>NC_080094.1:73284329-73593229 GCF_950005125.1 Chionomys nivalis | reverse complement strand
AGCTTGAAGTCTTGCAAGCACAATCCTGACTTCCTTGATTTCATCCCACTTACTCTCTATTTATCTCTGCTCTTCAAGGTTATCTACCATCATTTTCCATCCCTCTATCACATATTACCTGCTTGCATGCACACACTACTTTCCATAAACGCACACATTACCTGAACATATGTAGATATTATCTGCATGAATGTACACACTACCCATCATACATGTACATATTACCTGTTATGTATGCAGACATAGCCTTGCAAGCACCAAATTGCTACCAGAAAATGACTTCTGCTGGAATATCAAAATATACATATGAAAGATGTATTGCATTTTACCTAAACCCCATAAAAGATTAAATCCCTACTGTATTGGCTATATAAAAGGACACCCATATGCACTAGCAATGGAACCAGTACATGAATTGGTTTTTTGGCGCTTTCTTCTGGAGGGATACATTTCTCAGCCTAGATACATGGTGGAGGGCCTTGTTTCTGCCTCAAGTGGTGTGACATAATTTGTTGACTCCCCATGGGAAGCTTCACCCTCTCTGAGAATAGATGAGGGTGGGGTATAGAGAAGGTGGGAGAAGGAGAAGAAACTTGGTTTGGTATGTAAAATAAGATCATCTGGAAAATGAAAAAAGATGTATTGTGACAGCAACCTTATAAACATAGCCTAAAGTCTATGAATTGATCTTTTTTTGATGATGTATCACAGCATTTTAATCAAGGAAATCGGTTATCTTATTGAAAAGCTACTTGTGAGTTTTTTTTGTTTTTTGTTTTTTGTTTTTTTTGCTTTGAGATGTTCAAAACTCAAGGACAATTTTCATGAGATTATTATTTTTTCCAATTACAAGAACCCATTCTCCATGATAACAAGTGCTTAGTGGGGGATGTGGTGTGACTGGGTGTGAGCAGTATGTGTGTGCCTTTGATTAGTAGGATAGAGTCTCACACCTCCCCACTGTTCACCACCTTACATTGGCTCAATATACTGGCATTTCTAAAGTTTGTTTCCAAATCTTATCAAAGGAATGTGGTTACTCAGGTCCTGTACCTGATTACAGATATGACATTTTTACTTCATATTTCAGTGACTTCTGTGTCAAAAGAAAATAGATAGAAATCTTTTAGGAGACACAGTGCTCAGCAATTAAAATGGAAGCCAGAAGATATGAACTTGGAAACTTTTCTTTTTAAACAGAGAAATATGGACAAGATGACAAGTTTACTCAGAGAACAATACATTGAATTTCCAAAAGTACAGACCTCAAATTTTCACAGTAGCTGAGAAGGAGCACAGCATCAACTTGTGTGAAATTATTAATAAATACATCAAGTAGTTCTGCCTCCTGCTTCAACCCCAGGGCATCTTCCCATTAACCTTTCATTCAGGCAGAAGACTCTCCTTGCTGGAAGCTTAACCGGTTTTTAATCTATGGCAAGAAACTGCTCCTTTGCCCACTTATTTATTTTCATAATAGCTCATTATGAAAGACGTTATCAAGAACAGAACAAAAAGAAGGAGAAAAAAGAGAAAAATTATTCTCAAAACTTATCTGCAATTATGTTACCCTTATGTTATTCCTTATACTCTGAAATAAAGTTGAGCTGATTCACACACACATACACACACACATACACACACACACACAAAATTTGGGCTTCTGGACTAAATAGGTAGTTTGACCTTATCAGAGAGTACTCAGTTTGAGGAATATAATGTTGACTCTTTAAATGATAATTCTTATGTTTCTTAATTGAATTTCCCAATGATGGTATAGAGAAGGAATAAAGAGTCTTGGCTAGCAGTGACTGATATTTCTTTCCAAAATAAGTACCAATAAGGCAGTAAGTAAAATAGATCTCAAACATTTCTACCTCACCATTTTCTTCCTTAGCTCTGTAGACTCATTGCCCAAAGAAAAAAACACCACTGAGTTAACTTTAAGTTGATATGACTGTCTGAGTTTTCTCCCAGCCTTTTTGTAAATTATATTTGCAGTAAAGCATTACTTAGTTCACTTCCATTGAAGATTCTTCTCTTAAAGTAAATTTGGCTAAATAGAATGAGCTTAGATTATTATTGTCAGTTGACAATAACCAATACATTTATTAGTTACCTTCCTGTTATTCATCCCCTTCTTCAAATTAAAGATCCATTTGGAAAGTCAACTCACTATTCTGTCTTCTTCTTTCTTTCCTTGATTTATTTATGTAAATAATTTTCTCAAATGTAATGATGAACTGTGGTTTCCATTTGTTGGTAAGCTTATAATTAACAATTTGAGATTCACTCTGTAAAGAACAAAAGTTTTAGGAATAAATTTGAGTATATTTAACAGATTTACATCTCAAGAGAAGATGCAATGAAATAATTTTAACTGTTCCTTGAGATGTGAGTCTTTGAAAACGCATTAGTGGTAAAAACCTGATATGCAAAAATTTAGGATCAGCTATAGCTCATAATGATTCCCAGAAGTGATCTGGGAATTATTTCTCTGAAAATTCAGATTAAACAATATCAATAAATGTCTCGATAAAATCATAGAGCATCTCTGAATGCAGAGGGTCAGCTGCCTCTTTGCTCACACCACCCATTTAAGCAAGCAATGCCAGGTCCTCCCGAAGGAATGTACTTAAGGTGACATGAGCAGCTGTCTGAGGAAAGTTACAGTTATTCTCCGCCCCTACAATTGGCCAAAATGACAACTTCTGAAATGCATTGGCTGCACAGAATGTCAATGTGCACACCAGAAATGTGAAGATATCAGGTGGAACAAGCAATAAAATTACTGTAACATTTCTGCTATTTCTACAACATGAAGGTAAAAATAACTTACAAAACAATTCCAGAACATAAAAATAATATAATGGAACCCAAAAATTCCAAAGCAGTTACCACTCTGACTAATCAAATCAGTAATTTCAGAAGTCAGTTTTACAGAGCAAACCTAAAATATTCAGTGAAGCTTGCATTAGAAAAAAAAATCTTTCATGCTGAATGGAAAGCAATACATGTTCAGTCTCCTATCCCACAAAGCAATGAGTCTGGGCAGCCAATGACTTTATTCTAAAACCCCATCATTCCTTTCCCTCTGTCTCACTTTATAACATTTTCTCATTTTATAATATTTTTCTTCAAAACAACACATCTATACACCTTTATGTGCATCTTTCGTGTCTTTTGGCATATTAATCAGTCCTGCTCTGTGCTCTGTTTTTTTTTTGTTTTGTTTTGTTTTGTTTTTGTTTCTCTTTTCCCATTTTGCTATAGTCTCCTCAGCCAGGATCCTTTTTAAGTCACAATGTTCCTAGAACTGAATCCTTCACATTGTGCTGCCTCTGTGTTATTTCTGTTGGTGGGGAGCCGTGTGACTTAGCCATCAAAAGTCAAATCTTAGTTTTGAATTTATTGATTACACTCACAGTTCATCTCATCTTTAGAATCAGTCAATTGACTACTTATTTGCCATTCTGCTTCATAATATCTTTTAATATATCTCTTATTCTAACATTTTCTCCCTTACTGTTGAGCTATTTCCAAATATTTTCTGAAATATTATAATAACCACTGTCAGGATCTTTCTTGTTTTCCCACTTTTGTCTTTCTGGTACAGCGGTGTCTCCCAGATCTTTGCATGGATTACACTTTCAAGACATATATGTTAACTCAAGTTCTCTTTCCTCTTCAAATAAGACTGGCAGAAGCTTCATCATTACAAATGCTGTTGGAATATGGGAGAATGGATCAAAGAGAACCCAACAAACTATATGATGACAAATTCCTTCATCACACGCCCTGCAAGAGTATAAGGCAACAAAATAATGCTAGACAGCAAGAAAATCTAGAGCATGAGCTGCCTCTCATCGTTCTTAGAAGAAAAAAATGTTGAAAGGATCAATCTAGAAAAAAATACAGTACACTGTGGTGTGGCTCTTTATCTCTCTGGGAAAGGACTTTCCTCCATCCTACTGCACCTTTGCTGTTCCAATGACATGACATGAATTAACCATACAAACAAAGAAAAGTCAAATAAGTGCATGGTCATGAAGAGTATCAGCATCAATGAGCTAAGTGTTGAATGGGTAGCAATTGTGGAACATTTAATAGAGTTGGATATGAGATGTGCATATATTGACAGTATGCATGATGAATCCTGAACAAATACCATTCTTACCAACATTTCATTCAAAGAAAATGAAGGCATGGCAAAGTCAAATACTTTGTGCAGTTTTGCAAAAGAACAGACTTCAAACCTAGAAAGTTCCAGCTCCAGAGAGAACCCCTTGGACAAAGGAAAACAAAAACAGGACAGAATAGAACAAAACAAACAAAAAAATGCACTTCACTGATAATGGCTTCACAAATATTTTTCATTATGTAGTCTGCTACCAAAAAGGACAGCAAAAGGAGTCATACCCTCTGCATGCATAGCTTCTACATCTGGTGTATATACAGAGCCCCCGACTGTGAGCCAAAGTATTTAGGGAAAAATACATGTCTGTACTGAAAATGCACAGACATGTTTTGTGTCATTATTTTCAAAACAATTCAATTTATGTAGCATTTACTTAGTTTAGTTTACTATAAGTATTCTGGACATGATTTGAAATATATGGGAAGATGAGTAGGTCACATGAAAACATGTTTATATGTAATATAATGTACATGAGCATCTGAAGGTTTTGTTATTTATGAGTGTGCCTGGAACAAATGCCCTGTGGATAACAAGTGGCAGCTGTGTATATATGTAAAAATCAACTGCTAGAAGGAGCTGAGCAACTCTCTTCAAATGCAGAAACACTAGATTTCAAATAATTATTTCAATGAGTTTTATTTTGTTATTTAATTTAAAGCTATGCAGCCTACGGTGGTCACCAGTTAGAAATCTCCATTTAAACTTTATGTTGCACACAGCATGAACTCAGATCCTTTCAAGGTGTGGAATTCACTTGTTCAAAACACCCACCTACTGAGACAGTGGGTGGGGTTGATCTATTGGGAGCTCGCCAAGGCCAGTTGAACTGAGTCTGAAAAAGCATGGGATAAAACCAGACTCTCTGAACATGGTGGACAATGAGGGCTGATGAGAAGCCAAGGACAATGGCACTGGGTTTTGATCCTACTGCATGTACTGGCTTTGTGGGAGCCTAGCCTGTTTGAATGCTCACCTTCCTAGACCTGGATGTAAGAGGGAGGACCTTGGACTGCCCACAGGGAAGGCAACCCTGACTGTTCTTTGGACTAGAGAGGGAGGGGGAGAGGAGTGGGGGGAGGGGGAGAGGAGTGGAGGGAGAGGGAATGGGAGGCGGGGAGGAGGCGGCAATTTTTTTCAATAAAAATAAATAAATAAATATAAATAAATAAATAAATAACACCTCTTAATACTTAACCCAGTTGAAAACTCTTTAGCAAATGTCATGGATATATAGATTCTCAAAGTCCTTAGCCAAACATTTTAGCCAATTCAAAGTTCTTTTGATAAAAGCCACCGTGACAGCACTTCCCCTAAATGGGAATTGAATGGCCTTCTGTTAATATCAGAACATAAGTCAGGTTTCTGAATTTTCAGATATGACCAACATTTTGACCTACATCACTCATCCAATCATGTGGATGAGAACACATGCCATCATAGAATACCTGCACTGCCATACTCATGAGAGGATACAGTCAAGAATCCACCACCACTAAGCACTTTCAAGGAGCACATTTGACATACCTGGTTTTAAAGTTCAGACCTAAAGGACATATTAGCTGCTCTTCCTTCTATGTTCTTCCATCATCACTATTTTGGACTGGCAAATGGGATAACAACTTTCTCTGTCTTCATCTTCAACAGTTACTTACTTCCCCTAATTTTTTTTTAAAAATTTATGAGTTAAAGTCTACTTTAATGAATTTGCTTTTCTTTATAGAAATCTTAAAAAATTATTCATTGAATCACATTTCCATCTTACTCATCTGTTGTCAAAGAGCTCATGCTGTACAGGAATCCATATGGATCACTTATGCATTTCTTATCTAGGGATACATGTATATGATCCAAAAATTGATGAAGTGAAGTAGTATACTGAGTGGCTGGGAGTGTAGTTCTGCTGGGGGAATCCATGTCTAGCATTAGTGAAGAAAATCCTGTGTTCAGTCTTCAACATAATATAAAAAAGACATGGTGGCTAATGGTCCGCAATTCCAGCAATTCAGCATATAGACACAGGAAGATGAGAAGTTCAGGCTTAGTCTCAAATATTTAGGAAGTTCAAGCTCAAGGTGAGCTGCATGGCAACTGTCTCAAAATAAAATAATATAAAATAAAATAGCATATTGTGTGTCTCTCAGTGTTTGGGAAAATACATGTGACAAAGCCTAACTTCATGAGTTCCCTTGCTTCGTTATCTTTCATGAAACTGTATTCAATGTGCTGGCAAGAGCTCATGAGTCATCTAAAGACTCTGATAGGGAAATGCTCTCTTTAGAGTTTTCTTGCATCATCTTTTTACAAGATTTGGTTCCTTAACAGTGTTAGGCTGAGTACCTCAATTCCTTGATGAACACTGGTTTCAATCTTCCCTCAAGCGTTTGCCAAAAGAACCACACAACACAATTTTCTTCATCAAAACAGCAACAGGAAGCAAGTGACCAACAAGATCATAGTCACAGTTTGAGAAGCTTAATTGCAGAGGAAATCTAGTTGGCTAAAAACAAATCAAGCTAACTCAATGGGAGTTCATATTAGTCTTACTACAGCTTGCTGAATGAATTCTAACGTGTCTCATCAGTTTTCTTTCCTTTTAACTTCTAGTAGAAACTATTAGAAGTTAAAGCTCACCCTACCTAAATATCTTAATGTATTAGTTCTTTTAAAACTATTTCCCTAATAATTTCCATTTGTCTTCTGCTTTTAACACACCGCAAATGTTAAAAAATTCAAATGTATTTTCAAACAGCATAGAGACATCAGCAAATGGCGAATGGACTACTTACAGTAAGTACTACTACATAAAGGGGACAAGACACAAATTCAACAAAGCGCTCAAAAAACTACACACAAGTAAGAACTTAGAAAACTGTTTACCTCTGTTATCTCTTGTCTTCAACCAGAAATAACTGCCCTTAACCTTCCCAAATGCTCAGGACTCAAAAAAAAAAACAATAAAAGCCTAAGAATTTTGTGTGCTAAATGTCATGCAAAGATAAATTATGATAATGACATTTAGGAGAAAAGGATAACCTAATTGATGACATGTAACCGTAACTACAATAAATCTTTTCCCAATGTCATGACATAAGTCTTGAAGTCATCTGTGAGTTAGGTCAATGAGTCTGCCATATCATTGTAAGTTTGATTACAATCTAATTGTATCTTATACCTTGTGTTTCATGTTGAATTTCATGCAGAACTTAAAATATCCATTTAGCAACCAAGACACTTAATTTAAAGCTTGCATCACTTCCATTGCTATCTAACAGCCATAAACAACTTTAATGATAATGTCAGCAATATTTGAAATATTTGAAGGATCATTTGGTTTGCCTCAGCAACATTCGGAATTAAAAAGGAAAGTATTTACACTTTGGTGATCAGGCTTTTCTAATTCCTTTCATTCAGGTCAAGCCATCACCTGCCAAAATGAAAAATGAAAAATATGTCAGGGCTTTTCAATAGACAACAAATATTTTCTGACATTTCTCGGGATTGAACAAAACTTTGGTTGCCATGGATGCCACTCATACAGCTCAAGTTGTTCATCACCAGAGCAATAAGGC
Source organism: Chionomys nivalis (assembly GCF_950005125.1). NCBI lineage: Eukaryota > Metazoa > Chordata > Mammalia > Rodentia > Cricetidae > Chionomys > Chionomys nivalis. The sequence continues at coordinate 73,585,462 of NC_080094.1, read as the reverse complement.
AAAAAAAATAAAATCCATTTTCTAGCTGCTGGTATTTTAATACAGATCATAAAGAGAAACCAATAAACACAGCCTTGGTGCATGGTTGTCCTCACCAGGAGCCTCCTGGTCTAGCCAGTCTTTCTAGAACTAGGCAGTTATCTTTAACCACAGTGATGCGAGACAGGAAGACAAGGAGGTTCTGGTGGAAACAATCTTTCAAGTCATTTATTTAAATAGGTAATAGCATCATCTAAGTGTAATTAGATTTTAAATTCACCTTCTGATTACCTATTGTGTATTTATGGAAAATACTCAGTAAACTTCTGAGTGGTCCTTCCTAGCCACGCTCGAAGATTTCTTTAGCTGATCTGAAGTTGGCCCTAAACTCAGGAAATAAAATTAAGTTGGCCTGGCAAACCCCATAAAATAAACTAATCCTTATGAAATAAAAAATGTGTATGAATTTAATGAGCTGGTTGAGAACAACAACCAAGAGTCTGTCTTATGGAGTATGTGCGTGTGTTTGCACGTACACGTGCATTTGTGTTGTTTCTTTGTTTTGTATCTTTGATTTACAACACTCAATGTAAGAGTGTTCGATATATAGTAAATAAAATTTGATTTGTTTAGTTTTACAAAATAGATAATGGCTTATATTTGGCTATTATATATATACAGTTCAAAAAAAACACTTAATAATCGAAGCACTCAGAAGGCAAGGCCAGTCTGGTACACAGACTAGTTCCAGGATAGTCAAGCCTATACAAAGAAATCCTGTCTCCAAAACAAATCAAAAATACATGTAATAAATACTACAATAGACAGAGTAATTAAATGAAATTTGAAATATCTGTGCATTGAGGCACAAGCTGTTGGTCTACATAGTGAGCTCCAGGCCAGCCTTGTTCTCTACCTCTTGTCATAGGAAAAACAAAAAAGTAGAAGTAACTAGGAAATGTAGACTATTTAAAAGAATAAACAGAAATCATTAAACACCTTATATTAGTCATTGTATTTGGGAACATGTGTTAGAATTTCATAAATTAATAAATACAGAAAAAGTTTATAATTTCACAATTCACAGAAGTTGTCATTCACATCAAGTTAGTTTCATATTCAATAATTGAACTCTCTTCAAAAACAATGCACATTGCTCACTATGTTAATTTAATGTATCTATAATTGTCTATTAGGCTGTGAATCTCTCAGTAGTTTGGTTTCATATTTTCTTGACTCAATTTTCTTCTACTATTTGATTTCTACCATCAATTGAAAATATTCCCTCTTTTTCCCCATAGCCACAAGGTATGTTAAGAGTTGCCACTGGAGAGTGCCCTTAGGATATTTTATTTCCCCCTTCTTGAGCTTTTGTGAACACAAGTTAGCCATTGTAATGAATTATGTGGCTCTGATGTGACTTCCAAATCCTTCCTGATAAAAGAAATATCTTTATCCTTCACTTTACTTCAGGTGTTACTAAGTGTTAAGTTTGTGAAAAAGTCAACTCTCAGCATCAAGAGAATATCTGTTTCTATTGAATTTAAAACCAATTAAAGGCACAGGTTAATAAAGAACTATAACAAAGGTCTGGAGGAATACTAGGAATTCAGTGGAAATTCCATTGTAAAGAATGACTCAGCCAAAGTTTCAGAGGCACCATAATAGTAGAGACTTAACCTTGAAAATATGTTCTGACTATAAACAGACTCAAAACTTCAAAATACGTTGCTAAAATGATAGCTCATTTCCATGAATATTCATGTCTTTCTATGTATAGTGGCTCATACCCATAATCTAGAATTCAGGAAGAAGAGGCAGGAGGATCATCACAAGCTTGACGCTAACTTGGTCATCATATTTAGTTTCATGCCAACCAGGCACTTTTACAGAGTGAGAATCTTTCTCTAAAGCAAAACCAAAACGCACAGATAATCATGTCCAAACATGCTAGAATCTGTCTATGTCTTTTTAAATTAGCTACTACACTCATACTGGACCAGTAATTTGCTCTCTTTCTTGGCTAATGGTGGAAACTCAAGCCTGCCTATTTGTCTTCTATAATCTTACAACATACTATCTGATTCTTGGTCACATATGCAGAACTATTTTTTCTTTTTTTTCTTTTGGTTTTTCAAGACAGGGTTTCTCTGTGGTTTTGGAGCCTGTCCTGGAACTAGCTCTTTTTTTAAAAAACTTATTTATTTATTTCTTAAAGATTTCTGCCTCTTCCCCGCCTTCCATTTCCCTCCCCCTCCCCCGATCAAGTCCCCCTCCCTCATCAGCCCAAAGAGCAATCAGGGTTCCCTGCCCTGTGGGAAGTCCAAGGACCACCCACCTCCATCCAGGTCTAGTAAGGTGAGCATCCAAACTGCCTAGGCTCCCATAAAGCCAGTACTTGCAGTAGGAACAAAAACCCATTGCCATTGTTCTTGAGTTCTCAGTAGTCCTCATTGTCCTCTATGTTCAGCAAGTCTGGTTTTATCCCATGCTTTTTCAGAACCGGGCCAGCTGACCTTGGTGAGTTCCCGATAGAACATCCCCATTGTCTCAGTGTGTGGGTGCACCCCTCGCGGTCCTGAGTTCCTTGCTCATGCTCTCTCTCCTTCAGCTCCTGATTTGGACCTTGAGATTTCAGTCCGGTGCTCCAATGTGGGTCTCTGTCTCTGTCTCCATTCATCGCCTGATGAAGGTTAATATTCAGGAGGATGCTTATATATTTTTCTTTGGGTTCACCTTCTTATTTAGCTTCTCTAGGATCACTAATTATATGCTCAATGTCCTTTATTTATGGCTAGAAACCAAATATGAGTGAGTACATCCCATGTTCCTCTTTTTGGGACTGGCTCACCTCACTCAGGATAGTGTTTTCTAATCCGTCTATTTGTATGCAAAATTCAAGAAGTCATTGTTTTTTACTGCTGAGTAGTACTCTAATATGTATATATTCCATACTTTCTTCATCCATTCTTCCATTGAAGGGCATCTAGGTTGTTTCCAGGTTCTGGCTATTAAAAACAATGCTGCTATGAACATAGTTGATGAGCATGTACTTTTGTTGTATGATAGGGCATTTCTTTGGCATATTCCCAAGAGTGGTATTGCTGGGTCCAGGGGTAGGTTGATCCCTAATTTCCTGAGAAACCGCAATACTCCTTTCCAAAGTGGATGCACAAGTTTGCATTCCCACCAGCAATGGATGAGTGTACCCCTTTCTCCACAACCTCTCCAGCAGATGCTACCATTGGTGCTTTTTATTTTGGCCATTCTGACAGGTTTAAGATGGTATCTTTTTTTTTTTTTTTTTTTTTTTTTAAGATGGTATCTTAATGTTGTCTTGATTTGCATTTCCTTGATCGCTAAGGAAGTTGAGCATGACCTTAAAGGTCTTTTGACCATTTGAACTTCTTCTGTTGAGAATTCTCTGTTCAGTTCAGTGCCCCATTTTATAATTGGGTTGATTAGCCTTTTACAGTCTAATTTCTTGAGTTCTTTATATATTTTGGAGATCAGACCTTTGTCAGTTGCGGGGTTGGTGAAGATCTTCTCCCAGTCAGTGGGTTGCCTTTTTGTCTTAGTGACAGTGTCCTTTGCTTTACAGAAGCTTCTCAGTCTCAGGAGGTCCCATTTATTCAATGATGCCCTTAATGTCTGTGCTGCTGGGGTTATATGTAGGAAGTGGTCTCCTGTGCCCATGTGTTGTAGAGTACTTCCCATTTTCTCTTCTATCAGGTTCCGTGTGTTCGGACTGATCTTTAGGTCTTTAATCCATTTGGACTTGAGTTTTGAGCATGGTGATAGATATGGATCTATTTTCATTCTTCTACAGATTGACATCCAGTTTTGCCAGCACAATTTGTTGAAGATGCTCTCTTTTTCCATTGTATACTTTTAGCTCCTTTGTCGAAAATCAGGTGTTCATAGGTTTGTGGGCTAAAGTCAGGGTCTTCTATTCGATTCCATTGGTCGACTTCTCTGTTTCTATGCCAATACCAAGTTGTTTTCAATACTGTAGCTCTGTAATAGAGTTTGAAGTCAGGGATGGTAATGCCTCCAGAAGTTCCTTTATTGTATAAGATTGTTTTGGCTATCCTGGGTTTTTTGTTTTTCCATATAAAGTTGATTATTGTCTTTTCCCGATCTGTGAAGAATTTTGATGGGGATTGCACTGAATCTATAGATTGCTTTTGGTAGAATTACCATTTTTACTATGTTGATCCTCCCAACCCAAGAGCAAGGGAGATTCTTCCATTTTCTGGTGTCCTCTTCAATTTCTTTCTTCAAAGACTTAAAGTTCTTGTCAAATAGATCTTTCACTTCCTTGGTCAGAGTTACCCCAAGATATTTTAAGCTATTTGTGGCTATCGTGAAAGGTGATGCTTCTCTGATTTCCCTCTCTGCTTCCTTATCCTTAGTGTATAGGAAGGCAACTGATTTTTTGAGTTGATCTTGTATCCTGCCACATTCCCAAAGGTGTTTATCAGCTGTAGGAGTTCTTTGGTAGAGTTTTGGGGTCGCTTATGTATACTATCATATCATCTGCAAATAATGAAATCTTAACTTCTTCCTTTCCAATACGAATCCCCTTGATCCCCTTATGTTGTCTTATTGCTATTGCTAGAACTTCAAGCACTATATTGAAGAGGTATGGAGAGAGTGGACATCCTTGTCATGTTCCTGATTTTAGTGGGATGGCTTTGAGTAAATGTTACCCTGGAACTAGCTCTTGTAGACCAGGCTGGTCTCGAACTCACAGAGATCTGCCTTCCTCTGCCTCCCGAGTCCTGAGATTAAAGGCTTGTGCTACCACCGCCAGGCCCATATGCAGAACTATTAAATGAAGACTTGAGGGTGTGGCAATAGATCTCAGAGCTATTCAGCATGCTTGACTGAAATGCTGTGGAGACACTCCTGGCCCCTCATCCCAGTCCCTAGATGCCACTGTCTCCCCTGCTTTTATCGACTGTATTATTTTAGATTCCCCTTCTCACTCCAGCTTTTTCATTGCTCATCATTTGTCTGACCTGATTTACCCTTAGAACGATGCTGTTGCATATGCCAGGATTTTTCAATTTTTAAGGAAGAACATTTTGTTCATTTCCTACTTGTATTTTTCATAATCAAAATGCAGTGGCATGTGTCCTGACAGAAGGCCATATAAAAGTCATATGATTCCAGGTTGTCTCTCTGTCAAGAGAAGTTACATGGAATCCTCTACCTCAACTCTTGCTGAAATGGCCAATCAAAGAGTATATAAAATCAAAGAGGTCCCCTAAAAAAATCTGGGCTATTCCAACTCCAGCTTCTCATCTTCCCCAATGGGTACCAGCTGGAGCACAAAGAAATTATGTCTGCCAAATGTCACCTAGAACTTAGATTCTTTAGCGTCATATTAATTTGTCTTAGAGTCAAATTAACAATGCCAATCTTTTATGTTTTATAAAATCAGTTTTATTTAGTTTCTTTTTGGAGAATTTCATACATAACTATTGTACTTACATCATGTTCACCCCCATACCGTCCAGCTCCTCTCATCCCCTCACTAACCAACAAATCCTTGACTTCTTCTTATTTAATTATCACACATACATACATAAACACACACACACACAGAGAGAGAGACAGATACAGAGACAGAGACAGACAGACACAGAGAGGAGAGAGAGAGAGAGAGAGAGAGAGAGAGAGAGAGAGAGAGAGAGAGAGAGAGAGAGAATCTGGCTGAATGCATTTAATGTTCCCCACATGTTTTCGCTTTTAGGATTTAACTCTTGGGACTGGATATTCTATCCAAGGTCTTATCCTTGAAGAAAATCAATTCTTTGTCTCTCAGCAGCAATTGGTTGATTGTAGCTCTTCATCCAAGGGCGGTGTCTTGTGAAATTTCCCAAATCCACATTCAAAATAATGTTCAATTAATTTTAGTAAATTTAGAGACTTATGCAACTGTTGACAGAGGTTTCTGTCCCTCACAGTCCCACAGCCATTCAGTCCCAAAGAAACACACAGAGGCCTACATTAATTACAAACTGGTTGGCCTGTTAGCTCAGGCTTCTTATTAACTAACTCTTACACCTTAAATTAACCCATAATTCTTGTTCATGTTAGCCATGTGGCTAGGTACCTTTTATCAGTGAGGCATTCTAATTTTTCTTCCTTTATGTCTGGGTGACAACTACAGACTGACCCTTTCCTCTTCCCAGAATTCACCTATTCTGAACACCTCACCTATATTGCCTGCCTGGCTGTTATCCAATCAGCATCTTATTAAACCAATACAAGTGACAAATCTTTACAGGATACAAGACCATCGTCCCACAGTATGCAATGATATCATAGTCTAATTTGATAATACTTCCAGTATATAAAAAGGACCTCTACAATATCTTTCTATCCCAACTCATGGAAATCATTAATATATCTCATATCTGCAGACTTTTGCAGTTGGTAGACATTTCAAATGAATGGAGTCATCAATCAATATCCTGTCTTTTGATTTGGTCTTCTGTTTTGGTGCAGTCTTCTTTCATTCTATTGTTCCATTTAGCTTATCCTTCTATCAGTTCTTGGACATTTGGATTGTTTCTCTTCATTAGCTATTATGAAAATTTCATGTCAAAATATGAATATACACTTTCATTTCTCTTGGGTACATATCTAGGTTAGGGACTGCTGGGTTCTGTGGTAAGAAATACTGAACATTTCTACCACTTAGAAGAAGTTTCTAACCTCTAAGTTTCTAACATAGAAGGTACTCAAGCATTGCATTATCCTGTTTAATTTTATCTGTGCCTTTGACATCATTAATATTTTAAACTTGTAATTTTGAATATCATCATTTTGTCACAATATTACGAAAACTTGTCATGGAAATGTATACTACCATGACAAAATTTTTAAAAATTTGTCGCTTTTCTCTGAATTGTAAATTTTATAAACCATAAAAATTTGTCTCCATTTTTGGCAACTAAACAACATACCAAAACTTTGCACTTTAAAGATTCCATCAATATGTAAGGATTAAGTCTTCAGAGAAATAAAATTGTTTATATATTGTTATAGCTAATGTTTATATATTGTTATTAATACTAAAATATAAGTCAACTTCTCTATGATATTACATAATCTTCAAGTTGTTTGATTTCTTAAAATTCACAATGGCAAATAGGTCTTACTACATTGTATTAGGACATCCTTAAATCATCAAGGGAATAATGGTTTTAAGTGTGCATGTATAAACCCATATGTGCAGGTTTTATTTCCATTAGTGATTCTTAAAATATGTTGAAAAAGTGCACATTGTGATAAAGAAGACACATTATCATGTCTACTGATAAAAATGTACAGTGCATAAGTATGGTTCACCTTTGGTGTGTTTGTTATTACTCTGCAGAGGGAGTAAGAAAGTAAAGCTTAGAGAAGTCTTAGGAAATGTCAGAGTCACTGATCCTTGCTGGTAGTTCAGTGAGCATCCTTAGATAGAGTTTTAGGGGATAGCTTGCATTCAGAAGCATTTCAATCTGTGCACCTGGGAACCCCGGGAGTGTAGTTCAAGAACACTCATAGCAGACTGGAAGATAGAACAACTTGGAAACCCAGAGGCATATAAAAGTCAGTAATATAAAATATTTCCAAAATGTTCAAGTTCTGGTAGAATCACATACTGATAAAGTAAGAAAATGGTTGATGACGATATTTGTACATTTACTGAAAGAAAGAAAAGTCTGTCCATCTTTAAATTCAAAGGCAAGAAGAAGAAAATACAAGCCAGGGTAAAGAAATAAAAAATTAAAATGTGAACCTCTCATGGTTCATTCCAAGATTAACAAAAAGGTTGGGTTGGTCAATTTAAATCAAAAGAATTAGAGGCATAAAAATGGATTCACGTCAACTTTGAATCGTCAGATAAAGCAATGCAAACTATTCAATAGATAATTGTCTATTATGTTCTTTATGGTTTTTATATTTTCAGGGGAACATTATTAATACTTATTGGCAAAAACTTTATTATTACAATTTTTAGTCCCAGTTTGCAAAAATGTCAAGAAAGAAACATAACAGTGACAATTATTTACTTCCCATAAAAATTATTCAACATTTGCACAACCCACACAAACTAGTCTGAAAGAATCACTACTCTGCTTGCCATGACAAGTAAAATATTTTCTGGATGTGGCCCTTAAAACAGTAACTCACTGGACAAGACCTTAGGGACCTAGAAATGTGTTTAGGAGCTTGCCAGACTTACTTTGTGCTTGTCAATAAACAGACAGCAGAGGGACTAACCTTTCATAATAGAACCACAGTGTCTGGGAGAATCTCATCAAGATGTGAATGTAAGAGACTATTGGGATCCTGAAATGGAACAAAATAAGATTGTTATAAAAAGTTATATATAAAAAAAACTGTTGTTTGCTCAGCAATTCTATGCCTGTCCTTATCCTAAGTTTCATTTGGTTAAAACACTGCAGCTGTGTTGGATTCTGCATTTTTACAAAGACTCAGAAGTGTATGAATTTGTTACCTTATTAATGCCTATGTTCCTTTTGAGATTATATTATAATTATACCATTTCTCCTCATTTTCCTTCCTCTGAACTCTCCCATTAACTCCTCCATGCTCTCCTTAAAATTTATGGTATCTATTATCACTAACTGTTATTGCATGCATAAATGTATATGTATATACATATATATTCCTAAATGTAACCTGGTCAGTGACATAAAATACTCCTATATTTCCTGGGATGACTATTTGGCACCTGATAACAAATTGATGTGCACTTCCCAGGGGAAGAACACTTTTCCTGCTCCCAGAGTTCCTCAGTTGCTAACAGTATTTTTTGTAGGATAGAGGCATCAATAAAATTTTTCCTGTCTACTTTGGCATGTCCATAGGCATGTCCTTACTCAGCTCACATTTGGGCACTCATGTTGGTGACAATTTATGAATTTCCATTCTGAAATCATTAGGAGACAAAAATCTCATAACAAACTCCCTCATTCTCCTGGTCTTACAATTTCTCTGCCCCCTTTATGACAATGTTCCCTGAATCTTGTGTGGGAATTTTTTGTTTGTTTGTTTGTTTGTTTGTTTGTTTGAGATAGTGTTTCTCTGTAGCTTTGAAGCCTGTCTTGGAACTTGCTTTGTAGACCAGGATGGCCTTGAACTCACATAGATTTACCTGCCTCTGCCTCCCGAGTGCTGGGATTAAAGGTGTTTGCTACTATGACCAGGCAGGGATTATTTTATGTAAGTACCCAAGGGACTGGCCTCCAAAAGTCTACATTTTCATTGGTTGTTGTTTGTCTCTATGATCTTTGTTGCAAAGAGAACTTTTCTTGATGAGAGGTTAAAACAAACGTATCTGTGGACATGAGGACCAATGTTTTAGATCATTAGTAGAGATGATGCTGGCTTAGTAAATTAGAGGCTGTAGATTCTCCTACAATAACCATAATTTCATTAGCACTGCGTAGTTGGCTAGGTTTCCAGTATCAGTCATAGTATTCTTCTTATTGAGTGAATCCTAAGTCCATTTAGAAAAGTTTTGAATACTTATATTCTTAACCACTGGCCAGCATGAAGCAAGGTAAAACAGCAATTAAAAAAATTAAGACCTAGAACAGATTGATTCAATTTTCATGGATGTATAAGCAAACAGGTAGTCTCAGAAAGCAGTTTTAGGAAGAAAATGTGCTCACTCCGATGGTTTACTGTAAAAGGACAGTTCCTGACTGAAACGAATATGTAATGGGGGGGTTAGAAGTTTAATCTCCAAAATGTGAATAGAGTTATAGAGAGTAAAAATGAAGGCAGAAACAAATTATCAGTTAGACTAAATGAGAGAATATTATTAGTGTTTATTTTGTCCATTGTATTCTGGCACATATCCTATACCTATTATTGGCAATCCTCACTAGGAACGTTGGAAGTATCTATCTCCCTAAGTCAGATTGATGAGAAGTGGGCAATGATATCCAAATGACTGATTATGGAGCCGCTCTCAGAATCAGTAAACGAGAGAGAGTAGGAGGTGCTTGTGAATGAAGTTAGCTTGGGAATGATGTCAGGCAAAGCTCCATCAGAAGGTTACTTCAGCTTGACCTACTGGAAAAATCTTTATCATCAGTCTCAGCAAAAATAAAGGAGCCATCTGGCCTCCCATATCCCCTTACCCATCACTCATAAGTACACTGATTCAGAAGAGAGGTCGGTAAGGCTGTGAGGAAACAGAACTCACTGAACAGAAACTTTGAACTTGTTCATGTGTATTTGCCTCCCAATGTTATCTGGTCCCCTTTAAGGCTCTTTTAACCTTTGATGATGGTCATTCTAAAATCACAAACATTCCGACTACTCCCCATGAATGATTAAAAATAAAAATAATATCAGATTACATACTGACAAGAGTCCTTAGAGTCCATGCTTATTGCTTAGCTCTATGTGTGCCAGCCTTTGCTAAGATCAGCAGTTTCCATCATCCAAAACACCAAGGACTCTGTTATACAAACCAGAGCATCCAGAAGTTCTATTTGGCTACACAGTGTTGTGTAATGAGCTATTCCTGCACAGTCTCAGACTTCAAGAACCTTAAAAGATTACCCAGAAAAGAGTATATGAGAGAAGTAACAACTTAGAGATAATATCTGTAAAGTCTAGTATTTCAGATTAGAAAACACATGCCATTTTGGAAAAAAGTAGCTACCTTTCCAGATAATTTTGCTGTTTTTTTTAAATGTGCAGTTTGTTTCTGTCCAAATAAACTCAAATCCTGTAACTTGACCCAAGGTTCTTAGTCCTTTCACAAAAGAAATGGTTTGCAGATATGTGGGTTATTTTGCTTCTGCATTTTCTGTGGTTAAATCTCAATTTGCATCCTTTATCTTTAGGCAACATGGACACATCTTCTGTTCATTTATTTATGTCTTCATAAATGTAAAACCTGAGGTCCTATTTATCTAGTCATTGAAAGTCTATAAAACAGTAATGTGAAATGTGAAATATTCAGTGATTCCAAGAGAAGGAAATTCTAAACTTGTCCTTATTTCCATAAGTCCATTCATCAATGACACTAAATATTATCAGCTTGATAATCATACATAAATAAGGATTGAATTCCTAATGAGGGATTAAGCTAAAATTACTTCAAGAGCATACATATCCAAGCCAATATTTCCTAAAACCTTGACTTAGATTGCAATTTTGCTTGTCATTTTCTTCATCAAAGAAGATTTACATGTCCTATGATAGCACTAACCTTTTCAAAGAACAGCAAGTACACCTCATATAGTTAAGTAATTATGAATTATGGCTCTGAAGTTATGGTATCTAAAACATCTGAGAAAATGTATAAAAATAAGATAACTCCAATGACAGGAGAAAGTGACTTTATTTCATTCTCAACCCCTTACTTAGTAATTTTGCAATATCTGAGACTTTTAGCTGAGTGATTCTAATTTCATTTTGATAAAGGCACAATTATAAGGACATTAAATTACAAAAACACACTTGTACTTCATTCTGTAGGAAGGAATCTATACCCCCCCCCATACACACACAAGGTTAATGGTTTGGTTGCTTTCATTAACCTTTAATCTAGATGTCACTCAAGTGACTAGCTCCAGAGTAACATAAGAATTGATGTCTGCAAACCCTCTCCTGCTACAAAAAGGATAAGGAAATGAGAAAATTATCAATAACTTAAACCTCAAAGACAAGACTACCCACCTGACCAGAAGGGCAGGGCTAAACCTTCGGATGTGTGACTGCCTTAGCCTGTATCCCTAAAGAATCTGCTAGTTAAACATGGCATAGAAGATAAATGTTTCATAGAATAATGAACAATTTTGTCAGAGTGCTGGTCTCTGAATATACTATAGCTTAAAATATAAGCTTCCTGGTTTTTTGCTTATGTTATGGGCAACAAGATCACTCACATTTAACTTACTAGATCATGAAAGGTACTATAAGGTATTTAATACAAAGGCATTTACCTGAGTACCTACTAGATGCCAAGAATAAAGTGTTTTATTGGTAATGTAGTTTAAGAGTTTAGAAGGAAGTGCACACTTCTCCATGGTGATTCTCACTCATTAAAGTGTTTGACAAAAATTCATCAGGAATTATATCTGATACTAAAGCAGCTGAAAAGCAGAATCATAAAAGTTACTGAATCATGTGAGGAGAAATGAGGAGGTAGAAAGGGGGGGAAAGAGCGAAGGAAAGTGAGATGCAGTGTTTAAAACTCTTTAATGGAGGTTCTTTTGGCATAGAAGGATGATTACCACTCAACAATTCGACACCTGGACTGAGGAAAGAGATAGAACCCAGTTTCTTAGACATTTGAGACAGTTGGGAAAGCATGTGCACATAAACAGAAACACAAAAGTATAATTATGGTATTGAATAACATCAGAAAATGTGCATAACTGGGTAACACCCATAGCAGAAAGAGATTTTATTCTGTTCTCTAGTCTTTTTTTTTATTAAAAATTTCTGCCTCCTCCCCGCCTCCCACTTCGCTCCCCCTCCTGCCACTTCCCTTCCTCTCCCTCTGCAGTCCAAAGAGCAGTCAGGGTTCCCTGCCCTGTGGGAAGTCCAAGGTCCTCCCCCCTCCATCTAGGTCTAGGAAGGTGAGCATCCAAACAGACTAGGCTCCCATAAAGCTAGTACATGCAGTAGGATCAAAACCCAGTGCCATTGTCCTTGTCTTCTCAGCAGCCCTCATTGTCCACCATGTTCAGAGTCCAGTTTTATCCAATGCTTTTTCAGTCCCAGTCCAGCTGGCCTTGGTGAGCTCCCATTAGATCAGCCACACCGTCCTGACTTCCTTGCTCATGATCTCACTCCTTCTGCTCCTTATTTGGACCTTGGGAGCTCAGTCTGGTGCTCCAATGTGGGTCTCTGTCTCTATTTCCATCCATCGCCAGATGAAGGTTCTATTCATCAGTATGGCTATAGGATCAGGCCATTTCAGGCTCTCTTTCCTCAACTGCCCAAGGAACCAGCTGGGGACATCTCCCTGGACACCTGGGAAGCCCTCTAGAGTCAAGTCTCTTCCCAACCCTAAAATGGCTCCCTTAATTAAGATATATACTTCCCAGCTCCCATATTCACCCTTCCTATATCCCAAACATCCCATTCCCCCAAGCTCTCCCCATCCTCCCCTTCTCACTTTTCTCTCCCCATTTCCCCTTACTCCCATCCCACCCCACCACCAACTTCCCAATTTTTTGCCTGGCAATCATGTCTACTTCAAATACCAGGAAGATAACTATATGTTTTTCTTTGGGTTCACCTTCTTATTTAGCTTCTCTAGGATCACAAATTACAGGCTCAATGTCATTTACTTATGGCTAGAAACCAATTATGAGTGAGTACATCCCATGTTCATCTTTTGGGGTCTGGGTTACCTCACTCAGGATAATGTTTTCTTTTTTTTCCTTTTACTAATTTTTTAAATTTTATTTATTTATTTCTTTATTAAAGACTTCTGCCTCCTCCTTGCCACTGCCTCCCAATTCCCTCCCCCTCCCCCAGTCAAGTCCCCCTCCCTTGTCAGTCCTAACAGCAATCAGGGTTCCCTGCCCTGTGGGAAGTCCAAGGACCACCCACCTCCATCCAGGTCTAGTAAGGTGAGCAGCATCCAAACTACCTAGGCTCCCACAAAGCCAGTACGTGCAGTAGGATCAAAAACCCATTGCCATTGTTCTTGAGTTCTCAGTAGTCCTCATTGTCCGCTTTGTTCAGCGAATTCGGTTTTATCCCATGCTTTTTCAGACTCAGGCCAGCTGGCGTTGGTGAGTTCCCGATAGAACATCCCCATTGTCTCAGTGTGTGGGTGCACCCCCTCGCGGTCCTGAGTTCCTTGCTCATGCTCTCTCTCCTTCTGCTCCTGATTTGGACCTTGCGATTTCAGTCCGGTGCTCCAATGTGGGTCTCTGTCTCTGTCTCCATTCATCGCCTGATGAAGGTTAATATTCAGGAGGATGCCTATATGTTTTTCTTTGGGTTCACCTTCTTTTTTTTTTTCTTTTATTTATTTTTTATTCTTTTTTAATTAAAATTTCCACCTGCTCCCCGTTTCCCATTTCCCTCCCCTCCTCCCAAATATTGCCCCCTCCTCCCACTCCCCTCCCCCTATCCCCACTCCTCTTCTCCTCCCCCCACACCATTCCCCCTCCCTTTCGATACTGAAAAGCAGTCCAAATTCTCTGCCCTGCGGGAAGACGAAGGTCTTCTATCTACGTCCAGGAAGGTGAGCTTCTAAACAGGCTAAGCTCCCACAAAGCCAGTTCATGTATTAGGATTGAAACCTAGTGCCATTGTCCTTGGCTTCTCATCAGTCTTCATTGACCGCCATGCTCAAAGAGTCCGGAATCAACCCATGCTTATTCAGTCCCAGACCAGCTGGCCTTGGTGGGCTCCTAATAAATCAGTTCCACTGTCACAGTGGGTGGGTGCATCCCTCGTGGTCCTGATTTTTTGCTCTTGTTCTCCCTCCTTCTGCTCCTCATTTGGACCTTAAGAGCTCAGACCGTTGCTCCAAATTGAGACTCTGTCTCTACCTCGATCCATCGCCAGATGAAGGTTCTAAGGTGATATGCAAAATGTTGAACCAGCCCTGCATCTCTGGGATGAAGCCTACTTGATCATAATGGATAATTTTTCTAATGTGTTCTTGGATTCGGTTTGCCAGTATTTTATTGAGTATTTTTGCGTCGATGTTCATGAGTGAGATTGGCCTGTAGTTCTCTTTCTTGGTTGTGTCTTTGTGTGGTTTTGGTATCAGAGTAACTTCAGCTTCATAGAAGGAATTTGGCAATGACTTCTCTGTTTCAATATTGTGAAATACATTAAGGAGTATAGGTATTAGGTCTTCTTGGAAGTTCTGGTAGAATTCTGCATTAAAGCCGTCTGGACCTGGGCTTTTTTTGGTGGGGAGGTTTTTTATAACAACTTCTAATTCTTCGCGACTAACAGGTCTATTTAGATTGTTCACCTGTTCCTGGTTTAACTTTGGTATATGGTACTTATCTAAAAAAGTGTCCATTTCTTTTACATTTTCCAATTTTGTGGCATACAGGTTTTTGTAGTAAGATCTAATGATTCTCTGAATTTCGTCTGTGTCTGTGGTTATGTCTCCCTTTTCATTTCTGATTTTGTTAATTTGCGTATTCTCTCTCTGCCGTTTGATTAGTTTGGATAGGGGTTTATCAATCTTATTGATTTTCTCCAAGAACCAGCTTTTTGTTTCATTGATTCTTTGGATTGTTTTCTGTGTTTCTATTTTGTTGATTTCAGCCCTCAATTTGATTATTTCCAGTCTTCTACTTCTCCTAGGTGAGTCTGCTTCTTTTCTTTCTAAAGCTTTAAGGTGGGCTATTAGGTCTCCAATGTGTGCTTTCTCCGTTTTCTTTATGTGGGCACTTAATGCTATGAACTTTCCTCTTAGCACTGCTTTCATAGTGTCCCATAGGTTTGAGTATGTTGAGTCTTCGTTTTCATTGAATTCAAGAAAGACTTTAATTTCTTTCTTTATTTCTTCCTTGATCCAGGTGTGGTTCAGTAGTTGACTGTCCAATTTCCATGAGTTCATAGGCTTTCTGAGGATAGCATTGTTGTTGAATTCTAACTTTAATCCATGGTGATCTGATAAGACACAGGTGGTTACCGATATTTTTTTGTAACTGTGTAAGTTTGCTTTGTTACCGAGTATGTGGTCTATTTTCGAGAAGGTTCCATGAGCTGCAGAGAAGAAGGTATATTCTTTCTTATTTGAGTGGAATGTTCTACAGATGTCTGTTAAGTCCATTTGATTCATTACCTCCCTTAATCCTCTTATTTCTCTGTTAGGTTTCTGTCTGATTGACCTGTCCATTGGTGAGAGAGGAGTGTTGAAATCTCCTACTATTAGTGTGTGTGGTTTGATGACTGCCTTGAGTTTTAGTAACGTTTCTTTTACATAAGTGGGTGATTTTATATTAGGGGCATAGATATTTAGGATTGAGACTTCATCCTGGTGAATTGTTCCTGTTATGAGTAAAAAATGTCCATCTCCATCTCTTTTGATTGATTTTAGTTTGAAGTCAACTTTCTTAGAAATTAGTATGGCCACACCTGCTTGTTTCTTAGGTCCGTTTGCTTGATAAACCTTTTCCCAGCCCTTTACTCTGAGTAGATGTCTGTCTTTGTGGTTGAGGTGTGTTTCTTGTAAGCAACAGAATGTTGGATCCTGTTTTCGTATCCAATCTCTTAGCCTGTGCCTCTTTATAGGTGAGTTGAGTCCATTGATATTAAGTGATATTAATGACCAGTGGTTGTTAACTCCGGTCATTTTTCCTTTCTTTCTTTCTTTCTTTCTTTCTTTCTTTCTTTCTTTCTTTCTTTCTTTTGGTAGTAGAGTTTGTGTGTTTCCCTTCTTCAAGTTGTGCTGGTGAAGGGTCATTAGATGTCTGAGTTATTGTGGGCATTGTTGGACTCCTTGGTTTGTGATTTTCCTTCAATTACTTTCTGAAGGGCTGGATTTGTGGCTACGTATTGTTTAAATTTGTTTTTATCCTGGAAAATTTTGTTTTCTCCATTTATAGTGAACGAAAGCTTGGCTGGGTATAGTAGTCTGGGCTTGCATCCATGGTCTCGTAGTTTCTGCAGTATATCTATCCAGGACCTTCTGGCTTTCATGGTTTCCATAGAGAAATCAGGTGTAAGTCTGATAGGTTTACCTTTATAGGTAACTTGACCTTTTTCCTTTGCAGCTCTTCATATTCTTTCTTTATTCTGTATGTTTTGTGTTTTGATTATTATATGACGAGGAGATGTTTTTTTTTGATTCAGTCGATTTGGTGTTCTGTATGCTTCTTGGACCTTCAAAGGAATATCTTTCTTAAGGTTGGGAAAGTTTTCTTCTATAATTTTATTAAATATATTTTCTGGACCATTGAGCTGTACTTCTTCTCCTTCTTCTATCCCTATTATTCTTAGGTTTGGTCTTTTTATTGTGTCCCAGATTTCCTGAATGTTTTGTGATGAGAATTTGTTGGTTATGCTGTTCTCTTTGATGAGAGTGTTTATTTTCTCTATGGTATCTTCAGTGTCTGAGATTCTTTCTTCTATCTCTTGTAATCTGTTGGTGGTACTTGTCTCTGTAGTTCCTGTTCGTTTATTCAAATTTTCCATCTCCATCCTTCCCTCGGTTTGTGTTTTCTTTATTACTTCCACTTCATTCTTCAAGTCTTGAACCGTTTCCCTTACCTGTTTGATTACTTTTTCTTGTTTCTCTTGGTTTTCTTGGGTATCTTTGAGAGATTTATTCATTTCCTCTACCTTTTTGTTTGTAATCTCTAATTGGTTGTGTCAGTTTTTCACCTCCTGTTTAAGGTCCTCTATTATTTTCATAAAATTCACTTTTGAGTCGAATTCTTCTAATTCTTCTGGATTAGGGTGTACACTTCTCATTTCGGGATTCCTGGATCCTGGTGATGTCACGTTGCCTTTCAAGTTGTTGGGAGAATTCTTGCATTGGCGCCTGCCCATCTTTTCCTTCAAATGGAGCCAGGAGAGGCCTGATGTCTTGGACCAGTCTTTGCTGTGACTAACTCTCTACGTGTATCTCCTCAGTGTAGGGGCAGGAACCGTTCCCTTCCAGATGAACTCCTCAACACCAAAACATGGATGCGTGGTATTCCAATGACCCGCGTAAAGAAGGCCGAATGCAAGGGGTCGGGCGGGGTCCAGTAGAACACAGGCGACACTGCAGTACAAGCTGGAGGTGCCTGCGCTCCCTTTGGGGGGTTGCTGAGGCCTGCCCGCTAGGCAGGCACTCACTGCTCTGGTTGGGTAGCCTTAGTGTAGGGGCGTTTGTGCTCTCTACCGGGACCGTCCGCCCCAGGATTGCACTCACTCACCCGTCCCGATGAAACTTCTCGGCACCTACACAGGAACTCCTGGATGCCCCAATGAGCCAGGGACAAAGGGAAGTAGGGCGCAGGCAGAGCAGGTCCAGGAGATCACAGCAGAGACTGCAGCCCCAGCAGCGGGGGCCCACTTTCCCTGGCGGGGACCTTGAGGCCTGCCCTCTAGTCAGGCCCTCACTGCTCTGGGTTGGTAGCCTTAGTGAAAGGGCAGGAAACTGTTCCACAGTAAAGGACCTTGCAGACAAGGCAGGCTTGGGGGTGGGGGTGGGGGGCGGGAGTGTAGGAAAGAAAGCCTTGCAGCAGGAGCTGGGGGGGGGGGGGGGCGTTTGTGCTCTCTACCGGGACAGTCCGCCCCAGGATAGCACACACTCACCCATCCAGATGGGACTTCTCAGCACCTATGCAGGGATTCCTGGTAGCCCCAATGAGCCAGGGACCAAGGGAAATAGGGGGCAGGGAGAGCAGGTCCAGGAGATCACAAGCAGAGACTGCAACCCCAGCAGCAGGGGCCTGCTTCCCCTGGTGGGGACCTTGAGGCCTGTCCTCTAGTCAGGCCCTCACTGCTCTGGGTTGGTAGCCTTAGTGAAAGGGCAGGAAACTGTTCCACAGTAAAGGACCTTGCAGACAAGGCAGGCTTGGGGGTGGGGGTGGGGGGCGGGAGTGTAGGAAAGAAAGCCTTGCAGCAGGAGCTGGGGGGGGGGCGTTTGTGCTCTCTACCGGGACAGTCCGCCCCAGGATAGCACACACTCACCCGTCCCGATGAAACTTCTCGGCACCTACACAGGAACTCCTGGATGCCCCAATGAGCCAGGGACTAAGGGAAGTAGGGCGCAGGCAGAGCAGGTCCAGGAGATCACAGCAGAGACTGCAGCCCCAGCCGCAGGGGCCCGCTTTCCCTGGCGGGGACCTTGAGGCCTGCCCTCTAGTCAGGCACTCACTGCTCTGTGGGTTCACCTTCTTATTTAGCTTCTCTAGGATCACAAAATATAGGCTCAGTGTCCTTTATTTATGGCTAGAAACCAAATATGAGTGAGTGCATCCCATGTTCCTCTTTTTGGGTCTGGCTTACCTCACTCAGATCTTTGTCAGTTGTGGGGTTGATGAAGATCTTCTCCCAGTCAGTGGGTTGCCTTTTTGTCTTAGTGACAGTGTCCTTTGTTTTACAGAAGCTTCTCAGTCTCAGGAGGTCCCATTTATTCAATGATGCCCTTAATGTCTGTGCTGCTGGGGTTATACGTAGGAAGTGGTCTCTTGTGCCCATGTGTTGTAGAGTACTTCCCATTTTCTCTTCTATCAGGTTCAGTGTGTTGGGACTGATATTGAGGTCTTTAATCCATTTGGACTTGAGTTTTGTGCATGGTGATATATATGGATCTATTTTCATTCTTCTACAGATTGACATCCAGTTTTGCCAGCATAATTTGTTGAAGATGCTCTCTTTTTTCCATTGTATACTTCGCCAGATCTGTGAAGAATTTTGAATCAGTTGCCTTCCTATACACTAAGGATGCAATCCCCATCAAAATCCCATCAAAATTCTTCACAGGATAATGTTTTCTATTTCCATCCATTTGCATGCAAAATTCAAGATATCATTGTTTTTTTTACTGCTGAGTAGTACTCTAATATGTATATATTCCACACTTTCCTTATTCATTTTTCCATTGAGGGCCATCTAGGTTGTTTCCAGTTTCTGGCTATTACAAATAATGCTGCTATAAACATAGCTGAACAAATGCTTTTGTAGTATGATAAGGCATCTCTTGGGTATATTCCCAAGTGTGGTATTTCTAGGTCCTGGGGTAGGTTGATCCTGAATTTCCTGAGAAACTGCCACACTGCTTTTCAAAGTGGTTGCATAAGTTTGCATTCCTACCTGCAATGAATGAGTGTACCCCTTACTCCATAACCTCTCCAGCAAAGGCTATCATTGGTGTTTTTGTTTTTAGCCATTCTGACAGTTGTAACATGGTATCTCAAAGTTGTTTTTATTTCCATTTCCCTGATTGCTAAGGAGGTTGAGTATGACCTTAAGTGTCTTTTGGCCATTTGAATTTCTTCTGGTGAGAATTCTCTGTTCAGTACAGTGCCCCATTTTTTAATTCGGTTAATTAGCATTTTAAAGTCTAGTTTCTTAAGTTCTTTATATATTTTGGAGATCAGACCATTGTCTGTTGCGGGGTCTATTCTCTAGTCTTGATATTCTTGTAGTTTCATCCTGGCTGGAGGTTGCCACATGGCCAGTGTGGCTCAGTTCAGGATTTTGTGCTTTTGAGGAATCCATTTCATGTAGAACTGGCAACCACTGTAAGTATTTAATATGCACCTTCTTATATAAGTTGGTATGCAGGGTCTAGTGAGTATTTTCATTTGTTTGTTTTCAGTACTTAAGATCAAAATGGACCTTGTGTATTCTAGACAAGGGTTCTTCCTTTGAATTATATCTTTTACTTCATCTGCAACTTCAAAAGAGGATCACAAATATACTATTGTAGGGTTGTTTATGAAAGAAAAGCAAAGGAATTTTGATTTGAGAAATCTACAAAGATAAAAAATGAATAAAAATCTCCACTAACCTCAAAAGTATTTCCAAAGCATCCCCTGTATTCACACTTGGCAGTTAGTACTGTAATTCATTACATTATTAAGACTTTTAAGCAACTGTACCTACTTATGAAGTTTATAACAAATATTAATTTTGTAATAATAAGTTAAAGAACTTGAGTTAGCCACACAGCTAGAATGCATCAAAGCCAAGCCAAAATCTTAAAGATAGCTAGAGACTTTTTATGAAGTATATTTCAGAACAATAAAAGAATTGATTCAATATAGGAGTTGATATGGGAGAAATGACCTTAGTAGTCATCTTCCCTTTGCCTGAAACACAAAGTTTTATGCTGATATCTTATTTGTACAAATAAAGCATGACTGAACATGAGAGGGTGGAGCTAGCCACTAGCTAACCATAGAGGTCTAGAGGTCTGTACAGACAAATAGGAGGTGATATTACTGGGCGGAGAGAGAAAGTGGTAAGTTGGGAGGAACCAGGGACTCAGTTTCTTTATGGCTGGCAAGTTGAGAGGTATGGGTGCTGGTGGTTTTGCTTCTTCCTCTCTCTGATATTTCAGCATTTTCCCCAATATATGACTCCAGACTTTTATTATTAAGACCTACTTGAACTTGTACTACAAAGGTTGCATGGCATGGCAACATCATTATCTGTAGGAAGACAACTTAAATTCTGACAGTATGAATTCCTTCACATATCCTGTTTATCAAGTAGCAATAACCGCTAGTCCCAGACTGTGAATTAGCAAGAAGTACAAACCTGCCAGAAACTAAAGCCTATCTTGGCAGTTACCACCTCTATCTTCTTTATGGCTGTGTCCTCATTTGAGAACAAAGAGTGAGGCATCACATAAAAATTCTTCCACACATGTAAGAGATTCATAAACTGAGGAAACATTTCAACCATTATGTGAAAAATAGGTGAAAATTATTCTAGCAAATGGCAGTATAACAGAATGCCAAGTACCCATTATTAGAACAACTTTTATTTCATATCCTTCTTATAGTGTATATCCCCACACACTGCACAGAATTAAAAGCTTGAAAAAGGAGCATGTGAGATAAATTAGATAGACACTATGATATCATCAAAATAAATAAGTGTAAAACCTCTAACGTTAATGTGTATATCACATACATTATATATGTATATACTGTGTAGAGAGGGAGGGTCTTTGGAATCACTATACTTTTAAATTGATAATTTATGTAAAAGTGATTAAGGAAAAAACTTGGCAAGCATTACTGAGGTTCAGCCTTGAAAGGGGCATAAAGAGCATCAAATACAGAATTTCCAAATTGAGTTACATGAGAGAACGGAGCAAGGTGTCCTTTTCCACAAAGAAGTGACAAAAATCAGATTGTGCAAAGTTAAACATTTTCTCAGGTGAGCTCTGATTGCTAGAAACAAACAGAGCACGATTTTTTTATGAGAAGGTTTACTGACTCAGCTGTAGCAGTAAAAACCGCCTGGTTTCCTGCAATGTGCTGCCAGCATGAACTCTGGCTTTTTCAGGAGGCCTAACATTTAAATGGGGTTTGTGAGCAGAGTGCTTCAACCTGCTTAATGGAGACATAGACCCATTGTGTGCCTGAAAATGGGGTTGTGAACATTGCTTGAGCTAAACAGACCTCTGCCCTGCCATGTTGGACTAGGCAGAGTCAAAAGACAAAGGAGCCTTAGAAGTGTTAAGCATTTTAAGAAACACTCCTGGATAAAAAAAGAATTACAAATACACAATAGGACAGATTCAGACATAAAAGAACTCCTAAATGAGTCACAGTGTTTTGAAAAAAGTACATAGACTTGGAAGAGAGAATAAAAAGAGTAAAGAGACAATAAATGTGATATAAAAGAGTACAGACAGTCATAATTTAAAGGAGTAAGGATAACAAAATAAAAAGGAATAGAGTAAAAAATAATAATAAGCCATGTAAAGATGGAAAATACGCAGAGAGTATATATTATGTATATTGTTGTGTTTTCTTTCAATTTTTGCCTGTGAAGGGGCTAAGGATAGAGAGACATTTCGTTGTATAGGCTGCTAAGATAAACCAACACAATGGTATTTTGACTTCATAATTTGGGTCTAAGGACATGTTGCTTTAGAAAAGAGGTTCTTTTTTTTCCATGGAAGATGAAAACCTCTGGGATCCTTCAAGACTATTGTGGTTTGATGGACCAAGACTACCGAAAGGTCTCCGTGAAAACTCCCCAAAAGAAAATACTTTGCCCAATAAACAGCAAAAAGCAGATTGGAGAGAACTATGACCATATTCCCAAATATTGTTTGTAAATGTTTCTTTACATTTAAAGAGGGATATGCTATAGACATTTGCATTGATATGGATCTTGGTTTATTGATACAAATTTAAGGTCAATTTTGTTATATGTATTTCTCATCTTGATTAAGGTATTGTGTTTGTCTAGCTAATTTAAAATGTAATGTATAATTAAGAAATATAGGTTAATAGAAATTATGTATAACAGTGAAGCTTGTAGTCATGTTAGTTATATTTTCTAGATGTATAGAAATGTATTTCAGATTAATAGGTATTTTTCAAACCTTTCAAAGACTACAGAATGTTTCATTACAGCATTGCTTAGCCATTTGGGCAAGAAACTGCTCTTGCTTCAACTGTTTGATGGTATGCTGTGTGAACTAGACATGCAGGACCCACAGAGAAATGACTTCTGAATTTGCCTAAAGATATGACAGTTCTTGGAGATACTGCTTTATGAAAGAGTTTGCCAGAAATTCTGTGGGACAGAGAAGAAAGCAACTGATGGATGGACTTTGCTACTACAAGGCAGAACAGATCTTCAAATTTCCTGCTTCTTGAAAAAGTCTGCTGGATTCTATGGACCTGAAGGCTGAAGATGGATGCTCCAAAGATACAGAAGAACTTTGGGTGACTGTCCAGGCAGTAAGATATCTCTGTCAATTCTAAAGTTTTGGAAGTTGCTTACAATGTACTTCCTGTTTACTTAGGTAATAGTATATCCTTCTGGAGTCTTTTATGGAGCTGAAGAACACAGTTATAGTTTTCCTTAGATATAATAAAAGATAAAATAGATATAAATATTGTAACTATAATTCTTTCTTGATAATTGTTTTGTTATATGCAGTTTTACTATGTTAAAGTTAAAACTTTCCTTTTTATTTAAACAGAAAAGGGGAGGTAATATGTGATTCCCCTCTGTATGCTGTCATTACCATTGATTAATAAAGAATCTGCTTTGGACCTATAGTAAGGGATAACTTTGATAGGTGGGGAAAACTAAACTGAATGCTGGGGGAAGAAAGGCAGAGTCAGGGTGAATCCATGGAGCCACCACCAGAGACAGACATGGTGAAATCTTGCCAGTAGGCTATGAGCCTCATGGTAAAATATAAAATAATTGAGATGGGTTAATTCAAGATGTAAGATCTAGCTAGCAATATGGTTAAGTAATTGACCATGCAGTGATTTAATTAATACAGTCTCTGTGTGGTTATTTTGGGAATCTGGGCAGCCAGGAAATGAACAAGTGAGGGTGGCCAGGAACACACTAGCTGCCTCTTATTTCAGCAATATTTTTTAAGCAAACCCATATTAGCCATATTGCCACAAAAATTACCAGAAATGTCTAAAAGTGGCATCCTAGACCTAGAGATTTAAAAAACAATAATACCATGGACCCTTGTTCTTTCAGTGATAGTTATTAACAATAATGTTGTGTAGAACAGGACTCAGAGAGCAAACATGATGCTATTATCTTCATTCCATAGATCAATGGAGTATGGAAAGGATATACAAAGCTTCTGTAATAAAATCCAACAGCAATGAGCTCTTTCTAGAAACTTGATTTCCGATTACCACTTTCAACTCTCAATGTTTTGTCTTGTCTTTGACATAGTAATAATTTGTGTTATTTTTCCAAGAGTACACAATCTGAGCATTGAAATGAAAAAGCCGAATGAGTCAGCAAGCAGGTCAAGCAGAGTCCTAACAGTGACTGCACATAGCAGATAAAATAGAAAGATAACAGAAACTTTCCCTTGGTCCTCATACTAACACTGCAATATACTGAGGTACATGCATGTTGACCCAATTAAAAATATGTAGAGGTATACTGGTTTATACTGACTCAGTTCAAAAATTACCAAGCTAGGCTAGAATATATGTTTAACTAAAGCTATTAAAAGTGAGGTTACCTAACAAGTAAATAAAGTGGCAGGAAGAATTTTAAATAAACACAACAAAAGTAAACCAGACTTTTCATGGAAAGAGCCACTACAATCTTATGCTGTTCTCTATAAAACGTTCACAGATCCAAGATACTGAAAAGGTCATATTAGCTTTTCACGATTCCTTAAATAGGATAGAAGCCTATTGGCATACCAGCAGCAGAATAAACCTTACAAACCAGATGAAACACAGACACTTAATTATCTGCCAACCTTACAATTAATTAATGAATTAAGATCACATACTATAGCACCAGTGATGGCTTTGAAACTTAATTTGTTAAGTCATGAAGATACCTATAATGTCCATCTATCAGTTGCTCTGAAATCAGACAAAATGAGATAAGAAGAGAAAGAAACATGCTCTCCTACTTTCTTCACTGATGAACATTTGAGGGATATTAAAGCCTTGAAACCTTCATTAGTCTTTACAGGGAAATAATGTGCTGACTTGGTATTTCATTTCCAAGCTGTGAGGCTTTATTAACAGTAACTCTGTTCCCAGCAGCAAGGGCATCTATGTGACTGACACCGTAGTAATAAAGTACTGCCCTTTCAGCTTGTCGACTCTTCTTACTAAAGGCAGCTTGAGGAGATCCCTTGACAATGATTCATGGCTTGAAACTCAGAACCATCTGCTCTCTTGGAGAGTTTCTCATCAAGGTGAAGGGGGGTGGGTGCAGCTGTATTCTTTTTCCTTCTAAACTCTATCCAAATGCATTTAACGCATCGCACACACACACACACACACAATAACCTGGCATCCTGGCATCACTAGGAATATGGCACATATTATCTCCATATGTTCTTGTTTCAATGGACTATTTCCACAGTCTCCGTCTCATTGGATGCCATTTCTTCCCTCACTTCACGACGGGAAGTGTCAATTTTCCCCAGTCTATAAACTTCCTAATATCTTTTCCTTCCCACACAGCTAAAAGTTATTTGTCCATCTATTTTTTATTGGCAAGTACTTCTACTGTGGATAAAAATTCAGGGTTCAGCTGAATTTTATCAAGTCAAATTACATATTGTATATTTAAGTACATAAAGAGAGCATAATGTAACTGTTCACCCTTAAAGTGACAAAGCTAATTAGTCATATAATTAGAACTGTAGTACTTGCCTCCCAATGTCGTACTCGGTACAGACTGCCCTACGCATGTGTTTTCAGCTTCTCAGCTACAGTATTCACACAGCTTACAGCTTAATCAGGAATTGTTTGGGTTCATTTATCACCTAACAAACCATAAGGAATATGCCATATGCACCAAACATTTAGACTTTATGTTGACATAATTGAGAAGAAATGTATTCAATTCTAGGATATACTTTTCCCTTTTTAAACAGAAATTAAAAACATTTCCATTTAAAGATTTATTAAGACTTTTTTTTAGGTAGTTTGTCTAACACCCTCTAACATTTTTATTTTTTTTCCTTTATTTACTAATTTATTAAAGATTTCAGCCTTCTCCCCGCCACTGCCTCTCATTTCCCTCCCCCTCCCCCGATCAAGTCCCCCTCCCTTGTCATCCCTAAGAGCAATCAGGGTTCCCTGACCTGTGGGAAGTCCAAGGACCACCCACCTCCATCCAGGTCTAGTAAGGTGAGCATCCAAACTGCCTAGGCTCCCACAAAGCCAGTACATGCAGTAGGATCAAAAACCCATTGCCATTGTTCTTGAGTTCTCAGTAGTCCTCATTGTCCGCTTTGTTCAAAGAGTTCGGTTTTATCCCATGCTTTTTCAGACCCAGGCCAGCTGGCCTTGGTGAGTTCCTGATAGAACATCCCCATTGTCTCAGTGTGTGGGTGCACCCATCGTGGTCTTGAGTTCCGTGCTCCTGCTCTCCCTCCTTTTGCTCTTAATTTGGACCTTGGGATTTCAGTCCGGTGCTCCAATGTGGGTCTCTGTCTCTGTCTCCTTTCATCGCCTGATGAAAGTTAATATTCAGGAGGATGCCTATATGTTTTTCTCTGGGTTCACCTTCTTATTTAGCTTCTCGAGGATCATGTATTATAGGCTCAATGTCCTTTATTTATGGCTAGAAACCAAATATGAGTGAGTACATCCCATGTTCCTCTTTTTGGGTCTGGCTTACCTCACTCAGGATAGTGTTTTCTATTTCTGTCCATTTGCCTGCAAAATTCAGGAAGTCATTGTTTTTTACTGCTGAGTAGTACTCTAATATGTATATATTCCACACTTTCTTCATCCATTCTTCCATTGAAGGGCATCTAGGTTGTTTCCAGGTTCTGCCTGTTACAAACAATGCTGCTATGAACATAGTTGAGCATATACTTTTGTTGTATGATAGGGCATTTCTTGGGTATATTCCCAAGAGTGGTATTGCTGGGTCCAGGAGTAGGTTGATCCCGAAATTCCTGAGAAGCCGCCACACTGTTTTCCAAAGTAGTTGCACAAGTTTGCATTCCCACCAGCAATGGATGAGGGTACCCCTTTCTCCACAACCTCTCCAGCAAAGGCTATCATTGGTGTGTTTTATTTTAGTCATTCTTACAGGTATAAGATGGTATCTTAATGTTGTCTTGATTTGTATTTCCCTGATCGCTAAGGAAGTTGAGCATGACCTTAAAGGTCTTTTGGCCATTTGAACTTCTTCTGTTGAGAATTCTCTGTTCAGCTCAGTGTCCCATTTTATAATTGGGTTAATTATCCTTTTACGGTCTAGTTTCTTGAGTTCTTTATATATTTTGGAGATCAGACCTTTGTCAGTTGCGGGGTTGGTGAAGATCTTCTCCCAGTCAGTGGGTTGCCTTTTTGTCTTAGTTACAGTGTCCTTTGCTTTACAGAAGCTTCTCAGTCTCAGGAGGTCCCATTTATTCAATGATGCCCTTGATGTCTGTGCTGCTGGGGTTATATGTAGGAAGTGGTCTCCTGTGCCCATGTGTTATAGAGTACTTCCCACTTTCTCTTCTATCAGGTTCCGTGTGTTCCGACTGATATTTAGGACTTTAATCCATTTGTACTTGAGTTTTGAGCATGGTGATAGATATGGATCTATTTTCATTCTTCTACAGATTGACATCCAGTTTTGCCAGTACCATTTGTTGAAGATGCTCTCTTTTTTCCATTGTATACTTTTAGCTCCTTTATCAAAAATCAGGTGTTCATAGGTTTGTGGGTTAAAGCTAGGGTCTTCTGTTCGATTCCATTGGTCGACTTCTCTGTTTCTATGCCAATACCAAGCTGTTTTCAATACTGTAGCTCTGTAATAGTGTTTGAAGTCAGGGATGGTAATGCCTCCAGACAATCCTTTATTATGTAAGATTGTTTTGGCTATCCTGGGTTTTTTTGTTTTTCCATATAAAGTTGATTTTTTTCTTTTCCAGATCTGTGAAGAATTTTGATGGTATTTTGATGGGAATTGCGTTGAATCTATAGATTGCTTTTGGGAGAATTGCCATTTTTACTATGTTGATCCTCCCAATCCAAGAGCAAGGGAGATCCTTCCATTTTCTGATGTCCTCATCGATTTCTTTCTTCAAAGACTTAAAGTTCTTGTCAAATAGATCTTTCACTTCCTTGGTCAGAGTTATTTCTTCCTTTCCAATATGAATCCCCTTGATGCCTTTATGTTGTCTTATTGCTATTGCTAGAACTTCAAGCACTATATTGAAGAGGTATGGAGAGAGTGGACATCCTTGTCGTGTTCCTGATTTTAGTGGGATGGCTTTGAGTTTTTCTCCATTTAATTTAATGTTGGCTGTCGGCATGCTATAAATAGCTTTTATTATATTTAGGTATGATCCTTTTGTCCCTTGTCTCTCCAAGACCTTCATCATAAAGGGGTGTTGAATTTTGTCGAATGCTTTTTCAGCATCTAATGAAATGATCATAGGGTTTTTTCTTTCAGTTTATTTATACGGTGGATTACATTGATAGATTTGCATATGTTGAACCAGCCCTGCATCTCTGGGATGAAGCCTACTTGATCATAATGGATAATTTTTCTGATGTGTTCTTGGATTCGGTTTGCCAGTATTTTATTGAGAATTTTTGCATCGATGTTCATGAGTCATATAGGCCTGTAATTCTTTTTCTTGCTTGGGTCTATGTGTGGTTTTGGTATCAGAGTAACGGTAGCTTCATAAAAGGAATTTGGCAATGACTCTTCTGTTTCTATATTGTGAAATACATTAAGAAGTATAGGTATTAGCTCTTCTTGGAAGTTCTAGTATAATTCTGCATTGAAACCATCTGGTCCTGGACTTTTTTTGGAAGGGAGATTTTTGATAATCATCGCATTCTTCGCGACTAACTGGTCTATTTAGATCGTTCACCTGTACTTGGTTTAGCTTTGGTATACAGTACTTATCCAAAAAAATGTCCATTTCTTTTGCATTTTCCAGTTTTGTGGCATACAGGCTTTTGTAATAAGATCTAATGATTCTCTGAATTTCCTCTGTGTCTGTGGTTATGTCTCCCTTTTCATTTCTGATCTTATTTATTTGCGTGTTCTCTCTCTGTCGTTTAATTAGTTTGCATAGGGGTTTGTTGATCTTGTTGATTTTCTCTAAGAATCAACTTTTTGTTTCATTGATTCTTTGGACTATTTTCTGTGTTTCTATTTTGTTGATTTCAGCCCTCAGTTTGATTATTTACAGTCTTCTACTCCTCCTGGGTGCTTCTGCTTCTTTTTTTTCTAGAGTTTTCAGGTGTGCTGTTAAGTCCCCAATGTATTCTTTCTCCATTTTCTTTAAGTGGGCACTTAGTGCTATGAACTTTCCTCTGAGCACTGCTTTCATCGTGTCCCATAGGTTTGAGTATGTTGTCTCTTTATTTTCACTAAATTCAAGGAAGATTTTAATTTCTTTCTTAATTTCTTCCTTGACCCAGGTGTGGTTCAGTAGTTTACTGTTCAGTTTCCATGAGTTTGTTGGATTTTTGGGGGTAGCATTGTTGTTGCCGTCTAACTTTAATCCGTGGTGATCTGATAAGACACAGGAGGACACTGATATTTTTTTGTATCTGTGGAGGTTTTCTTTGTTTCTGAGTATGTGGTCAATTTTCGAGAAGGTTCCATGAGCTGCAGAGAAGAAGGTATATTCTTTCCTATTTGGGTGGAGTGTTCTATAGATGTCTGTTAAGTCTATTTGCTTCATTACCTCCAACAATTCTCTTAATTCTCTATTAGGTTTCTGTCTGATTGACCTGTCCATTGGTGAGAGAGGTGTGTTGAAGTCTCCAACTACTAGTGTGTGTGGTTTGATGTCTGCCTTGAGTTTTTGTAATATTTCTTTTACATAAGTGGGTGCTTTTATATTAGGGGCGTAGATATTCAGGATTGAGACTTCAACCTGATGAATTGTTCCTGTTATGAGTATAAAGTGTCCATCTCAATCTCTTCTGATTGATTTTAGTTTGAAGTCTGTTTTGTTAGAAATTAGTATGGCCTCACCTGCTTTTTTCTTAGGACCATTTGCTTGAAAAACCTTTTCCCAACCCTTTACTCTGAGTAGATGCCTGTCTTTGTGGTTGAGATGCAGGCTAACGGGGGGAGGAAGGGGGTCTGGGAATGCTCCCACTCCATTTCCTGTGTCCCGCCACAGGCCTAGAACACTCTCCCCACTCAGGGGGGTCTTCAGGGACAGAACCAGGCTCCCCATTCGCCCGTGGACCTCGCCAATAAAAGGCTTCCCTCTCTACAGGCCAGGCCCCAAAAAACCTACTTGATTTAATTGTAGTGGGGCGATCTGCTCTCAGTGTGGGCTTCACTATTTCATGCCTGGACTATCCCCCATCCACCACTTCCGTCTGCACGGGCTGGGGGTCCGCCACTTCCCCTCTGCGCGGGCCGGGGGGGGGGTCCGCAGCTTCCGTCTGCGTGCCGATTTATTAAGACTTTTAACAACATATTTTGCTGTTTTGTGGTTGAATCTCTAAAGTCAAAGGTAAAAATAACTTATATATCTTTACTTTGTACTCCAATGTGCTTTCAAGTAAATTACAAGAAAATCTAGTAGATTAGAATACATTACATTGACAAATCTATGGTTTTGTACAAACCCCAAGCAAACCAACAGAAGAGTCAACACTGAAACTGGACAGAACTTTGGGCATGAAGAACCTGCTGATAGGAAAACAGAAGATGAAGATGGTCAGAAAACCCATTTGGGGTTCAATTCTATTGGAAACTCCACGTAAGTTAATCCTGACAAGGACCAAATGTCTTAAGTATTCATGGTAAGCAAGAGGTTGCCACCTTCTAAAATCAAAATAACAGGCAGAAGTTAATTTGACTCAAAGAGGTAGGATATCACTCCTACCAACTTCTTATGCCACCTCGCAAAGATCAGAAGTAATGGCGTAGACCCAATCATGAAAAGTTAGATGGACATTATGTACTGTATGAAAACGCACATTAATATGGACAAAGAAAGGATGATGAGGTCCAAACCTTCCTTGAAAGGAGAGGATTCCATATTCTTTTTTTTTTTATTCTTTTTTAATTAAAATTTCCACCTGCTCCCCGTTTCCCATTTCCCTCCCCTCCTCCCAAATATTGCCCCCTCCCCCCACTTCCCTCCCCCTATCCCCACTCCTCTTCTCCTCCCCCCACTCCATTCCCCCTCCCTCTCGATACTGAAGAGCAGTCCAAATTCCCTGCCCTGCGGGAAGACCAAGGTCCTTCTATCTACGTCCAGAAAGGTGAGCGTCCAAACAGGCTAAGCTCCCACAAAGCCCGTTCATGTATTAGGATCGAAACCTAGTGCCATTGTCCTTGGCTTCTCATCAGTCTTCATTGACCGCCATGCTCAGAGAGTCCGGAATCAACCCATGCTTATTCAGTCCCAGACCAGCTGGCCTTGGTGGGCTCCCAATAAATCAGTTCCGCTGTCACAGTGGGTGGGTGCATCCCTCGTGGTCCTGATTTTTTGCTCATGTTCTCCCTCCTTCTGCTCCTCATTTGGACCTTAAGAGCTCAGACCGTTGCTCCAAATTGAGACTCTGTCTCTACCTCGATCCATCGCCAGATGAAGGTTCTAAGGTGATATGCAAGATATTCATCAGTATAGGATAGGGTCATTTCAGGTTCCCTCTCCTTAGTTGCCCAAGGTACCAGCTGGGGACATATTCCTGGACACCTGCGAACCACTCAAGAGTCAAGTCTCTTGCCAACCCTAAGATGGCTCTCTTAGATAGGATATATACTTCGCTGCTCCCGTATCCATCCTTCCTATATCCCAACCATCCCAATCCCCCGAGCTCCTCCCATCCTCCCCTTCTCATATTTCTCATCCCATTTCCCTTTGCCACATGCCACCTCACCCGCAAGTTCCCAGTTTTTGCCCTGCAATCTTGTCTACTTCCCCCTCTCCATGCAGATGACTATAGGATTTTCTTTGGGTTCACTTTCTTATTTAACTTCTATAGGATCACACATTATATGCTTAATGTCTTTTATTTATGGCTAGAAACCGATTATGAGTGAGTACATCCCATGTTCCTCTTTTTGGGTCTGGGATACCTCACTCAGGATAGTGTTTTCTATTTCCATCCATTTGCACGCAAAATTCGAGAAGTCATTGTAAAGTGTGGAATATATACATATCAGCAGGATTCCATATTCTTAAGTGGTATAACCATTCAAAGGAAATAACTTTCCACCAGCGCTCATTCAAATAACCCTTCTTTTACTCAGTGGGTCACACATACACAAACAGAAATGGAAACAGGGAATGCTGTCTGGAGAGAAAAAAAATGAGTTTCAGCTGAAGAAAGATGGGAATGAAAGAAAGAAATAGGAATGAAAACAACTAATATACAGAAACAAAAGAATATGTCATAATGAAACCCATCATTATGCATAATTACCATGTAATAATAAAACTTTAAAAAAAATTTGAAAACACAGAGGACAACAAAAGAATGAGTTGTCATGAATCGATTGAACCACAAAAAAAGGAAGGTTAAAAGAAGAAGCAATAACCAAGTAGTTCACTCTCTCTAAAATGGGGAACTAGATCTTTGCGGGGGGGGGGGGTGATGGAGACAAAAGTCAAACTTAAGTGTGTTTTAGAAACAATGACAGAAAACTGGGAGAAGCATGAGGGAAACTTTCCCAAGATCTTTGTTCTAAACATAAGGAAAGAATGAGGGTAGGAGGGGCAGGGCTGTTGTTTTGGGCTAAGCTCCTTTCTGTTTTAGAAAGTTGAAAATTGTTACTTGTTTCCTTATTGATAGCAATTACCTCAAAGGTAGGAAAAATTGTCCTTTGAAGAGAGAATGGGGGCATTGAAGAGAGATTTCCTCTGTGATGTCTTTAGCCAAGCATACATCAAAAGGACATTCTTGAGAAGCAAAGTATTAACCCTGCAAAAGAGTCATGAAAGCAGAAAGAGAAAAGTTTGTGCCAGTAATGGCACTAAGATCAGGGCAATGTAGAAAGCCTTTGACAATTCTCTTCCACATGCTTCAGACTTTGTAATATAGCAAAAGCAAATGCCATCAGCTGAGGATAAGATTGGGATAGGAAACACTGAAATCTCTGAGAGGCAAGGAATGATACAAAGCTGTTGGCTTAACAAATTAATGAATGATGAAAAAGAGAATACAATGGCAGCTGGGCGGTGGTGGCACATGCCTTTAATCCTAGCACTAGTGAGGCAAAGGTAGACGGACCTCTGTGAGTTCAAGGCTCACCTGATCTACAGAGTGAGTTCCAGAACAAGCTCCAAAGCTACACAGAGAACCCCTGTCTCAAGAAAACAGAAACAAACAAACAAAAACAAACCAAGAAACCCCACAAAACAAACATAAAACCAAATAAAGAGGAAAGAAAGGAAAGAAAAATAAAATACAATAGCATTAATTGCCAATATCTTTTACAGGAAACCTGATTTTAAAAATTATACTACAAACTCATAAAACATAGAAGGGACTCCAAGTCCAGCACCAACAAACACAAGGATAAATTTTTGAAACATACTTGTTATAAGGCAGAACTTATAAGAATGAGGAGAGGAGCCAAGAATACTCAAATAAAGTCCTTTTTAAGAAACCTATAGCCAGGCGGTGGTGGCGCACGCCTTTAATCCCAGCACTCAGGAGGCAGAGGCAGGCGGATCTCTGTGAGTTCGAGGCCAGCCTGGTCTACAAGAGCTAGTTCCAGGACAGGAACCAAAAGCTACGGAGAAACCCTGTCTTGAAAAATAAAAAAAAAAAAAGAAAGAAAGAAAGAAACCTATAACCATTAAAAATTTGCAAACAGTTTAAAAATAAAGAAGCAAGCTGACAATCCCTAGGCAGTTGCCCCAAATGGAAGATAGGTAGTGGGGTAGATATACTTGCATGCATGCTCACAGAGGGGGCATTCACAATAGAAATGGTAAAAGCAACCCAAATGTTTACTGGTGGATTAAATGGATTAAAAATGTGGTGTACATACACTATGAAATGGTGTTCAACTGTACAAAGTATTGACAAATTAATGCTACGACTTATTGTTAGGCTAAGTTAAAAACTACACACAGATTGCTTGTTTCTCTTAATCAAAATCTGCTGGTCTATGCAGACTTTGACCCATGGCTGCTAGGGAGGATCATACTGGAGGATGGGAAATTCAAGGCCAGTTTTGGGTAGATAAATAAAAGCCTACCTCAAAGGAAAGTGTATTTTTTAATTGTTTTTATTGAGCTATACATTTTCTCTACTCCACTCCTTTCCTCCCCTCTCCCCTTCTATTCTATCCTTTGACCCCCCCTCCCCCATGCTTCCAATTTACTCAGGAGATCTTGTCTTTTTCACCTTCCTATGTAGATCCATTAATGTATCTCTTAGGGTCCTCTTTGTTTTCTAGTTTCTCTGGAGGTTGTGGCCTGTAGGCTAGTTTTGCTTTGCTTTATGGTCTAAAGGCCACTTATGAGTGAATAAATAATATATTTGTCTTTATAGGTCTGGGATATCTCACTCAATATGGCTTTTTTTCTAGATTTATCCATTTCCCTGCAAATTTCAAGATGTTATGAATTTTTACTGCTGTGTAGTACTCCATTGTGTAAATACAGCACATTTTCTTTATTCCTTCTTCTCTTGAGAGGCATCTAGGTTGTTTCCAGTTTCTAGCTATTACAAATAATACTGCTATGATCACAGCTGAGCAAATTTCCTGTGTCTCTGTATGAGCATTTTCTAAGTTTCATTAGTATGTCTTTTTAAAGATTGTATCTTATCTGTCAAATTTTAGTATTTGACATTAACATCAAAGCACATTTTTAAGGATAAAACATTAATTACCAAACTGATAAAGATTATAATCAACATGATGTCAATTCCAGCTAAGTTGATTATCCCTTCATTTATTTTTTTCCATTTTTCAAACCATCCAATGTGGAACCATACAGAGACCTAACTCCCAGCATGGTGACATTGCTCCATTCTTCATGTGGACTTTCTTTAAAAAACAAAAAAACAATTTCTCCCTTAAGAATTCCCAGGTGACTTTCTAGATCTGCTTATGATGACAGTGAAACAAGCAACTGGCTGTCACCGCACCATATAGCTGGGCAGGAAATGTGAGCGGTGTACAGCCTAGCTGAGGACAGCTGCAGTTGCCCACATGTAGCTGGGGACTGAGAGTGTGTGGCAGAGGTAGTGGCAGTAAAAGCCTGAGCGGGTGTCAAGGCAGCCATCCGGATGTGACAGCAGTTCAGGAAGGGGTTCAATGGAAGACCGCAACCCACAGGGAGGGAAGTGAGCCACCTGAAAAGTGGACATGGGAACATGCGGAAGAAGCCTGCATGGTGGAAAGTGGGGGCACAGGCTGAATGACAGAGTCATTCAGTGACTCTGTGGGGGCACACTCTGAATGACAGAGCCAGCTGAGAGTGGGTGCTAACTCTGGCGGCATCTGGGCCCAGCCCTCTGTGGCATTTGGGGTCTGGGGCAGGCAGCAGCTGGAGGCTGCTATAGAGAGGTTACAGTAGGAAAAACCCAGATTGCATGGGGGATGGGAGGGAAAGCCAGTCAAGGTTATGACTACAAAGCCTGTGACAGCAAGTAACTTCCTCGCAATCTCACGCCAGGCATTGGACACCATATAAAGAAATTATCTAATTAATTTTTATCAGTAAAAACTCAGGAGTCAGATATCTGTGTAAGAATCTAATTGATCAGAGAAACAGCAGAGAAATGACCAGTGGCTTCTTCTCTCCTTTCTGGATCAAAAAGGATCTTTTCTAAGATCTTTTTTTTCTTTTTTGAGACAGGGTTTCTCTATATAACAGCTCTGGCTGTCCTAGACCTTGCTCTATAGACCAGGCCAGTCTCGAACTCACAGAGATCCACCTGTCTCTGCCTCCCAAGTGCCTGCACCATCACCACCTGGCTAAAGTCTTTTTAGAATCTTTCTAAGCCCCTTGCTACTACTTCCTGTGTCTTCTATATGTTGTGGGTCATAATGTTGGTCAGGTAGTAGCTAGCTCTACCCTCTTATTCAAGGTAAACTTTATTGGTAGTTGTCAGAGTTCACAACAGCCTTACACACACACACACACACGATAAAGAAGAAGGAGAAGCAGAAGGAGAAGAAGGAGGGGGAGAGGGAGAAGGAAGAGGAAAGGGGAGGGGAGAAGGAGGAGGAAGGAGAAGGAGGAGGAAGGAGAAGGAAGAGAAGAAGAAGAAGAAGAAGAAGAAGAAGAAGAAGAAGAAGAAGAAGAAGAAGAAGAAGAAGAAGAAGAAGAAGAAGAAGAAGAAGAAGAAGAAGAAGAAGAAAAAGACTAAAAACTAAAAGTAAGCCATGTAGAAATGTACACTACTAGCATCAATTAAATGAAAGTTGGAATGACCATATTAACTTTGGACACAACAGTTTAGGACAAGGAGTATTTTCAGTGATTGACATACATCATAAAATGATCAACAGATAGTTCTGCAAGAAGGCATCACAACTCTCTTTGTATAGAGAATCAAAATGTATAAAGAACTTATATAGTAGTCATAAAGTGACACAGAGACATAGATAGTGCCACTATTACTCTACCGTTTGTTGTGTAACTCTCCTCGAGGTTTTTTTTTTTTTTTCTGGCATAAAGTCAGCAGGGATATAGTTGAACTGAAGTGTATGTATATCACTTTGATTTTTTGGACATTTGTAGAATAGTTTATTTTAAAAGAAGAGAATAGACAGTTTCCCCAGGTTCCCATGGAATATTCCACCAAGATGTAGCTCTTTCTGGACTATAAAACATGCCTTACCAATTATAAAAAATACAGGTCATTATAAAATTATAAAATACCCATTACATGAATATTGTCCAAAGACATTCAGACTAACACTTTTTAATTAAAATATAATAACATCACTTCCCCCTTCCCTTTCCTCTCTATAACCCATCTAATGTCCCCTCTATCAAACTCCTCCCATGTCCCCATTCAAAATGCTGGGCTCTTTTTCTTTGATTATATTAACTGTATACTAAAAGCCCACTCAGCAGAAGAGAAATCATGGCATGTACAGGAAACAGCCTACTATCTGGGATTGTTGAGGTCATGGATTTTAGAGAAGAACCAAATCTCACTATCTTACTAAAGCTACATAATTCCTAACTGCAATGTAAAGCAAGTCAGTGTCCCTTTTATCTCTCACTGAAGAAGCTTCTTTTCACAGCAAACAGCATTGCAGAAAGTCACAACAGGTATCAGCACAATGAAACCTTTGCAGATTCTGAATTGACAGGAAGAATCCCAGTACCAGAGGGGAAGTGGGGCAAGACAGACAGCCACTCACTGAGCAACAACTGGCGTTTAACGGCTGCTAGGTGAGGAAGACTCAATTTTCTTGTCTTTTTTATTGATTTTTATTGAGCTCTACATTTTCCTCTGCTCCCCTAGCTGTCTCTCCCCTTCCCACTTCAACCCTTCCCCAAGGTCCCCAGGCTCCCAATTTACTCAGGAGATCAGGTCTTTTTTCTACTTCCCATGTAGATTAGATCTATGTAAGTCTCTCTAGTGTCCTCATATAGTCTAAGTTCTCTGGGATTGTGATTTGTAGGCTGGTTTTCTTTGCTTTATGTTTAAAAACCACCAATGAGTTAGTAAGTGTGATAATTGTCTTTCTGTGTCTGGGTTACCTCACTCAAAATAGTGTCTTCTAGCTCTATCCATTTTCTTGCAAAATTCAAGATGTCGTTATATCTTTCTCCATTGTGTAAATGCATCACATTTTCCTTATCCATTCTTTGCTCAAGGGGCATTTAGGTTGCTTCTAGGTATGACAAACAAAGCTGCTATGGACATAGTTGGGCACATGACTTTGTGGCACGATTGAGTATTCTTTGGATATATGCTCCAAAGTGGTATTACTAGGTCTTGGGGAAGGTTGTTTCCTAATTTTCTGAGAAATCGCCACACTGACATCCAAAGGGGCTGTATCAGCTTACATTCCCACCAGCATTGCAGAAGTGTTCCCTTTCCCCACAACCTCTCCAGCATAAGTTGTCATCAGTGTTTTGATCATGGCCATTCTTACAGAATGTAATTTCTGGTAAGTCTACAATGCTGCAGGGTATGCCCCACTCCTAAAGCCACCTGAGCAACATCAACTGGAGTGATGAAGAAAGAAAAAGGAGAAATCTCAAAGTTTGATGGGAAGATTTGGGAAACAAAGAGGGTGGTTATGAATATGCTCAAGGTACACTGTGTAAAATGTAGTTCCCAAAAAACTAACAAAGATATTGTTGAAAAATTAAGTTTTATACCAGTATTTAATTTTTGACTGTATAAAAAACATAGAACCAATTGTACTTATACTATTATTTCTGTGGTTATGATATAACTTTTAAAAATTCTTTATCGATATGTACCAACTTCTTAAATTTACAATGGTCTAAAAGTTTTTAATTGATAAGGTATACCTTAACTTTGTGAATATGTTTATTTTAAATATAGTTAATTAATATATTTGGGCATAGACTCATATGCCATTTCTCTTTATATGGAAGGATAAATGTACAATGATTAAATTAGGGAAACTGATATATTAAAATCCTAGGTCACCTATCATTTTCTTGTATTGGAAACTTGCAAAATTCTATGTATGAGCTGTTTCAGAAACACTGTTACTGTTGCCACCACGTTTACCCAGGGCTACAGGCAGTGTTTATAACTTCACTTCTGAAAGTACATGGCAAAGTTATCAGAAAGTTGAGGACTTGTACACCAATTTATTTCATATTGTCATCTACACAGGAAAATGTGAAACAGTCTATTCAATAAGAAATTAGGAAGTTATATTCTAATATTCTTTTATTTGGAATACAGTGCAGTGCAAATAACATTTGGTGGAAATGCTAAGGACATGAAAAAGCAATCAGGATATAATTAAAAATGAAAGTGCTTTTTAAGTGCAACTGCATCTGTGGATGCAAGGGCCTAAACTGTTTACTCTGAGCTTTAGTAAAGACTACTTTATGAAGTGCAACAAGTAATTTGTTTTCTTATTTATAATTTTTGATGTTTTCTATAACTAGTAGGTAGTATGATGAGTGTATCCAATAAGTGGATGTCAGAGGAAATAATAAAGTAATAAATGAGTCAATTTGATCGGACAATTTAATAAGCAATGCACTCTATAAAAACCATAAAAGTTTAAGAACAGATGAGGTGTAGTGTATTTCAAGGTTACAGGACAGCTTGTAGCCAGTGTTGTTTCAACTGACACTATACTTAGTCCCAGTCTTTTGAGAGTCTGAAAATTTTTTCACGCAATATGAGGGTATCAAATATGTGGCCAAATCAGATTTGTTTATCACACACACTGTTTTCATGATTATAGAATTTTAAAAATTTAAATCCGTCTTTTTTCAATAATTCTGAAGATGCTTCCAGGTTACCATTAACGGCTATGCATTAATTGATGAATACTTAATGCCATAGAATTGATAAATATACTTCAAGCTGATAAATTACCCAACATAAATATATATATCTCCTTTATTTATGAATAGATATTAATAATAAATCATTGGTAATAAAAACACTATGTGAATTTCCTCCTGCCTGCTCCTCTCATTTACCAACACAGAGAGGGAAAGGGTGTACATACAATGAATAGCACATGGACTAACAAGGGACTTGGTGGCTTCTGTTTGCTACAGGACTGAACAGGTAGTCAGATGCAGTGAAGGTTAAAGTGTTAGAGTGTGGGGTCCTGTGTAACTCGTCTAATGAGACTTTGAAAATGCAATTAAGGATTTATTTTTTGTGGGAAATTTTTATTTAAAATTTTTTCATTTTACAAATCAACCCTAGTTCCCATTCCCTCCCCTTCTCTCCCCTCACCTTCTTCCCACTCTCCATCCAATTCTCAGAGTGGGTAAAGCCTCCCTTGGGGAATCAACAAAGTCTAGCATACCAAGTTGAGGCAGGACCAGGCCCTTCTCCCTTATATCAAGGCTGAGCAAGGCATTCGCCATAGGGCATAGGCTCCAAAAAGCCATGCACCCAGGATAAGTCCTGGTCCCACTGCCAAGGACCACACAACAGACTAAGCCACATAACTCTCAACCACATTCAAAAGGTCTAGTTTAATCCCATGCAGGTTCTCCAGCAGTCGGTCCATAGTCCTTGGATTTCCTTAGTGTCTGTTGTTATGTCCCCCTTTTCATTTCTGATTTTGTTAATTTGGATATTCTCTCTCCGCCTTTTGGTTAGTTTAAATAAATGTTTGTCTATCTTGTTGTTTTTCTTAAAGATCCAACTTATTGTTTCTTTGTATTGTTTTCTTTTTTCTATTTTATTATTTCAGCCCTCATTTTGATTATTCCTCCCATTTACTCCTTTTGGGTGAGTCAGCTACGTTTTCTCCTAGTGCTGAGAGGTGAGAGCATCCTGGATTACCTGTGTAAACCATAGATATAATCAGAGATCGAGATCCTTAGGAAGGCATGGTGGAGAGGCCTCACTGTGGAAATAGTGGGCAATCTGATATCTGTGAAGTGGGCCTTGTTGCATATTTAGGAGGTAAGGAAATAACTTTAGGCAAACTTACTCTTTGTATTTAAGTTTTCTGTGTGTTTATAAAGGGAAATGTCTTAGAAGGATTGAGTGTTGATATTCTTGCATTTCTTAATGGAATTCCTGAAATATCAGGTGTATACTCTTAGCCCCATCATAAGTACAACCTTCTCTAATCTTTTATCTGTCAAAGAAATTCACATCAGAGTGATGGCTGAGTCCCGCGATATTAGTACTTAGAATCCATTTCTAAGTCCGCTACTTAGAATCCATTTCCACTGCCCAAAAATACTTGTGTCACATTCTATAACTTAGAAGCAAAGGCAAGAATTTTAACATTAAGCAGAGGGAGAAAGAGAGAGTTAAGGGACACAAAAAGAGACAGAGACACAGAATGAGACAGAGATAGACAGAGAGAAACATACAAAAATGAGACAGATATAAGATGACAGAAAGAGATCAGGCAATTCCTCAGCAAAAAGAAAAGTAAACAACCCTACAATAAAGTTGAATGATGAACAGCCTATGTCTATGAATCGGTTAGATAATGTATCATCTGTTTTCCTAGTTGTAAACACTGAAATTTATAGTTTGTAACTATTTACCATACTAAAAGAATGTGGATTGAGAGTAGTAAAATTCTAGGAATCAAAATATAATGTGGTTTTGTTATTCTGTATTTCATTATTTTTAAAACATTTTTATTACTAAATATACTAATATTTATTCTCTCAAATGTTACATTCCACTAGTTTCCCCTCCCTCCTTTTCCCTAGTCTCTCTGCCAACCCATCACCCTTCTACTCCAGATCCACATAAAAGGAATCTTTACTTATTTATTCACTCACTCACTTATTTATTTTGGTTTTCCGAGACAGAGTTTCTCTGTAGTTTGGGAGCCTATCCTGGAACTAGCTTTTGTAGACCAGGCTGTCCTCAAAATTACAGAAATCCGCCTGCCTCTGCCTCCTGACTGCTGGGATTAAAGGCGTGCACCACCACTCAACGGTTCACAAAAAGAATCTTAAGGAAAAGTAGTAAAATAATACAGAAAATTCCCAGTCCCCTAAATCCTTCACTAACTTCCTCTAAAGTTAACCACTATTGAACCTAAGAAGTTATTGTTTTTTCCACTGATGTGGTTTTATTTATTTATTTATTTATTTTTGCTACTTTTGTTCTAGATTCCATTTAAGATACACACTGCATTTGCTTCTGTTTCTTGTGTGTATTGTGTATCCAATCTGTTTAGCATAAGAACGATGTAGCAGGATTGTTGGAATATCTGAACTGGCACTTAACCCCAAGACTGAAGAATTGAGTTCAGTGTCTGGGATCCACATAATAGAAGGGGATTGTCTTCTGGCCAGCTGATTTGCACACCCTGATCTCAGCCACTAAGAGTTACAAAAACTGAAAGAAGAATGGTGCAATGTATGCCAAATAACACAAACAACTTAGTTGGGGAGATCTGATGAAACTCCTACAATGTATTCTTTCTGTAATTTACTATTTTTGCTACTAAGGTCGCAAGATTCAGTAGCTGTCTCTCCATGTCAAATGAGGGGTGGCACTGAACAACATAAAAACTTGATCATTTAAAACATTTGCTTTCTGTGGAATCTTAGAAAAATTACTTAACCTCCCATTAATTCCATTTCTTCATTTATAAAACTGAAGCCAATAGTATGTGGCTCTCAGCATTGTGAGAAGAATAGAAAAAGACAGTTCAGCTCAGTGTTTAGAATGCTGTTAGCACTTTTAGCAGAGCTTTACTAATTATTCTTTGAAACCAGTGGGGACATCTAGCAACATTTGGAAATGTCTGGATTACTACAACTTTTAAGAATGTTACTGACATCTATTGAATAGCTGTAATTGTCCATTAAGTCAAGATTCAGAAACTTTGTTTTCAAAGACAAAACCAATTTTTTTGTTTGTTTGTTTGTTTTGTTTTTCCATCCTGGTCCCTGAGGTGTGAGTAAACTAGAATTCACTGGTAACAAAGACATACTTTATAAAGTACAATAAACTCAAACACTGAATAACCAAATATTTCTCTTTCTATTTAAGGTGAAATGGAGACAAGCAGTGGTGGTGAATGTCTTTAATCCCAGCATTTGGGAGGCAGAGGCAGGCAGATCTCTATGAGTTTGAGGTCAACCCGGTATACAAAACAAGTTCCAGGACAGGTACCAAAGCTACACAGAGAAACCCTGTTTCAAACAAACAAAACAAAACAAAAAAAACAAACCAAAAAAAAAAAAACAACTAAATAAATAAATAAATGCATAAATAAATAAAAAATGAAGTATAAATTAGAAAATAGAAGATAAAATTACACAATACTCTCTGTGGAAACTAATGTCTTAAAAGTCATCATTTTGTCATATACAGAGGTTTTTTTTCCTTTTCCATCCCTAAATTTATGTATTCCAGACCATCAGGGCTTCCTTCAGTTCCTGAGGCATATAAAATGCCTGCTTTCCTCTCTCACCTACTGACAGAGCTGGGGCAGAGGCAGACACACCCTCCTACATTCCCATTTAAGAAACATACAACGCTATTGAAGCCTTTTCTGGGGCTGTATCTTCAGAAACCTGACCTGTTTGGAGCTCAATTCAGATTTCCCCTCGTTAAAAAAACCACATCCTTTTCAGCCTTCTGAAAGGAAATGAACAAACGAAGAGATTCTGTAATGAGAACTGAAAAGACCATTTTCACAGACTTAACAAAAGCAAGAGATGAAATATTTTCCATTATTATTTTGGCATAAAGGAATATCGGTGGAATTTGATCACAAAGAGAGCTATTTACCACGTTCTCACCAGGGAATCATGCAGCTGCACAAACACGGCAGCCAGGATTAAACCTAAGAAATGCAGGTAGAAGTAGGATGGTGGGTACCTTAAAATGACCTGAATGTGAGAAGCAAAACTGGCGGCCGTATAACATCTCCAAACAACTTGATGAGAGTTGGTGGGAAGGGGTTTAGAAAAATAAACCCAACATTATTTTCAATAGTAATAAGGATAGGCACAACTAATAGGACAATAGTGTGAAGGATTTTTAGGACTGA
This sequence comes from Chionomys nivalis, assembly GCF_950005125.1. NCBI lineage: Eukaryota > Metazoa > Chordata > Mammalia > Rodentia > Cricetidae > Chionomys > Chionomys nivalis. The sequence continues at coordinate 73,541,710 of NC_080094.1, read as the reverse complement.
GGATGTACCATCGTAGATTTAGGCTTGCAAACCTTCATTCATTAAATTTAATGCTTTTGGTTCCTTAATCATCATCATATCTGTCTTTCAATCATAAGAAAATGTAGGCACAACATGTCAGAATTTATAAATGATGGGCCCAGGAAGTGAAATGACAGTTAATAGTCAACACAATAATTATAATATTAATTAATTAAAGCCTATTTTCAATCAAAACTAGTCTATTGATATTGTATTCATTTAAGTTAATAATAACAGAAAAAAATGTGCTAATCCTATTTGTGCTGGAGTACAAATGTAATTTGTAAAATATAAAATAGGATGAGATATTATAAAAAAAAGTATGTCATGCTTCTAAAAAATTGAAATGAGAGATATGTCCTTTAGAGATATGTCCATTGTACTCAGAACTGGGCATGATTCATGTAGGCAGTAAAGGGTGGACAAAGGCACAAAGAACTACATGAACAGCCACTGTATTCGACTGGCTGGACCTCACTATATGGCTGAGATTTACAGGAAGATAAAAATTAGGGCACTGCCAAGAAGGGAGAAGGAATTTTATAAATAGACAAATTTATCATCTCCTGGGTATAAAATTTAAAAATTATTTGTCTGTATATGATGATGAAAGATATTTCTTATAGAAAATTCAATTAATAAAATAAGTTGTATGTAAGCCAAAACAAAGTACAGAAGATGTAGATACTAAGTGGGTCAATGACTGTCACCTTGTCAGTTTACTCATACCATGCCCATTCACCACAAACAACCAGAGGGTGTGGGTGTAAGCGTAATCAGAAAGCTTTATCTTTATATTCGTGTATGATATTGTCAAAGAACAAATTTAGGACCTATGCTGGATCCTTTGGATCCTTACCTGTCCAGCTGAGTTATTGTGCTTCCATTAGCTCAGGTAAGCTGTTTTAGTGGGTGTCCCCATCATGGTCTTGACCACTTTGCTCATATTCTCACTCCTCCCACTCTTTAACTGGACTTTGGGAACTCAGCCCAGTGCTATGCTGTGGGTCTCTCCCTCTGCTTCCATCAGTTGCTGAATGAAGGTTCTATGATGACATTTAACATATTCATCTGTTTGACCACAGGGCAAGGCCAGTTCAGGCTCCATCTCCTCTACTGCTTAGGGTCTTAGCTGGGGTCATCTTTGTGGATTCCTTGGATTTTCTTTAGTGCCAGGTTTCTTGCTAGCCCCGTAATGGCTCCCTCAATCAAAATATCTCTTTTCTTGCTCTCATCTCTGTCCTTCCTCTCTCTCGTCTACCCATACACTCAAGTTCTCCTCACCCCTCCCTTTCTTCCCTTTGCTTTCCCTTCCATCCTCTCTTCTTCCTCCACCCACATGCTCCCAATTTTGTCAGGCACTCTTGTCTATTTCTATTTTCCACATGGACTTATGTATGTTTTTCTTAGAGTCCACCTTGTAACTTAGCTTCTCTAGGAAAATGAACTATAGGATCAATAGCCTTTGCTTTATAGCTAATATCCGGTTATGAGTGAGTACAAACCATGTTCATCTTTCTGGGTCTGGGTTATCTCACTTGGGGTGGTTTTACTTAGTTCCATTCATTTGCATGAAAAGTTCAAGATGGCTTTGTTTTTCACTGCTGAGTAGTACTCTAATGTGTAAATGCGCCACATGTTCGTTATCCATTCTTCGGTTGAGGGGCATCTAGTTTGTTTCTAGGTTCTAGCTATTACAAATAGTGCTGCTATGAACATAGTTGAACAAATGTACTTACATGACTTTCATATGACAGCATGGAAGACTGTGGGGCCCCTGGCAGTGGCACCAGGACTTATCCCTAGTGTAGGTACTGGCTTTTTGGGAACATACTCTTTGAATGGATACCTTGCTCAGCCTAGATATAACAGGAAGGGTCTTGGACCTTCCCAAATCAAGGTGCTTACCCTCTCTGAGGAATGGATGTGGGGTAGGCTTGTGGAGCAGGTAAAAGGAATGGGAAGAGGACAGAGAGTAGGAACTGGGGTTGGTATATAAAATGAGAAAAGATAGTTTGTTTTCTTTTTTAAATAATAAAAGATATTAAAAGATATGTATCTTAAAGGATATATAGATCTTAAACACACGCAAACACATATATGTTTCTCTACATATATGTCCGTGCATGGAGTGCATGCAGAGGACAGAAGAGGGCATCAGATCTTCCTGCAGCTAGAGTTACAAAGGGTTGTTAATAGTTGTGTGGCTGCTGGAAACCAAACTTCAGTCCTCTGTAAGAGTAACAAATGCTCTTCACCGTTAAGGTCTCTTTCCAGTTCTGAAAGAACAAATGTAATCAGTAAGCAAACCAAGAGCAGACAAACAAAACCTACAAACACTTTCCTTGTTCTGTTGTCATTATTCATTTTCCAAGAGACTCTTCTGTTTGTGTCTTGAAGTAAAATGTCATAAAACATTCTGAAGACATAAGGGGAGCTGATACAGACAAGACTCTGGCTGTCAAAGTCCTGCTGACTGACCCAGTTGCAGAGGTGCTTTTGCATCTCAACCATACCAGGTTGATGGTCAACTTTGTGCTGTCATTTGTCTCGGCATGGAAAAAGCAATGTTCTTTACTTTTCTCCTAGAGGACGAAAAAGATTGACCAGCCTCGTTACTGAATACAGACACAACAAGGTCAAACAGTAATGTAGCACATGAAACTTAAATAGCATATGACTCCATCAAACTCAGAGTGAGTCCTCCATGTTCACACAGCATTTGATGAAACCCAGCAATGATGATAATAATAATAAAGTATTGTGCACACTTACACAGCAAATACTCTAAGTACACATTCACTAAGATCATGCCCTTGTAATGTGACTTTAACTCCTCTTCTGATGGCTACTAGTTTTCTAATGCCCAAGGCTTAAGAACAAATGGTGCAGTTACACATTAGCCAATTGATAACTGCTTTATAAATCACATCAAAATAAATAGAATTTGTGACTGAAATTAAGAAGGCCCAGCAAGGTTCTTGTGTAAATAAAACTATTGCTCCTTTGTATATTAAGATTGTATTTATCAAAACACAAAAGAAGAATGAACACAAATTGCATGAAAAAGCAAGCAGCTCATTTAGGTCAAAACGATGGCAGGTAATAAAAAGATTTATCACATGATGAAAATGAAAATTAAATTCCCGTTAAAATATTTATGTAGAAGTGGCTGAGGCATTCAGCTGAGAGATAAATCAGAGGGGCCTTTGGCTTTTCGCAGGCATAACTCCTCTATTCCAGGGCTGCAAATTTAGATCTTACAAGATGCTAATGGCACTGCCATTCCCAGGGCAGTCTCTGCAGACTCCTTTTGCTCAGCAGGTGGTAAGAATTTGCATCCATATTTCAAATATACTTCTCTCTCATTACTGGCTTCTTATTTCTTCATGATTTATATCTCTATAAAATTCCAGCTAGTGCAGTGGGAATGGGATTTCAAAAAGGCAAATTCTGCATAATGTGGACATTTATCATTTCTTCTCTTCGTTGCTTTTTTTTTTTCTTCACCATCTCCAAGGAGATGGGAAGAATGACAGGAAGCAGTTTAAAGTGATGTGGAAAGGTGTACTTTTCTTAAAATAATGCCATCTGAAAGCTTTCAACATTAGGACTAACTGCTCTAAATGACACTTTCAAACAAGTGGCAATATCATTTGTGCCTCTGTCGACATTCTGCTAAACTGTGATCTTTAAATAATGTGTGTACCTTTAGAAAGTGATTCACTGGGTAACTATTAATTTGTAAAAGTCTTAAGCATTTAAAATTCAGAAAGTCCTTTTTGTAATAAGTCTGAACATAACGAATCTATTTAGTATTCATGCAGATGTCGCAAGCAATTTTGGAGTTGTTACACTATAATTCCGTGCTACTTAATAGATATTAGGGGAGCAGCAGTTGTGTCAGTGTAGATAAGACTCTTTCACAGTCTCCATGTCAAATGCACCTCTTACTGGTTTTTAGAATTTAGTTAAAGTGAAATTACACGCTTGTGATACCTGACAGGCTCAGGGATTTAGAGGCATTTTCCAGGGGCAAGAAGGAGCAAGCTATACTGAAATAAAAGGTATGGAGAGGTATGGAGGTGAAGGAGCTTAATATTGCTGCGATTAAGCTTAGATGTGCAAATTTTTAATTTGTATGGTAAATTAAAGAATTTAAATGCATGCAATTCCTTCCAGATTTTCTCTTTTTAGTATTCCATTCCAGGAGAGAAATTTTAAAATTTCGTGAAAGTTTACAGGCCATATGTTTGCATACCATGTACCAGAGTGTCTATTTCACTTTCAAAATCCATTCAGATTCTAAGGAAATTTCTCAGTTAAATTAAAAGCTGTTGCTATTTGACTCAAATTATATTTGTTACATTTAATGAACTATTCATGATGAGGTACTGAGAAGATAGTTTATTAGACATAACAAAAATTGAGACCAAAAAGTCTATAAACAGAACATTTTGGCTCATAGAATTAACATATTCACAAAAGAGATTTAGTCTGGGAAATCCATAATATCACCCTTAACCAATGTCTATTTTTTTCTCTCTCCCACTTTCCATGATGTCAGATTCCAGATAGGGTGGCTTCCATCATTTACAACCTGCAATAGTTAGATATATTTCATGCAGAAAACCAGTCTACCCCTGAAAAAATGTGTCAGAGCAGTCATGACGACAAATCCATGGGAATCCTATGGTGACAGGAAATTCTTACCTGGAAGATGGCCAACAGCGTGAAAACTGGACACTGGGCACTTTTTAATTCACAACTTTCTCTCCTCCTCACAGCAATATTATATTCTGCTCATAGTTGAAACGTAAACAGAAGTTGAAAAATGTTTTGAAAATGTCTGTGTGTTGAAGAGCATAGGAAGTCTTATAACACAAGTTACTGAGGATACAGATGTTTTAGTTAGCCCTAATATTCAGTTTGACACAATCTAGCAGCACTTGAGAGAAAAGCTATGATTGAGGAATTTCTCAGATTACACAAGCCTGTAAGCCAGTGTAGGGGATTGCCTTAATTGTGAACTGCTCTAAGAAATGGAGGGCTGAGTCCACTGTGGGTGGTGCCTTTCCCTAGGCAAGAGGTCCTGAACTGTGTAAGAAGCCTATCTTACTATGAGCCTGAAGATAAACTAGCAAACATAATTTCTCCATGGTTTCTGCTTGAAGTTAGTGTCTGGTTTCTTCCATGAATTCTTTCCTAGTACTATAGCTTAAAATTAAAATGATCTATCTCCAACCTTAAACTAATTTTGGTCACAGCAATAGAAAAGAAACTCAAACACCAGATGGATATTATTCATCCAAATTCTATGACTTAGCCATCTTGTTTATCATAATCTGATAATCTTTTCTCCTGAAAGAAAATTTATCATTGTGTAGATAAATTAAGAAGAATAATGAAGAATACATGAGACTCAGTCTCTATCTACATGGAACTAGTTATCCAGGTTTAGGAATGAGTTGGTTTCCTCACTTTCTTTTTGTTTCTTTTTCGTTTGTTTTTGTTTCTCTAAATGAGAGGAATTGTATCTAAATAAAAGAGGTAAACTTTAAGACTTCTCTTCTTAGTTACTTAGTATAATGCTGTGAAGGCTGTCTTTTTACAAGTAAAGATTCATTGGGGACAGAAATTCTTGTCATTTTTTTTTTCTGTTTTCTTCCTCTCGTTCTTTGGACGATGTCTGCAATAAGATGGGTGTTGTGGTTTGCTTAACTATTCCTCAGAGGTTCATATGTTCAAGAATTTGCTCTCAGCTTGTAGGACTGGATAGAGGCAGTAGACCTTTGCAGAGCTACAGTGCAGTGATATCTTCTGGCCAACCAGAACATGCTTTAATAAGGCCTTTGAAGAAAACCCTGCCTTCCATTCCTCTCTTGTTTCCTGACTACACCAACCACTCTCAGCATGATGCATTGCTCCAAGATTGGCAACAACACAACAGTGGAGCCAGATAGACATGAGTTATGTTAGCTGAGTGCCTGTAACAAACCCGAAATTTTTGAAAAAATTTCTCAACTAAATTTCATCACATCAACTAAGTATATAATTAAGGTAAGATTGTTTTAAATAATGTTGTTTTTCTTCAAATAATAACCCTGCGATTAAAAAAACAGAATTTTCAGTACTTCTGGTGCTTAGAGATGTCATGAATAATAATCATTTTGCACTAACAAAGATATATAAGCTTGCACAGGTATATAACCCAATTAAATTCAAGTGACAAAGCCTGTTATAGGGTCCCATGCCAAAATGCTTTTAAATAGTCAAAAGCAAATACTCATGCTAATATCAAGTCAATATGCATGCAAACATAAAAAAATTCCACTCCTCAGAATCTTCCATGTAGGCTTTTAGCTAATCATTCGCTCTCTTCCTGAAAATAATCACCACCCAGAATTCATGCAAATTAGTTTTCCTCATAATTTCAATCCTGCACACACATCTCTAAAACAATACAGTCCATGTTTCGGCCTTGATTTGAAAACATACATTTTTGCATATTTATATGATGTGAATTACTGTACTGTACATACCTTACCAGGTCACCAACACCCACTCAGGCAAACAGACATACAGACACTGTGGATATAAATCTACAACTTATTTATTTTCAGCACATATATGTACTAATTGTGTGACTTATACTGACTTAATTTACAGAAGACAGACATTCAGGTTTACTTTTATTTTCCCAAATTGGTTATATTTTTGTTTTTGTCATTTGGTTTTGGTTTTGTTACAAGGTCACATTATGTAGGCTTAACTCACGTCAGAATCACAGACATTCCCCTGATTCAGCTTCTCAGTTGCAGAGATAAAGATATGTACCACCATACATAGTCAAAATTGAGGATATTATAAATCATAATTATCTGAGCATTCTCATAGATCTAATGATGCGAATTCATGTAACGTTATTTAAGGAACATATGATTGGTGTAATTGATGAATTATAACATACACCTCTCTCCAACCTGAGTAGAAATTATATATTAGTTTCTTCATGAAGCAGATACTGTGTTAAAATTTACGTGTACTGTCTGCAGAGTGCTCAAAATTATGGAAAGTCTCAGAAAGAGCACAAGCTAGGGGCTATCCATTCACACACCTCCATATGGCTACTAGGGAAGTAAATTATTCAGTCTAGAATAGGGATCTGCTTTATGGCCTCAAATGTTTACTACAAATGTAGTACCAACTGACTTTCCAAAGTGGTGTTCATTCAAGCCTTTCAAGGATATCTCAAAGGATATCAAAGGGAGGACACATCTTCCACTTTCTCTCAGCCTTGTGATGTTCCCTTAGACAGCAGGAATAGAGACAGTCTTTCAAAATTCCATCCTCAACTCTTTTGTCTAAATGAGATCTTTAGAAAAAAAGAGATGCAGGGGGAGGGGGAGCCAGCAGAGGGATCTCTACCAACAGGAAAGTTTGAAGAGTCAATGAAGGAGAGAGCAGGTACAGTTTCAAAGAGTAAAAATCTGTTTACAGCTTTCCAAGGAGAAGCAACTGTGAAAGAAATGATTCTGTATGTATTTTCTACCCACCCTCAGCGTGGTTTCTTTTTCCCCATGACACCTTCACTCGTGTGTATGAGTTTGCAGCCCTAATACAGACATCTCAACAACTTTCAGCATCTCATCTCTTGAGATGTTTTTGTACTACATTTTAACCAATTTCTCCCCAAAAATTGTTTAGGGGCTATAAATCTTACAGAATAACAAAGTAAGCAGAAGGTCTGGAAGAGAGATCTGATTTCAACAGGCTTTACGAGAACTGAGTTGTGGAAGTAAGGAAAGACGTTTCCATTATGTCTTTAGCTTAGCTGCCTCAGAAATGTTGGGTTTTCATACCATAGCCTAATTATTACTTTATGCCAAAAATACTATTTACCCTTTATTATGACAAAGAAAATTATACAATTGAATCTTGGTTAGAAGTGAAACATTTCCAAAAGTTATGTTTTACAAGAATCATTGAGTTTGATATTTTTAAATAAATATATCAAGCCAGAAACATACCAAGCGATCTGTTAACTAAGGGATTACCATACCCCTGACAGTCTCACAGTTTGTCCGTGAGGTTTAGAGGAAGCTGGTATTCTTTACCTCTTTTCTTTCCTCAAATAAAAAGAGAACAAATGAGTTCATATGGATGATCTGGGGTTAGAGAGCAAGACAGTGGTGAACCCCAAGTCTATTAATTCCAGGCAGAGTGCATGAAGGTTTGCTAGAAGGATATGCTCACTCGGTGACCACTGAAGGGACAAAAAGTCAGATACTTGCTGCAGAGTTTCCTCAGGGTGAGACTCACTGACCTGCATCGGATTGATTGAGCCCTCTGCATTGCCGAGCTTGATAAGGACAGCTCACTAGAAAATTAAACCTTGGCTTGTGGTTTCTGCTTCAGCTCTACGCAAAGTTGTGAACTAGATCAGAAAAACACAGCATGTTCAAATACAATAAAAGTGAAAGGTGCAAGCATTTTATTATTCACATTTTGTTTAATTTACACAACCAAGAAGTGGACTTGGCCACGATGTATTTAATGATTTAGGAAAATGCCTGCAACCCACATTCCCATAACCCTGGGAGCTTTACAAACAATTTTCAAACCTTAACTATTCAGATTCTCAGAAATAAACTAGATGCTATGTTATTAGTTGCAGAGTAGCAACTAAACACAATTGTATTTTAAACAGCCTTACCCATATGGAGGATATAAAAAAAAGAATGGGCATTCTCTCTAACTTACCTGTGATTCTGCCCCTCAGAAGGAAACGCTTTAATCAAGGCAGCGTATCTAATCCAGACACTGACTATGAGATGTCATTCTTACATGTGCTCATGACATAAAGGTGAAATGGCTTGATACTCACCTCCCAATTTTGTGCATACATTCATGATTTTACCTTTCATGGAATGCAATCCATGCTCAAAGAGTTCTTGAAGCCATTCTCTTTTCTTTATACATCCACACTAATCGATGAGCAAAACTTGTAGATACTATTTGAAATATATATCCAGAGAAGTCCCCCTTGTCCTACACTTGTATGTAATCTGAATCATCATAGTAGTCTCTCAAATTTTACTCAATTGATTGTCTTTTCCAACTGCAGTTAGTTCCCAATGTAGTAACCAAGATATCCAGGTATAAAATAAAACATCACTCCTTTCGCTCAAATTTTCACATCTCACTAAGAAGCATATCCAAGGAGTAGACTACACTGTATGATTTCCCCCTGAAACGCATGTGGTCATTTTTTTTATATATAGGAATGGCCCCCATAGGTTCATATATTTGGATGCTTGATCATTAGGGAGCAGTGCTACTTGAGAGAGATTAGGAAGTATGGCCTTGTTGGAGGAAGCATGTCTCTAGGGATTGACTTCTAGGTTTCAAAAGCTCAAGCCATGCAGTACTCCATTGTGTAAATGGACCACATTTTCTATTGTGTAGTACTCCATTGTGTAAATATACCACATTTTCCTTATCCATTCTTCAATTGAGGGGCATTTAGCTTGTTTCCAGGTTCTGGCAATGACCAACAAAACTGCTATGAACATAGTTGAGCACATATCCTTGTAGCACACTTGAGCATCCTTTGGATATACACAGCAGAAAAAAATAACGACAGCTTGAATTTTGCAGGAAAATGGATGGAGCTAGATAACATTATTTTGAGTGAGGTAACCCAGATACAGAAAGACAATTATCACATATACCCACTCATAGGTGGTTTTTAAACATAAAGCAAAGAAAGCCTACAAACCACAGTCCCAGAGAACTTAGACAACAATGTGGACACGAAGAGAGACTTACATAGATCTAATCTACATAGGAAGTAGAAAGTAGAAAAAGATCTCCTGAGTAAATTGGGAGCATGGGGACTTTGGGGGAGAGTTGAAGGGGGGAGAGGAGAGGCAGGGGTGAGCAGAAAAAAACTGTAGAGCTCAATAAATATCAATAAAAAATGTATAAAAAAGCTTAAACCAGGCTCAGTGTCTCCCCCTGCTGTCTGCTCAGCTCCTTCTCTAGCACCATGTTTGCCTGTATGTATAGTAGGAAGGCTGCTTGTTGGTTCCAGCCTCTAAGCCCTGAAATAATGACACAGAAACTGTATTAATTAAATAACTGCTTGACCCATTAGCTCCAGCTTCATATTGGCTAACTCTTACGTCTTAATTTAACCCATCTCCATTAATCTGTGCATCACCACGAGGTCGTGGCATACCAGCAAAGTTTCAGCATGTCTATCTCTGGTGGTAGCTCCATGGCTTCTCTTTGACTCCATACTTCTTTTTCCCAGAACTCAGTAGTTTTCCGTGCCTAGCTCTGTCTGCCTTTCTCTGCTATGGGCTCAAAGCAGTTCTTTATTAAACAATGATATTCACAGCATACAGAGGGGAATCCCACATCGGCCATGCTTCCTGCCATGATGATAATAGACTAAACCTCTGAATTGTAAACCAACCCCAATCTACCTTTATGACAATTGCTGTGGTCAAGCTGTCTCTTCACAGCAATAGAAACCCTAATCCTTGCCATCACTGCTCCATCTTCATCTCCTGTTCTTTATTCATCTATTCCACTTCTAATCTCCTAAACCTCACTTTTCATTCCAGAACACAACAGTCAAGTGCCCATCTCAGCCCCTGCCCTTACTGCCATTCCTCCATGATTGCCTTGTGCCAGTTAACAGCACAGTTAGCATTCTCCCTTAGCTGCTGTGAGTGAAAATCTACATCTGGGGTAAGTCCCCACCCTGTCATGCCTCATCATCTTTCTCCTTAATGTGCTTCTCATCTTAAAACATTTGTATTCAATTATTTGATAATTTTCCTTTAGGAGAATGTAAATAATGACAGGTGTTTTATTTTTCATTATTTTAATGTTTAGAAGAAAAGCTTGATTTTGGAATTAATTAAAAATTAAAACAATAAATATATTATATATTTTATTGAAAAATTATTTTATGTATGTATCTCTTGGGAAAAGGTTCTCAATCTGTGGGTCACAACCCCATTGAGGAGGTCAAACAACCCTTTCACAGCAGTTGCCTAAGACTATTGAAAACACAGATATTTATGTTACAATTCATTAACAGGAGCAAAATTAAGAGTTATGAAGTAGCAACAAAAATAATTTCACGGCTGGGTGTCATCATAACATGAGGAATTGAATTAAAGCATTAGGAAGTTTGAGAACCACTGGTCTAGGAGATTGAGTGTAGAACATTTCAGATCTACATAATCCCTCTTGTGGGTAAGCCAATTTAATTTATTTTTACAGATTTTTAATCTTTTTAAAACTTGGAGTATATGCTTGGTGTGTGCAAATGTGTATGTGTATGGTGTGTGTATATATATGTGTGTATATGTTTATATATGTTATAACCCATATGTGTGTGTTCATGTCTGTATATGTGGATGTGCATGTGACAGTGCATGTGTGGAAGTCAGATTAAAAAGCATGTAACTATACCTGGCTTTCTAGGGGTCCCAGGGCGCCAAACTCAGATCTTCACGCTTGTGCAGCAAATGCTTTCCTTGTTGAGCAATCTCCCTATCCAACCATTTCTCTCTGAGTGTTTTCCTCTCCCATTTTATTAATAGAAATAATGAACTTATTATGAAATGTTTCATCAATTCCCATCATTAAAAGTGTATATTCCATTTCACTTGTACTTAGGAAATAAAGAGATAAGTATATCTCAGTGTGCTGGGTGTGATGTTAATGATTGGAGTGAGGAAATGGAAGTGCAGCCTTACAGCCTCTGACACAAACCAGGATGTTCTTATCCCAGAATCTCACGGAAACTGTGAGAAGAGGTGTCTGGTAATACTCTATACCAATTTCGTTGTGAAAATGGATTGTTACAAGCTTTATTGATGACTAGTGGTTAAGAATATCAAAAGATTTACAACATAAACCAGAAGCCACTAAAGATAAATAAAAGAAAACAGCCTGAAAACTCACGAAAGGATGAAAACTCGTCAATAGTTCATAAAAATATGTGGGTCCAGTGACGATATAAAGGGGGGCACAGGAGTACAGGATTAAGTGGCTATTAAGGAACTCAAAGGAAGCTCACAAGAACAAAATCGGTATTTTTAAAAGGGACAAGAAATTTTACATATGATAAGAATATTGAAAAGGCTTTACATTTCTAGTACAAACTTATTGACAATGGAAGGAGAGACTCAGCAGTTCAGGGAACTTTTTGTTCTTGCAGAGGATCCAGGTTTACTACTCAGCACCTACACCATGTCCCATAGCCATCTGTAACTCCAATTGCAGAGGATATAACAAGATCTCCATCCTTCCATGGGCAATGTACACAAATGGTACACAGATTATCAAGCAGTTAAAAACATACATATACACAATATAAAATTAAATTAATCTTTTAAGCTAAAGACTATACTAACAAAAAATTCATTTGCATACTTACCTTTGTTATCATGTGGTTATGTTATTTTTGCATCTATAAATGTCCCAAACTATTCATAAAATGCTACGAAATATTTTAATGCAGTGAATTTTCATTTCCTTTGTCCTAAGTATTAAAGATGAGGCTCAGTCTACATGTGATGAACCAAGTGTCCTAATTTTTTTACACTAAGGAAGTATGTTAATTCAGCAGGCAATAGTAAATAGTTAAAAAATCTATTAAAATCATTAATAGTAAAAATTATTTCATTGTCACTTTTCACAAATGTGTATAGAATACTTCAATCATACTCCCAACTGGTTTTCCTCTCCGCTCCATCCTTTCACCTCTGCTGATCTTTCTCTTTTCCTAATAGTGTCCTTCCAAAACAGTGGGCTTTTACATAAAGGTGTGACAATAAGATTATTATGTACAGCTCATGGGCTAGCAGACAATCCAGAATTCAGAGAGATCAGACTGGTAGATGATGTGACTGAAAGTCTCCTTAACGGTGATTCAATCCTTACCAACAACAACAATAAAAAACTTGTATGCAAGATTTATGTGTTGTACTTTTTCCTTAGCTCTCCAAATGGAGATCAGACCCAGGAGGGCAAAGAGGGAGACCTCCTGGGAGATGTTTAAAGAACCCCTGAAACCTGGCATCAACCTACTCCTCTGTGTCTAGATTTGTTTCTAGAGAAAGGTTTCTTAACTTGACCAATTTTCCTGAGTGCACAAGAGAAAATAATTCATATGAGTACTTTTTTTTTCACTTGTACTTCCTTTTTATTTATTTTTTTATTAATTAATTTATTTAATTATTAAAGATTTCTGCCTCTTCCCCGCCACCACCTCCCATTCCCTCCCCCTCCCCCAATCAAGTCTTCCTTCCTCCTCAGCCCAAAGAGCAAGCAGGTTTCTCTGCCCTGTGGGAGGTCCAAGGACCACCCACCTCCATCCAGGTCTATTAAGGTGAGCATCCAAACTACCTGGGCTCCCACAAAGCCATTACGTGCAATAGGATCAAGAACCCATTGCCATTGTTCTTCAGTTCTCAGTAGTCCTCATTGTCCATTATGTTCAGCGAGACCGGTTTTGTCCCATGCTTTTTCAGTCCCGGGCCAGCTGGCCTTGGTGAGTTCCCGATGGAACATCCCCATTGCTTCAGTGTGTGGGTGCACCCCTCGTAGTCCTGAGTTCCTTGCTCGTGCTCACTCTCCTTCTGCTCCTCCTTTGGATCGTGAGACTTCAGTCCAGTGCTCCAATGTTGGTCTCTGTCTCTGTCTTCTTTCATCGCCTGATGAAGGTTAATATTCAGGGGGATGCTTATATGTTTTTCTTTGGGTTCACCTTCTTATTTAGCTTCTCTAGAATCACGAATTATAGTCTCAATGTCCTTAGCAATCAGGGAAATGCAAATCAAGACAACATTAAGATACCATCTTACACTGGTCAGAATGGCTAAAATCAAAAACACCAATGATAGCCTCTGCTGGAGAGGTTGTGGAGAAAGAGGCACTCTCATCCATTGCTGGTGGGAATGCAAACTTGTGCAACCACTTTGGAAAGCAGTGTGGCGATTTCTCAGGAAAGTCGGGTTCAACCTACCTCTCGACCCAGCAATACCACTATTGGGAATATACCCAAGAGATGCCCAAACATACAACAAAAGTATATGCTCAACTATGTTCATAGCAGCATTGTTTGTAATAGCCAGAACCTGGAAACAACCTAGATGTCCTTCAATGGAAGAATGGATGAAGAAAGTATGGAATATATACATATTAGAGTACTACTCAGCAGTAAAAAACAATGACTTCTTGAATTTTGCATACAAATGGACGGAAATTGAAAACACTATCCTGAGTGAGGTAAGCCAGACCCAAAAAGAGGAACATGGGATGTACTCACTCATATGAGTACTTTAAGAATACAAATTGCCTTTGAAGACACAACAAGCTCACAGGAAATGATAATAAGCAATAAGACCTTTGGCTTTTGGCTGCAATTCTTTTGCATTTTAAAACATGGCATCGATCACAGGCTTTACTCTTTAGTATAAAACCCGAACCCTGAAATGTCAACATAAGAGATAAATTCTACATATGTTTTTCTGGGCTATGGGTTAAATAAATAATAGATTCTCTTTTCTCCCTTGCCCCAGGGGACAAATATTTAATCCCCATGTGGGGATTATTTCACTCATTGACATATTTCACTCATTGCAGTGCATGCTCAGAACTAAGCACAGTTCATATCTCACACATTCAAAACTAGCAAAGTAATAAATATGACCCAGCATGTAATACAGAGCTTACATTATCCTGGACTTGAGGATAATTTCTGGATGCTTGTCATATCCTTTTATTAATAGGAAAACAAGGTGTGATTTTTCCAGAACTCATTCATTGCTTTTAGGGAGAACTCTAATCATAAGAACTAAAATTTCCTCATCTCTGAAATGAGGTTAACAACATTAAATTAGTAATCAGTGATCATTTTTAATTTATCACACTTCAGTAATTTCCCAAAATGATCAAAGGCAGAAGATGGAAGGACTTCATCACTTAAATACTTTGAATTAATCCTGATTAAGATATCTTGTTAACCTACAGGGTCTAGAAGTGTTCACTGCATGAAGAAGTTCTTGGAATATTTTCATCTACCTAATCATACCATTATGAAAAACACTGTGTAAAACACCAATAGGAATTGCCCCTAGCCCACTGTGTGCAAAACAGATGGAAGGAAGGCAGGTGCTGGGCCCAGGTACTGTGTTTTCTTGGTAAAGGGAAGAAAGCTTGTGATCAGTTATTCATGTGATGGCTCTTCTTTATCTCAAACATAATGGGACTTAGAATCACTGTGGAAACAAACCTCAGAGTTGTCTGTGAAGGAGTCTCTAGGCGAGGTTAACTGATATGGGAAGCCCCACATTAAAGATGTGTGGCACCATTTCATAAGCTCAAGTCCTACATAAATGCAAAGTGAGTTAAGCATACACATTTGGATACATGATGTCTCATGCTTTTACTGCTGTGATAGATAGTATTCCCTGTGAGACTAAAGAATCTCTTTCTTCCCTAAGGAGCTTTAGTAGGAAATTTTGTTACAACAATAGAAAAAGTAACTAACAAAAAAAAATAAAATAAAAAAGGTATGTTACAGCACTTAGCCAATCCAAGGTACAATGAAATTAGGACATCCAGACAGTAGCATAGATTCACACATGGTTTCCTGGATGCAGATATCCATCCGTGCATTACTTAGCCAATCAAACACCATCTGCTGTGATTTTGAATGGGTATAATGAAATCAGGACAACCACACAGCAGTGTAGATTCATAGCACGAACTCAGGAGCTTGGCCATAAAGGCAAAGCAAATAACTGCAGACTAGAACCACAGATGACAGGGACACTCTCTACTTTCTATCTTAACCGGAGTTTTCCTGACTTCACAAGCCCAAGGAGGACTTATTTTAAAGATTCCATTAGACCAATATTAGCTCCAGTCACCTTTTTATATTAAAGAATGCAGAGTTACTTTCTGCCTCACAAAACCAAGGAGTTTTAGAAAACACTAGACATTTAATGGAAGACAAACACTGGGTTACCTTCTATGTATCAAAAAAATTAAAATTGCAACCCCCCATATGGAAAGCACTTATACCACACATGAATTTTTAAATTGAAGCCAATAAAAATTAAAACCAAATCAATGCAAGGGGGCAGGACATGGGTGGAATGAAAGGGAAATGGGAATAAGGGCAAAGCAAGGGTTTGGAAATGGAGAGAGTATGAAGAAGGATAACAAATAATGAATATCTCTGAAAGTGCCATATGGAAATTTAATTACAGCAGAAGCTTGCTAAAATATATGTGTACATTAAAAAATTAAATGAAATTACCCTGTAACAGATGGACAATACTTGTCCCTGACACCATGAGTTAGCATCTGAAATGCCCACTTCCATGTATGGGGCTAAATCTTTTTAAGTTGTTGGTCTATGGCAGTGATTATCAACTGTCCTAATGCTGTTCTTTATGTTGTTGTTTCTCCAACCATAAATTAATAATACTGAAATTGTGAGGGGGAATTGGCATTGGGGAAAAATTGAAGGGGAGAGACTGTTGTTCAAAACACAATATCTACATTTATGAAATTAACAATAAAAAGCCTTTTAAACTGTTTTACTTTTAAAATTGTATGTGTAGGTGTGTGTCCAAGTGTCTGTATATACATAACATGCAAATGGTACCTGTGGAGGCTAGAAGATGTTGATTGCCCTGTTACTGGAGTTACTGGTGACTGTATGCTGCCCTTTGAAAGTGCTAGTATTGGATCCAGAACCTCTGCAAAAGCATTAAGCCCTCCTAGCTTCTGAGTCATCTCTTTCAGCACCCCACCATCAGACTTTTGCTTCTTAATCACACTGTCTACATTTTAAGTGCTGAGTGGTCATGTGCAGCCACCCTACTGGATGAATAAAGAATAAAGATAGCCTTGCCTTCACTGCAAGATGCTCTATCAGAAGTCAATGCTCTGATGTGTGCATAGCCCATGGTAGAAAACAAGAGCAACAAGAAATCCTCATAGGAAAATAAATGCCTTTTAAGAATGGTGGTCACTATTCCTAAATTACTATGATAAACATGTCTACTAAAAATGGGTAGCAATCTACTTCAGTACCTGACTTGTGGCAATGGTCAATCAGTGTGTGTAGAAACAATAGCTTTGTTATCATAGCCCTTCCTTGGCTATGAAGTATAATGAACCTTCTATCTGTGCTGCATCTGAACTGTTGGTCATGAACTTTTACCTCCAAGGGGATCTTGCAAGGCATCAAGGAAACAGATCAATACCACTTAGAATTCTCTGACTGAAACTATCCTAAAATGGAATGACAGACAGGAAGGTTTTGAAAACCCTGATAATCTAAGGTCACCGTTTATATAATGTGTGTCACAGCAGTTCAAAACTGTTCATTTAGTTTTAATAGGTAGTTTGATTTTTTTTAAAAAAAAGTAAATTTATAAAAGGAAAATCTATCTTTAACCACTACAGACAGATAGTATTTTCTTTTAAAGATAGAAACCAATATCTTCTCAAGATAGTTTGCTTTGTTACCCAGACTCCTTTACCGTCCCAATTAAAGCCAGTTCTCTACAGTGTGAAATGCCTTGGGGAGAGATGTAACTTGGTGGAAAGCAGAGAAAACCACTGCCATCCTACATCTGGTTTCCAGAAGTCTAAGCCCTTAGGGAAAAAAAGATAACTCTGGAGGCAGAGACAAATGATTTGGAAGAAATATTAGTAGCGAGAGCAATGCCTAAAATTACTCCTTTGCCCACGCTCCAAAATGTAACTTTCTGAACAAGAGAGAGGAAATACGAAAAGAATGAAACTACATTGCTAAGAAAATCGTCACTGGAGGTTTTCATAAGGCTCTGAGCATTAGCCTGCACGACGCTGTTCCTGTAGGTGAAGTGTCGGTGTTTTCAAGAGGAAATCTGCCACCAGAAAAGGGTGCATGACGGGAAGTTCTGTCCTGGAGCAAAGGAATCGCACCAGAATTGATCCTGTGAGGCTCATTCCGTCTAGGGGGAGAAGAGAGAGCTGTGGAAATGGAAGGGGCCAAGCACGAGGAATCAACGTTATTCACCTCTGAATTCAGATGGGCTTTGCCTGAATTGACAGAGGGCAAAGGCAGACAGGATGAAGAATGCATCGGAGGATGCTTCACACAGATGGATCCCCAGTAGAGCAGATATCATTGCCCTTGGGGCAGAGACTCTGGAGCACAGCATAGACCATGCTGGGTGTCACTTTCTAATGAATGATTTAGGAAAACATCCCGTGCTGAAATCTGGAAATAACAGATATTTTATATCTGCTGGAGACATTGACCGCTTCCATTTTCTCAGCAACAAGGAAAAACATGTGCTTGGGCAGGAACAGTGGGGCATGCCATGGGTCATGTTCCAAAGAAAAACTTACTCTCGTTGCTGACCTGTGATGTAGAATTTACACACAAGCAGGGACTTAGAGAGCTAGCCAGCTGAAGGAAGAAATACCATAGTGCTGAAACCATGTCCTTGGAACATCTTGGATTGGTTCTATGGGGAGGTAATAACAGGGACTGGGAGGTAAGGAAGACTGGTGTGTTATCTATCCCTTCAGAGCTCACAAGCTTTCTGCAGTAGCTATTCATTGCCTTAATAATGCAAAATGAACTCTTCTTGAAAACTGTTTGTAACCTTAACAGTTTTGGAATGAAGTCATTAATTAAGCACAGCTTAACTAGGTCTAACGATTAAATTTCAATTTTTGAATAATGATATATTTATTATCAAGGTCATAGAGTATTAATAACATTTAATTCATTCACTCATTTATTCACCAATAATTCTCTCTTGCTTATTTTTTTACTTGATCATTTTTGAAGAATTTTTTAAAACAGAGGTCACCCAACTGCAGAGTCCAAGGTCCAAATTTAGACACCCCTGTTTTTGTATGGCTTAGTAGCCAATAATTTTTAAATTTTCAAATAATGTAGGATAAAGACAAGAAGAATGTCTATGCCCTGAAAGTTAAATGACATTCACATTGTCTCCTGGATCAGTTTTCTAATTCTTAAAAGAAAGCATCTGGTCCAAAACAGATATTATACTGTTTGACCTTCATGGCTTATGTTTTCAAGAACATAAAAACAGAAAATGCAGAAGAAGATACAGAAAATGATAAATTTAGGACATTGTCCTGTTTAGAATAGTGACTATCCCTGTAGCCACTCACATGAGAAACAAAATATTCCGTCTTTGCTACTAAACCCAACTTCTAAAATCATCTACACATAAAATGGCATAACTCAAATACCTTCAGCTCATTTATGTACAATAAATAAATAACTCAAACCAAATCTATAAGCTAAGGCAACATTGATAGTGTATTAATGCCACCCTATGCCATAATCAAATATACATTCACTTTAGAACCTGAAATATCTAGAAACAAGACTAGGCCAGTCGTCTTTCAAGCAAATCCCACCAGGCAATTTGAACAACGATGGAGGATTTCTCAAGGATTCCACTGGTCTAATAAAACAAGAAGGGGCTTTTATTCATATGTTCATAAGCTAACAAAAGCACAAAATTTTGACTATTCTTGTAGTTTTCTGGCTGCATTTTCTGTCAGATTGCCTTGGAGCAATTATATTGATAATTCAAAATGACAAAATTTCATACTAAGAGGCATTGATAGGCTGGCAGTGCATCCAAGCTTATATAGCTAAGTTTATGAGATGTGTATGGAAATGTTCTTTTAGTCCAAATATTTAACCATACAGGTCTAATATGAAGCACACTAGCAGGGATCCCTAGGTAACTAATTAAATTTATTTTTATAAAAAAGTACATGAGTGCTTTCCAATTATTGTGACTTCTTCTTTTGTATGAGAAATTGACCCCACGACCTAGTACTTACTGACAAGCAGTTTATCTGCTTCCACAGCCCAAATTACTGTGATCTTGCTAAACTTCTTTCAATAATATTTTATGGTTTCCAAAATTTACATTTTGCATTGCTTTGGATAAGTTCATTACAGGTGTTTTAGTCTTTATAATGCCACTGGAAATGGAATTTCTTATTTTCATTTTGTTAGTTCCTTGCAAATGAATTAAAAACTGACTCTTACATATAAAAAGACATGATAATAGAAGGTGAAATAGTTTGGAGGAGGAGAGAACTGAGTTATCAGGAATGAAAAAGGACCTTGAAAGAGTAGTATATAATATTATATATATATATATATATTATATAATATCATATCATCCACCAACAAAGACACAGTGATTTCTTTCTTTTCCATCTGTTTCCTTTCTCTCCTATTGGCTTATTCCTCTAACTAGGATTTTCTCTACCTTGTCCTCAAGTCCTGATAGTCTATCCTTCACTCTATTCTTGAGACTTCCCACTTAGAATTGGTTGGGCTCATTGAAATGTTCATTTCCAGGATAATTTCAGTTTTTCCTCAGTATTTCTAAGACTTCCCTGAATTCCACTTCCATACACTGAATTGATACCCTTAATTCATTCAGCTGGTTATATTTTCCCTGAATTTGTCCAGAGGGTTATTAACATCCTCTTTGACTTTGTCCTCCTTGAGATATCAGAACACATTTAAAGTTATTCCTTTTAATTTTTGTCTTAAATTTCATCTAAGTTAGTCTCACTGGTGGCAATCACTATGGGAGTATTGTTTTTGGAGGAGATATATTGTATTCGCTTTTCATGTTGCTTTGTTGACTTCCTTGTAAACCTGGAGAGAGGAACAGTTCTTCCATTGAATGATATTACCTCGGCTTTACTCATCTTGACTCATGCCAGTATCACTTAAATTCTAGTCTACTTAGACTCTATGTGAATTCATGGATAGGATAGCTGAAGATGATCTCAGCTCTGTTTGAGGGGAAAGCATATCCTCTGACCTCATAAACCATCTGCAGTAAAGTGTTGTGTTATATCAAGGGCAGCCATTTAGCAAATTCCATGAGCTCAGCAGTCAAAGTGCAAGATATATCACACTTGAGACTCTCTCAACGTCTAACTTCATGAGCAGGAGCAGACACAGAGATCAGAGTGTCTTGTGTGTGCAGCAGGATGGCCACATCCTCTCCTGGGGCATGTGTGCAACTACTGGGGTATTGTAGAACAATCCTAGTACACCGTAAATATGTATTACTATATCTGGTTAATAAAGAGCTGACTGGCCAATAGCTGGACAAGTAGAGGTTAGGTGGGATTTGTAGACAAAAAAAAAATAGAGCATGAAAAAGAGGTGAGGCATCTCAAAAGTCACACAGAAATGTGGAGAGAAGTAAAATGAAAAAGGTATCAGCATGTGTCAGGGTGTAGATGAGAAATATAGGGTAATTTTAAATATAAGTGATAATTAAAAAGTCTGAGGTATCAGCCAAACATTTGTAATTAAAAATAAGCCACTGTGTGATTGATATTTGGGAACTGACTGGTGGGATCGAAAGTCCAACTACACTCAGGCCAAAGGAGAGGATTAGGATTCTTGGTTTTACCAGCGTGGGACATGGGATTCCTGGAATCAGCGAATGTTCTGAATGGAAAATGTGTGGGGAGGACTCAGTGACCTTTCACCCTTCTAGCCTAGGTGCTGGTAGGTTGGTAGCAGTACAGTGTATGGAGAAAGGTCCAGGGACCTCTTATCTGTGTGGACCAGGTGCTGGCAGAGAAGAGGATCTGTGTAGTCTCTTTTAATTTTTGCACTGGACTATAATAACTATACCAATAGTCCTGAATTCATACCCCCAGGAAACCTATGAACTTGTTTTTATTGAGAAGAATTCATGGAGTTTATTAATACATTTGGTGACTTTTATTATTTGTTCTTCTACCCTGAGGCCTCTTCTTGTCTACCTCTATCTGGACCTCCAGAGGCATATAAATTGAAGAAGGGATAAAAAGCAAAACTTCAGAAAGTATTAAACATAAAGTTTTACATTTTTTTCAATATTTTATTACAAACATTTCTAGACATACTTAAATGTTCTTTGAAACCATGATTCTTTAATGAGTATATAAAACTACACATGATAGAAGAACGTACTACTATAATGCAAATATTTCCCTAAAGCTGGGTCTTCCATTTGTCTCTATACCTTCCTCCTATAGATGTAACTGTACTTATTTATGCATATCTCTTTGGTTTTTAAAAGTTCCTACAAGCTAAATTGTAAAGACAATAATATGAAATTTTAATGACAGTGGGTATGCATTTTCAAATGTAAAAAAAAAAAGAGCTCCAACAATTTATACTCCCATTTTGGGGGGATCAACTTTATCAACTTTCATAAATAGTTAGCAGTTGATGAGCAAAAACAGAATCCTCCGTGTATGTGTGTGTGTGTGTGTGTGTGTGTGAGTATGTGTGTGTGTGTGTGTTGAGCCTAATTGTCAAACTCTGGCGCTGTTCCTAAAAGTTCAGTTACCTAATTTTCTTTTTACTCAGTTTCTCTTGATACATGAAGGTCAGTTTTAGGATAACCTGGATGGCAGATGAGTATCTGCCTATTTTTGCCTGCCTGGAGGTAGAATTACAACCACTTACCACCAACCCAGCTCTTTAAGTGGGTGTTAGTAATTAAACTTGGGTACTGAAGTTTGTAAGGCAAGTACTTTACAAACCGAACCATCTTCTCAGACAGCCCAAAATAGAACAAATTGTTCGATATAGACTTTGAACAACCTTGAAACTAAACTTTTTCCTGTGTATATTGCCATGCAAATTTCTCTTTTTCTGAACCATCATTTTATATGATTTGTGCTTTCCTGTGAAGAAAGTTGCATACACTTTCTTGTAACTAGTTTTATATGTGAAAAATGAAATGCTCATTTGAGGCTGTCACTTTAGCAATCATGTTAGGTGCCGAAGCATATGATAGATAAAGTGGTGATTTATTCTTAGAGGAAGCAGAATTGTTTTCAGACCAGTCCTTTATAAAGCTCCTTTTTTGTTCAGTATCTTACCTACATTTTAAAAAAGCAGCAGTGGGAAAATAAAACTAACACAAACATGTCCCAAGCAGCCAAGAAATACTCATTTTGAGGGACTTGCTTGACAGCAGGTCAGTTGCCTCTCTCATTTCTCTTCATCTGGAATCTTTGTTTTTAATCATATTAAAAAATTATTCAATAAATTCAGAGGTACTCAACTCTATTTAAAAATCCAACTCAGAGTATGGAGAGATGGCTCAGGAACAGAGAACAGTAGCTGCTCTTTCAGAGGACACAGGTTCCATCTCCAGCATCGGAGGACACAGGTTCCATCTCCAGCATCGGAGGACACAGGTTCCATCTCCAGCACCCACATGGTAATTCTCAGCTGTCTGTACCTCCATTTCCAGGGGATCTGACTTGTTACACTTACTCTTACCATCAGGCACACAGGTGGTACATAGACAAATACTCATTCAAAACACTCATATACATAAATAAAAATAGTTTTTAAGAACTACAACTCATAAGACTTGTACTTATATCAGGAAAATTCTTCATGCTCTTTGATTCAAACTGCCCATCTTTTAAAAAGTGACTGAATAAGAAAGGGAATGTGATGGATCACTGGAGAAAAGACACACAAATATCCCAAAGGCCCAGCATCCAGTACCACATATTGTATATACATACACATGGGAGATATTTGAAATGTTCTCTAGTAGTCTGAACACACTGAACCTGATAGAAGAAAAAGTTGGAAGTACTCTACAACATATGGGTACAGGAGATCACTTCCTACGTTTATCCCCAGCAGCACAGACATTAAGGGCAACATTGAATAAATGGGACCTCCTGAAACTGAGTAGCTTCTGTAAAGCAAAGGACACTGTCACTAAGACAAAAAGGCAACCCACTGACTGGGAGAAGATCTTCACCAACCCTGCAACAGACAAAGGTCTGATCACCAAAATATATAAAGAACTCAAGAAACTAAACTTTAAAATGCTAATGAACCCAATAAAAAAATGGGGCACTGATCTGAACAGAGAATTCTCAACAGAAGAAATTCAAATGGCCAAAAGACACCTAAGGTCATGCTCAACCTCCTTAGCGATAAGGGAAATGCAAATTAAAACAACTTTGAGATACCATCTTACACCTGTCAGAATGGCTAAAATCAAGAACACCAATGATAGCCTTTGCTGGAGAGGTTGTGGAGAACGAGGCACACTCATTCATTGCTGGTGGGAATGCAAACTTGTGCAACCACTTTGGAAATCAGTGTGGCGATTTCTCAGGAAATTTGGGATCAACCTACCCCAAGATCCAGTAATACCACTATTGGGAATATACCCAAGAGATGCCACATCAAATGACAAAAGTATCTGTTCAACTATGTTCATAGCAGCATTGTTTGTAATAGCCAAAACCTGGAAACAACCTAGATGCCCTTCAATGGAGGAATGGATAAAGAAAGTGTGGAATATATACATATTAGAGTACTACTCAGCAGTAAAAAACAATGACTTCTCGAATTTTGCGTGCAAATGGATGGAAATAGAAAACACTATCCTGAGTGAGGTATCCCAGACCCAAAAAGAGGAACATGGGATGTACTCACTCATAATCGGTTTCTAGCCATAAATAAAAGACATTAAGCATATAATGTGTGATCCTATAGAAGTTAAATAAGAAAGTGAACCCAAAGAAAATCATATAGTCATCCGCATGGAGAGGGGGAAGTAGACAAGATTGCAGGGCAAAAACTGGGAACTTGCGGGTGAGGTGGCACGGGGCAAAGGGGAAATGGGATGAGAAATATGAGAAGGGGAGGATGGGAGGAGCTCGGGGGATTGGGATGGTTGGGATATAGGAAGGATGGATACGGGAGCAGCGAAGTATATATCCTATCTAAGGGAGCCATCTTAGGGCTGGCAAGAGACTTGACTCTAGAGGGGTTCGCAGGTGTCCAGGAATATGTCCCCAGCTGGTACCTTGGGCAACTAAGGAGAGGGAACCTGAAATGACCCTATCCTATACTGATGAATTTCTTGCATATCACCTTAGAACCTTCATCTGGCGATGGATCGAGGTAGAGACAGATTCTCAATTTGGAGCAACGGTCTGAGCTCTTAAGGTCCAAATGAGGAGCAGAAGGAGGGAGAACAAGAGCAAAAAATCAGGACCACGAGGGATGCACCCACCCACTGTGACAGTGGAACTGATTTATTAGGAGCCCACCAAGGCCAGCTGGTCTGGGACTGAATAAGCATGGGTTGATTCCGGACTCTCTGAGCATGGCGGTCAATGAAGACTGATGAGAAGCCAAGGACAATGGCACTAGGTTTCAATCCTAATACATGAACTGGCTTTGTGGGAGCTTAGCCTGTTTAGAAGCTCACCTTCCTGGACGTAGATAGAAGACCTTCGTCTTCCCGCAGGGCAGAGAATTTGGACTGCTCTTCAGTATCGAGAGGGAGGGGGAATGGTGTGGGGGGAGGAGAAGAGGAGTGGGGATAGGGGGAGGGGAGTGGGGGGAGGGGGCAATATTTGGGAGGAGGGGAGGGAAATGGGAAACGGGGAGCAGGTGGAAATTTTAATTAAAAAAGAATAAAAAAAAAAAAAAAAAAAAATTAATGACAATTTTTGAAGTCTAATGATTCTGATTAATAACATGGCCTATGTGCTTTGGCGGGAAATGAGAGTATTACTGATGCATAAGACAAAATCTTACGTCAGAAAAAATAAGCTTGTTTTGTTCAGTCATTTTAAAACAATGATGGTTTGAACTGGCAACTGATTCCTCCCTCAAAATACACCTCTGGAACTGTGCTCCACAAGTCTGCTTTTTGATTACTTGTAGTTTTCTGTAGTGATCTCTGTCTGTTCCAAAGAGACATTTCCTGGGTGAAGGATAAAGACTACACTTACCAATGGGTATAAGGACAAATATCTACAGGCTGTTATTAGAGATTATGTTGCTTAATAAATCAGTGCTTGCAGATTCTTCTCCAAGATTCATGACATCACTAGCATTGAGTGCTAAGCTTTGCAGTACCAGGCATAGTTTTCCTCTTGTTGAGAAGATTGTAAATTCAATTAGAGATCTGTTGGTTACCACCAAAATGTGTGCACCACTATAGCACCGTTAGAGTTATCATGTTGTTTTGGTCATTAATGTGGTTCATACATAGGCCTCATAGCTGCATAGGGTTACTGGTTGTCTCCCTCTTTCGGAAGCTTGTATGGCACCTTCTGGTATCACAAAAGCTAGTCCTCAGGAAGGAGTCATTCAGGTCAGTTCCATCCCAGGAGTCTCCAGG
The DNA here is from genome assembly GCF_950005125.1 of Chionomys nivalis. NCBI lineage: Eukaryota > Metazoa > Chordata > Mammalia > Rodentia > Cricetidae > Chionomys > Chionomys nivalis. The sequence goes on along the minus strand of NC_080094.1, from coordinate 73,515,392 downwards.
CCTCTTTCTGGAAAACATGTTATCTTCAGCAATAGGGACTTCCTTTTACCTCTAGCAGTGGGCAACTAAGGACAACAGGAATAAACTGTACATTTTGGGAGTCTTTTGGAAAGCTCTGGCTAACAACATAAAAAAGGGCTTATAGTATATGCTGTTGGAGTTTTTGTTAACTGGTCTTTGACTCTTGGGGGAACACCGGCAATCAAGATAAGAAAAGTTCGCTAAAACTCTATATCTATATATCTATATTTATACATGGAATTATGTATATTATTTGGTTTTAAAAGTAAATAGTTAATAGTCTGTTTCCTTGTGATTTTTTTCAGATATCCTTATTACTCTTTTATCCAATTCATTTTTTTTTCTATATTTACCTTCTCCAGCCCTCTCTAAAGAGCCTCCTTTTCCCATTTCTCTATCAGGTTGCTCCTACTCTTCAATCCTCTTTATCCTTCTCCCGCCACCTTCAAAATTTATCTCCTACTCCCCAAAAAGTGCCCTTTTCCCATTTCCTTGATCAGATCACTTTTACATTGCTATTCCCCTCTCCATAACAACACTTATGGACTAAGGCAATTGTAGAAGAGGGGTAAGAAAGACATAACAGTCATAGAATCAGTGAGCTTGATGTAAGATTGTGTCTACTAGTAATATCAAAAGCTGCACCCATAAAGTCTAACTAAGAAACTGTCCAAATGTGAGCTGAACAGAGATGACACAAATAGATGTGCCAAAGTGAATGGAGAAAAGCTCAGTAGGCCTCAACCCGACATAAATAACAATAGACAACTGTGGAAATCTGGGAGCAGAAGTGGTTGTCACCAGGGAAAAGCACATGAACGGGTTGCCAGTGCCAAATATTTAGCCCTTAAGACATACATAGAAAAAACATTATATGAACTATACAGGTTATATTTAGGAATATATATGTGTATATACATATGCATGTAGCAAGGAATAGCGATTAGTGAAAAAGGGTCTATGTATCTGAAGGAACACAAGAAAGGGAGAAATGTTGCAAATTATATCATCAAAAGAATTTTTAAGAAAAAATATATTTCTGGATGGCGTGGCTTTTTTAATGTCAAATGAAAGCAATGTCATTGTCAAAATCGAAAACGTTTTAGGGGTCCACTTAACACAGGAGGAAGATCATGGACAAAGACAAAGTTGTTTTTCAAGTACCAGTCCAGTGACTCATCAAGAGCCTAGAAATACCTGATATTTGAAAATTGCAAGGTCCAAATCACTTCAGATGCATTATAATCCACATAAATAGTCAGATACCTTATGCTTCAAATCATCCAATTATGTAAGGAAAAATAGACATGTTTTACAGCAGGAAACATTTTGAGTTATATAAGAACTCATATTTTTGTCATCAGTGTTGTTGATCTTGGCCATTCTTACAGGTGTAAGGTGGAATCTCAGAGTTGTTTTGATTTGCATTTCTCTGATGACTTAGGATGCTGATGAGCATTTCTTTAACTGTCTTTCAGCCATTTTAGATTCCTCTGTTGAGAGTTCTCTGTCTAGCTCTGTACTCCATTCTTTTACTGAATTATTTGTTATTTTGAAGACCAATTTCTTGAGTTCTTTATATTTTTTGGAGATCAGACCTCTGTCTGATGTGGAGTTGATGAAGATCTTTTCCCATTCTGTAGGCTGCAGTTTTGTCTTGTTGACTGTGTCCTTTGCTTTACAGAAGCTTTTCAGTTTCAGGAGGTCCCATTTATTGTTTTTCTCAGTGTCTATGTTACCTGGGTTATACATAGGAAGTTCATTTACAGAATAGAGTACTACACAGCAGAAAACAATAATGGCATCTTGAAATTTACAGGCAAATGGATGAAGCTAGAAAACATCATGTTGAGTAAGGTAACCCAGACCCAGAAAGACAAGTATCATATATACTCACACATAAGTGGTTTTTAAACATAAAGCAAAGAAAACCAGCTTACAAATCACAATCTCAGAGAACCCAGAAACAATGAGGTCCCTAAGGGACACATACATGGTTCTAATCTACATGGGATATAGAAAAAGACAAGATCTCCTGAGTAAATGGGGAGCATGAGGACCACAGGAGAGGGTTGAGGGGGAGCAGAGAGTATGGAAGGGGAACAGAGAAAAATGTGTAGCTCAATAAAATCAATCAAAAAGAGAAAAAAACCTTTTAAAAAAGAATTCATATTTTTAAACTGAATGCAAAAAATGATACTTTGCAGTTAATGTTAATCTTTTGTTGTTTGTTTAAATATAAAGTAGAAAATGCCAGGAGGCAGATAATAATAACTTTTTTTCCTAGTTATTATTGGTGGAGCCACAGCACTAGGGAAAGTATTCATAGAAACCTAGTAACTCCAGCACCATGTAATTCAGAGGCAACAGTATCAACAGTGATCTTACCAATTATATGGTGCAATTTCTTCATGTAATGTGTAAGAAAAGAAAATATAGTGACACACACGTACTTAAATGTCTATGCATGATCCTAAGGTTAAGTAAGAATAATATCTCACACTCTAAATCAGTGGTTCTCAATCTGTAGGTCTCAACCCATTGGGGAGTCAAATGACCCTTTCACAGGGTTAACATATCAGATATCCTGCATATCATATATTTACATTGCTATTCATAACAGTAAAAATACAGGTATGAAGTACCAACAAAAATGATTTTATGGTGGGAGTCACCCAACATGAGGAACTGTAAAAAATGGCCATAGAATTAGGGAGATTAAGAACCACTGCTTTAAAGAAAATTTAAATATGTGTAAAGAGGTTTATAACATGCTGAGAGAAACACACAAAGCTTTATTCCTAGTACTTTCTGAACTTTTAAAGGTTATCATTACTTCCATCTACATGTAACAGAAAATGAAATAAACTTGTTTCTCCTGATAATATGCTCAGTTTCTCATCATCGTAGTCTTGTATTCCCCAGAGGCACAAGTAAGTCTATGGTAATCTTCATTGTCAAGATCTTAATAGAGCAATTCTAATGTTAAGTAAAAAAAAGTGTAGATACATAGAATGACATTAACAAAATAAGTAATAACACAATAACAATAAGCATATTTAGACAGACTTATAAAATAATTTACTATTCTTTAATGATATTCTATAATTTATAACCAGAAAATGCCAATTGCACATTAAACAATGGCATGGTGGAAAAAAGACTTATCTATTAGAAGAAAATAGAGTTCCCTACACCATTAAGTAATATATCACCATTCTAATGCATTAAATATAGTGTATTTAGACACATATTCATTTTACAAAATTAACTATTAAAAAACTGGTTTTAAGGAAGGGCGGCAGGTGGAGAAATCTGCTTCACAAGCAATACAGTCAGTTTTTTTCCAATTTAATGTTTCCAAGTTTCACCAGCATAAACACAGTTTGGAGACAGGCTGTGTAAGTGTGTTAAAGTCAGTGTCTTCCTTTCTCAATCACAGCCCTATTTAAGAGGTACATGATACACTTACTCTACAGATTTCCCAGAACACACTTAGGGAAGCCACAGAATTATTTACAATTCCAAATCACATATTCATAAGAAAGTCATTAATTTCAGATTTTTACCTGAGCATTACTCACCAATATGTTTATGAGACTACTTTAAAAGTGAGCTCTGTTTGGAATGTATAAATAATCGGCTCATACCGCAGAGGTATCTTTCTTTAACCTGTATGTTGTGAAAGAAATAGAGGTAATTTCTATGGGTCTTTATTGCCAGTCTTCTCGTGTTTTTGTCCATCGATTTTAATGTTCAAAATGATTAATTTTAATTTTGCATCTGCCCCAAGGTTTTGCTACAGAAGATCAATAATTTTAAATTAAGACCATCAATTGTAGTGAGGATATCAGCCTATCACTGCTTTTGTCTTGCTTTGGACACCACTGCTTAAAATGAAATTATTTCAATGTCTTGATTTTCACACCTAGGACCTCGTGTCAGCAAGTCAGCTGATTAACGTCAGAAATCTATGCAAATAGTTTCAATGTGTGGTGTAAATACTTTACCTTGTTTTCCCTTCGTTTTTGTTTGTTTGTTTTTTTTAACCTTAATTTTGTGATTTTTTTTTTCTGGTGCTGGTGACCTGCACTTGTTAGGCAGACACTCTACCCTGAGCTCAAACCTCAATCCCTGCAAATTAGATCAATTTTCTTCCTATTTCTCTTCCTACTCACAACTTTAGAAATGTAAACACTGTCCACTCAAATACTTTCGTTTCCTTCAGCAGCACACACCTCGGTTTATTTGAGTCTCATATTTCCAACTTCCAGTTATGAAATAAGAGGAATGAAAGTTGCCACCAGATTTATGTACAAAATAAATAACAAGAATGTGCTTACAGCAGTACCCCATTCCATGAATTGTGGAAAGATAGATCGTTCCTCCTTCTCTTCTCTTATTGGAAATATTGTCTTCTTCCAGTTACACAAATGAAAATCACAATGTCTCCCTTACTTTCTATTTTACTTTTATTCTCTGGACCTTACACAAAATGCATAGCAGCATACAAAAAAAGAAAGAAAGAACACCTTCCCTCCTGAGATATGTCACACATAAACAATACCTACAACATGGAATGCGCTGTGTCATCCTCTTCAAAGTCCTACACCTTTAATTCCACCTCATATATTCAACATTATAACAGTGCTCACTCTGTCACAAAGAAGCAAATATTATGGCATGGGACTTAGTCTATGTACTTTGAAAGCAATTTTCCCTCATCTTGTCCTGCAGAGACTATAGCCCTAAATTTCTGCCTTGACTTAGTCAGTTCTTAGTTCATAAGCTATCAACACCTCGTCTTCCTTACATGATGAAACCTAAACCTGAAAGATCACTCCTGATATTCAATAGAGCAGCCACGTATCTCCTATACTCTGTAAAATCTGCCTCAATTTGCACTTATGCTGAGCTAGCCACTTGTAAAAGTAATTTGGGTCCTTTCTTTGGAACTTCCAGGTGGAGTTACCTGATCTAAAAGACCACACAAATCACATTTCTTTTTCAGAACTCCTTATGAACATTTCTCTCACCACCCCCCTCCCCAACTTCAGTTCTCCCTGTTATTCCAAAAAAATTCTAGTTTATCCAAATAATGTTATGGAATTTAAGAAAAATGCAGTTACTGTGTAGGTGAATAAGTGTCTTCCTGTGACCTACTCTCTGAATTAGAGGTATTTAAGGAAGTTTCCCATGCAATAAACAAGACAGAAGCCAGTGATCATTCTAAAACTACCTCAGATAAACTAACCCATTCATTCTGATTTTCAGGTTATGCCCACAGCCAACATTTGCAGAAAGGTTATTTTGATGGTGGTGGTTCATTTTTGTTTTGTTTTTGATTTTGATTTTGATTGTTTGTTGCTTTTTTAGGTTTTATTTTTTTTCTTGCTTACTTTCTTTGGTGGTGGTGTTTTGGTTTGGGTTTTTTTGGGGGGCAGGGGTGAAATTTGCTGTTGCTTTGTTTTGCTTTGTTTGGTCACTTATGCTTGGTTTCACTCCACGTCTTTGAGTTATCAGGTCTCTGGTTCTTGGGTACCCAATCAGTATCATTTATGCATACCGTCGTATGGAGTGAGTCTTATGTCAAATCAGACACTGGTTGGCTACTCCCACAGGTTCTGTGCCACCGTTGTTCTAGCATATCTTGCAGGCAAGACAGACTGTAGGTCATAGGTTTCATGGCTGGGCCTATGTTTCTGTTTCCCTCTTGGTAGCCTGCAGAGCACCTTTCTGAACCAAAGACATTAGAATATAGGGCTGAAGGCTCCATGCAGGCACTGGTTCTACTTCTTCATGTTCAATGAACCATGTTTATCCTCAGCAATGGGGCCCTGCTGTCACTTTTCTGCGAACAACCTTTTGTCTTACTATCAGCCTAGCTTGTTGAGGGATTTCCATGGGATCCGATCCCCATAGCCAACAACTCAATTGAATGCAGCCCAGACTTGCCACTGGAAGCCTTGTCCAGCTACAATGGGCAGTTGACTCATTACTTATGCTGGGCCTTACCATTCCATAATTCTCAGCTAATTCTCAACTCATAAAATTTGTTTTATTTAATACATATCACAGACTTAGGAGGTGAGATCTATTCCATTGTGAATGTTCACAAGGATACTCCACGTATGTTTTAGCAGAAGTATGCAGAAACAGCACCTATATCCACAGGGACCTGTGAAAAGTAAAACAAAAGCCACTTTTAGATGATCTCAGGTCTGTTAAGTTACCTGACATTCCCTGGGAATGGGATGCTCCTGAAGATTGTGGTTAATACTCTGCTGTAGAAAACTGGGAACAGCAGCGTCTACAGTGAGTGAAGTTGCTGAATTCTTACAAAACTTCCATCCATGACACCAAGGCCACTTATTGTGCGACCCTGTTAGACAGTGAAAAAGGGCCTGGGAAAAGAAGCTGACATTAATAGAACAGATTATCACATCCTGTTGAGTCATGATTTCAAAATTTCCGAAGGTCACTCATTACTAGTCATTCACATATACACATATATTCAAATAGCTTCATTCCTTTGCCTAATTTTCATTGTCAGCAATTTTACAGACATGGTTCTTGCAAGTTTCTGATCATTCAGCCAAACCATTGACCAGAGTTAATGAATAGGCACAAATGTTACATGTGGCTATTTATTCTTTCCAAAGAATGAATCATCCAAGTGAAATGCTCGAATTTTGGCCTCCTGATATTTTTTTCACCACTTCATTTTAAAGAGATCACAAAATGAAACTATAGATTTATAACTATCCCTTTCCTACATTGTCTCTATGGTATAGACCCACACATGAACCAGGCCTAAATTTTGTCTTCATTGTCCAACAGGCAATTGAAAATTCCCTCTAACAGTAAAAGTGGAAAGCAAAATGATGTAACAAGAGTAAGAGCCATGGTATCTGACCTACTTCTCATATAACTTAATTATACTTCTCATAGAAAGTATTTCTACTTTTAGAGTTCTGCTTGAGTTGTATCTCACAAATAACAATTCCATTTGTTAAAGGAGAGCTATTGCATACACCAGATGCTGAAATGTGAGGCAGACACCTCCAATGCATAATGAACATCTTGAGTCACATACCTCCTTGGTAGGTGATCAGGTGGTACACAATAAATTCATTGCAACAGTTAGATCTTCCTAAGCTTTAACTCTGTAGGACAGTCTTCTTCTGCAGGATGATAATACAGTTAATCAATCTTGCACCTTCTTTCTCAACCTTCCCCCAAAGGGGATATGATGGGAACTGCTAGCATCAAACCAATACTCATAAATAGAGTGCACTTATTAGATACAGATATGGCAGGGACCAGGAATTAGCAGCACCTCCAAAGAATTGTGTCTGTATACACCATATTAGACAGCAAAGCCAAAGAAGTAATCAAAATAATGTGACTCAATTCCCATGGTCCTGGCTACTTGATAATGTCCCTGGTAAAGAAAAAAATGGGCAACCAATCCAATATACATATGTGATATTCTTGGAATGTTGAACAGAAGCATAATCTGAATCACTAAAACAGAAAGAAATCTTTCACTTTCCATGTTTATAGACTTTTATTCCTGGAATGATGGGGAGGCAATTTCTGCCTGAGGAAGGACACTTCTTTTACTGAGCAAAGGAGCATACAGACCAAGAAAAGCCAAGATGATGCATTCTGAATTTTCTAAAGTACAAAATGGCCCATATGGATTTATATTTTAATATCCATTCTGCTTCATTGATACTATTATTCATATTAAAATAACTGAAGGATTCTTAGAAGCTAATATACCAAGAATCCACAATAGTCCATTAAAATGGCCCTGAATTGGTTTCTGACATTAGGAAGCATGTAGGGTAAGGGTGCATTCACCTTGCTTTGTCGAGAGCTCATTATGAACTGAAGGCTTAATGTAAAGAGTTGAAGGTGAATGCAAAGGGGTGATGACATTCAGAAGACTGAAGCTGAATAAGGAAAGAGAAAGACTATCTCAGCTAGTCAGTTCATGCTACCTCACTGGATAATGCCACAAAACACACCTGAATAAAGCTGAAGAAAATACCCTATCACACAGACAAGTTCCTCCTGCACTCCTGGATGGCTCCTTCTACTGCCAATTTCCCACTTCTCTTCTCTAATACATTTTGTCTCTTAGAACTTAACATGTTCTTCTCCCCACTCCCCTTCCCTCTCCAAATGTGGGTGATAATTGTGTGGCTTGGGAAGTTTACGGGGTCACTAGCAGTGAAACCAGTATGATCTGGCTCTTTGGAGTCTATTCCTAATGGAGGGATACCTTTGTTCAGCCTAGATACAGGGGGTGGGGAACATTGGTCCTCCCTCTAGTGAAGCAACAGATTTTGTTGACCTACCCATGGGAGGCCTCACCCTTTCTGGAGAGTGGATGGGGGGTGGAGTGGGGAGAAGGTGAGGGAGTGAGAGGAAAAGAGGGAGAGGGAACTGGGATTAGTATGTAAAATAAGATTGTTTTAAAAATAAAATAAAATGAAACCTTCAACAACTCTAACCTTATTCTCAACTGATAGCCTTGCTTTCTAGTTGTGAAATGAACAACTAGAGAAGGAAAGCCACAGCTCCACCCAAGAGTAATCAACTGACTGCTTCTGGTGCCAGGCAGTGGGCACCATCATGGTGAGTGAGTACGGAGCAGGGAAATTGGAGAAAGAGGCAGAACACGTTCTGTGCTGAGAAGACAGGCAGATTGGAAGAGGTGGGGGCAGTTAGGAATGCACTGATATAGACAGCCTACTTGCCACCCAGGGCCATGTCATCTTCAGGTCTGTGCTGATTCCAAGGGCCGTATCTAGGTCCACAGCCCAACCGCTGTCTCAGTCTGTGTTGATGTCATGGCTGCTGCTGCCACTGAAAGCACTGAGGATAGGACTGCACAGAGTTGGCCCTGACCTTCACTGACTTCAGCATTCGAGAGAGTGGACCCTACATCTCCTTGGGGAAGCACAGTAGAGCTGTCCCTTTTGGCAGGTGAGCTAGCCCCGAAGACTGGAGAGTGGGAGACAGAGCCACACTGTCACACAGTTGGCATCCCATCCACCCTCGCCCTTCGCATCCCATCCACCCTCGCCCCTCACAACTTGCCACCTACTGCATGCAGGAAAAGCTGGTCCCAGGATCACAAGACTGGGAGAGCTGACCCTGCCCATCACTGGCTGCAGCACATAGGAGAGCAGGCCTTGCACCTCACCCAGGGAGCAAAGAAGAACTGACCCTGTTAACATGACTGCAGGTAATCTGGCCCCATCTGTAAGAGATCTGGCCACACCCCTCATCTGTTGTATAGAGGAGTGTGTGAGGGAGAAATGACCTCCTCCTATCCCAACTCTTGCCCCTTGTGGTGGTTGGAAGCATTGGCCCTAGGGTCATAGATTGGGAGAACTGGCACTACTCCTCACACACAGAAACACTTGGAAGAGCAGGTCATTCACCTCACCCAGGCATCATAGAAAAACTGACCCTGTTAGGGGTAGGGCCACAGGGGAGCAAGCCTGGAAGGTACGAGAGCAGGAGGGGTGACCCCACCCCTACAACTGCCATGTGGTGGTATGGGTTAGAGAAAGATACCGCCCACCCTGCGCCACCTGAGGCAGCTGGGAGAGCCAGACTCAAAGGAATGAGAATGGAGGAGCTGGTCCTTCCTCTCATCAAGTACAGCAATCAGGACAGCAGGCCCCTGTACTCCACCTGGGCAAAACAGTAGAGCTGTCCTGGGTGGTCTGAGTGCTGGCGACCAGACAGGAGGGCATGAGAACAGGAGAAGTGGCCCCACTCCTTGTTGCCTGCTCTATTGGATGAGCTAGCTAGGGCAGTGGTGTAGAGCTCACTTGGGTGGTGGTGGTGAGGGAAAGCTGAAGAGCTGACAACCCAGCCAACAGCCAGACCCAGAATTCGGGCTATGACTTAGCCCACCCCAAGATCCACCTCATCTACGAACTTCTGGGGCAGGTGAACAGGATATCCAAGAGGAGATCCAGTAAGGGCCCAGTATGGGCAGTGTGGCAGAAACCAGAGGACTCAAACCAGACCAACAACTCACTGCAATGAACGCAAGTAGAGTTGTATGGATTAAAGGATACAGTCTGTGACTCACTGGGCCTCACTACAGCTTCCACACAAAGATGTTTTTGTCTTTTGTTTTCATTTGGTCTTGTATTTTGGCTTTATTTTTAAATTTTGTTTTGCTTTGTGTGTGTGGGGGGGGGGGTTGCAAGGAAAGTGAAGTGGGAGGAGACTGGAAGATGAGTGAGATCGAGACGCACAATGTGAAATCCCCAAAGGAGCAATCAATAAAACAGTTTTTAAAACAAAGGAAGGAAAAGAAATGAAAAGATCTGAAGACTTGGAGGCAGTCAGTGCACAAGATGAGGAAATCGAGCATCACAAGCATCTTACATTGTTTGTAAATGCCTTATATTTTCAACACATTAATTACAAAAATTGCAACTATGTTCATTCTTAAAAAATAAAAGAAGCAGCTAGAGCACTTTCCCATACTACCACTGGCGTATCCCCACCATATCTTTTCTTTTGGCTGCTCTTAGTCCATCTGCCCTCCTATCTCTGAAAATGACCTTTAATTATCTTTTTCAAATTTGATCATATTTAATTATTGAATAATCGGCCAATGGATGATTGATTGGGTATATGTGTATGGCGTGCGTGTGCTACAGTGCTTATGTGCTGGTCAGAAGACAACTGTATTAGACGCTTTTAGACTTTTCTTCACTCACTATTTTCTCATCCTCAGTCTCCTTTTCTTGATTTCCTTCTTTCCCCACGCTATTTGTTTTAGAATGTCAAAGGACTTAATATTTTGTCTTTTCTAATTTTTTCTTCAGACTTTTCTCTACAGTATTTTTTTCTGGGTAACCCCTGTCTTAAAGTCCTTGAGTCATCTGAATGTGTCAATTTATTTTCATTGGCTGAGTCAGAGTCTCTCGGCTCTGGTTCTAAAATAGCAGAATTGTCTGCCTCTTACTTTCTCACCTGAAACTCTCAACACCTGAGCCATCATTATTTCTGGCCTGGATCACTGTCAGAGACTCCCAACTTGACACCCTTCTTTTCTTCTGTCCCGAGGGGGTACACTCCCAAGTAGCCCAGGGGATCCTATTAGAGCAGAAGTCAGGGATGGCTTACTCTTTGTTTGAAACTTTACTATGACTCATGACTTCATCGTGAGAGGGGGAAAGTTGATGCAATGTCCTCAGACACTAACTATCATATTAAAGGTCTACACTCGGCTGTTACTAACTTGTCGTTTTACCCCCACACCGTCTTAGCTTTGCTCAACCACACAAAGTGTGCTCTTACAGGTAGACACCTGAATTGTTTTTTCTCTGAACCCGGGTACTGTTACTCCAGATATCTGCACAGGTCTTTTTCTCAACATCTTCAAATCTTAGTTCACATTTGTCTTTCTCACTGGGATGCTCTCTGATCTCTTCACTTAAATCACATTTTAGCTGCTCACTGCTCCCAAACTCTGCTTGTGTTTCTGACCTTCCATGATTTTAATTGTGCTTTTCATAGTACTAACTATATCTTCTCATGTATCACTTTATGTTTTGTTTATGTTCTGGAGTTTAAATTGTTTGAGAGCAACAATCTTAATCTGTCTTGTTCACTGTCAGATCCTTAATACCAGAAAAAGGCTTTGTGTGCACTGATCCCTATATATATATTGCCAAATTATAAGATGAATGAGACAGTATGGAACATCTCTCTTGATTTCTTCCTCTCTTCCAGCAAACCCTTCCCTTCTTTAGACAATTTTTGAATTTGTCATGCTGATATATTTGATTTGATTACTTAACTATCTGACCTTCCTTCCACTTTGTACACACCACAGAGCAAAATCTATATCTAAACTCTTTGATTTGGTGGAGGGCTGATCTCCAAAATATATAAAGAACTCAAGGAAATAGCAAATAATCCAGTAAAATAAATGGGGTACAGACCTAAACAGAGAACTTTCAACAGAGGAATCTAAAATGGCTGAAAGACACTTAAGGAAATGCTCAACAGCCTTAGCCATCAGAGAAATGCAAATCAAAACAACTCTGAGATTCCCTCTTGCACATGTAAGAATGACCAAGTTCAAAAACACTGATGGCAACTTATGCTGGAGAAGATGTGGGGTAAAGGGAACACTCCTCCATTGCTGATGGGAGTGAAAGCTGGTACAGCCCCTTTGGATATCAGTATGGAGATTTCTCAGAAAATTAGGAAACAACGTTCCTCAAGACCCAGCCATACCACTTTTGGGTATATACCCAAAGAATATTCAATTGTACCACGAGGATATGTGCTCAACTATGTTCATAGCAGCTCTGTTTGTCATAGCCAGAATGTGGAAACAACCTAAATGCTCCTAGACTTAAGAATGGATAAAGCAAATGTGGTCCATTTACACAATGGAGTACTACACCGCAGAAAAAATATGATATCTTGAAATTTCAGGAAAATGGATGGATCCAAAAAACATCATACTGAGTGAAGTAACTCAGACCCAGAAAAACAAACATCATATATACTCACTATAAGTGGCTTTTAGATATAAAGCAAAGAAAGCCAGCTTATAATTCACAACCACCAGAGAACCTATACATAATAAGAACCCTAAGAGACACATACATTGATCCCATCTACATGGGAAATAGAAAAAGACAAGATCTCCTGAGTAAATCAGGAACATGGGAACCATGGGAGAAGATAGAAGGGGAGGGGAGAGGAAAAGAGGGTAGCAGAGAAAAATGTTTAGTTCAATAAAATCAATAAAAAACAAACAAAAAAAAACGAGTAGATCTATTTATACCTCAAACAAAAGTCTAAGAATCCAACTAGGTTCCTACACCCTTAGAGAAATAACTATGGATTCCACCCAGGGAGTGGTTTCCCTACAGAATGTTTTGATCTAGGGTGTGAAAGTTACTTGTCTTGTTCTGGCAACAATTTTTTTTAACTAAGAATGTAGCTAGCAACCAATCAACTGGTCTGTTCATTTCCTTGTATCATGTTAATGCAATTTTTATCTTACTCCTACTTTTGGGGGTCAGGGTATTTTAAGCAAATTAAAATTAAACATGCATAATTTCAGTATTCACTGGAATATTCCTTCCTGATACTATCCTGTGTTTCTGTTTTATTAGTTTTACTCTTGTCTTTGTTCTCTTTCCTTATTTTTCTAATTCCCATGCCCCTACCCTGTAAGTCGTATCCTTGTCAAAGATGGTCCCTGACAGTTCCATATCTTTCTCTTGTTCTATTTGTAAGCATGAATGTGGACATTGAATATTATTTAAAGTTTTTATTGCATTCTATTGATTAGTGTCTGTGTGTGTCACAGCATGTGAGCAAGTCAGAGGATAATTTGCAGGAGTTAGTTCTTCACATCCACAGCATACATCCCAAGGATCTAAGTGAGCAAGTACCTTTTCCAGCAAGACATCTTGTCAGCCCCACCTAACATTATCTTTAATCAAATGTGTTCTAGAGAGAGAGAATGCTTGTTCACTACTACAGTTGAGTCTTTTGTTTTGAATCTTTTGGAAAGAATGGCTTTTAAAGGGCTGTGCTCAAGTAATCTTGACTATGATACACTTACCTAGGGAGTTGCCAAATTTTCCAGTTAATTTAATAGATGGCAAGATCCCCAGTCACACAGCATGAGAATATGGATTCAATTTGATATCAAATGAACCAAAGAAGAAGGTGCCCCCTTCGCTCAAACAAATAGAAATTCTTGTTTAAAACTATGGAAGCTATTTTTCAAATGTTTATGTTTCTTTAAGCCATCTACAAAGACTTCAAATATTTACAAGGGCAGAGGTTGTTTTATGTGTTAAGAAAATATACTTCTTCCTTGGGCCATTTTAATTCCTCTGCCAGGACTTTCTATGCCAGAAGGAATATGACTTGTAACCTTTCCTTCTTGACACCTGGGTCAGCCGTGTAACAGATTCAGACTCCTGGGGTAACTATGAACTGAAGTTCCCGTGGAATACTGCTGACACACATCAGTGCCTGAGGCTGCCGCATCCACAGGCTTGGCCCGAGACTGAGCTCATGGCATTTCCATTTTCTTCTTTGTTATCTTAAGTTCTGTGTGACTGATTCTGCCACAGGAAGTTCAAACTGAAGTACAGATTTAGAATTGTACTGAGGTTCACTTACATATATATTATAGAAATATGCAAAAGCTGCATTCATGATTTCACTACAATCTGCTTAAAACCAATTCTTCAAATTAGCTAATACAATGAAAAACTTAATGACTGAATGAAACCATGCATATTGGATTTTCTACTAAACTACAAGGGTGTTTTCACATGTTAAACATGGAAAAAGTTATATATTTCCTACAAATGAAACATGTATGATCTTTCGTTCTCACCACTTTGTAACTGCAAAAGCTAATTTTCTTACTTATGCCTAGAATTTCAACAAAGCAAACCACAGTTTCAGGATGTGACATAGTATCCAAAAGTGCACAAAGCACTGTATGGCAGATAATAAAGACTGGCTTATCATTTCCCTTTTTATGAATAGCAGTATAGTCATATTAGCTAAAACTTACTTCGTACTATTTACTATAGTATGTATGTAATCTGTAGGTACTTTTAAACATTAGACTGTTTCATTGCCTTAGTAGGTGGCTTAAGTTTTATTTTACCTACGTTACACATCACAATCTTAAAAAAAAAAAAAAAGAAGAAACCTATCTAAACCACACTGTCTAAAATCCTCACCCCTCCTACCTACATGATCTTTCTCTAATTTGTAGCTGTCTTTTTTGTTTCACCTTTTGTGGTTGTAAAAATGAATGTTACTTGTACTGTTCATTTCTTTCAATTAGCTTTATGTTTTATAACTGAAGCTTTAAAATGGGATACTAATGCTTTACTTTGGTAATTTTTTTTTCCTTCTAGATCTTGAAACTTGTCCCTCTGCTCTTTTCCTGCTTCCATAGTTTCTGATGAAAAGTCCATATTGTTGGAAGATTTTCCAATGACTTTTAAAACCTTTTTTCTTTCTCTTTTGACTTTGAGCTCTGGTCCTCTGAGTACCAACATTATGCAAGTGTGGTGGTTTGAAAGAAAATGGCCCCCAAAGGGAGTGGCATGATTAGGTGTTATGGTTTTCTTGGAGTAGGTGCAGCCTTATAGGAGGAGGAAGTGTGCCACTGTGGAGGCAGACTTTGAGGTCTTATATATTCTCAAGCCACGCCCCATGTCTCATTCCACTTCCTGCTGTCTATGTATCAATATGTATAACAATCAGCTCCTTCTCCAGAACCATGTCTTCCTGCATGCCACTAATTTCCACAAAGATTATAATAGACTAAACCTCTAAAAATGTAAGCCACCCCATTTAAATGTTTTTCATTTATAAGGGTTGCCATGGTCATGGTGTCTTTTCACATCAATAGAAACTCCAAGACAACAAGTTTTTAACTATATTTTGCTCTTTCCCTGGAGCCCTGCCATGGTGGCACAGTGTAGAGAAAGCATGTTCTATCGTCTATAATGGAAGCCACAAGCTTTTAGTAGGTTGGTACCTACAATGTTGGTCCTTTAAAATCCTTCTTAATGGCATAACGTTCTTTTACCACTGTATGACAACACAAGAAGGCTGGGAGATGACTGAAGGAATAGCAGTGTCTGCGACCAGGATATGATCATGCTTTGGCAAAGTTTGTCTACGGAAACTGAGTCTTTGTTGTAGAAAACAGCATGAGATTTTTTTTTTTTTTTGGTAGTTCTTGCTCTTTAGGCCTTCTTTTGCTAAAACATTGAAGAGTCCATTTTCAAACCTTTACCGTGAACTTGTATGTGTGTGTGTGTGGGGGGGGGGGGGTGCTCCTCGAGGCAGAATCCATTAAGTGTGCTTCCTGGTTCTATGTCTCATAAGTTTTTGCCCTCATAACAGTACCTGTTCCACCTCAGCAGCTCATTAGACTTACCGTTTACACGTGTGCAAAGCTTGTGCTGTTGGTAAGCAGATATCAGGTGAGCTTTCACTTCATTTGTGATATGACTTGCCACCCAGTTTCCTCAGGAATTGAATAAAGCTATCATTTTTAAAATTTGTCTACATTTTCTTCTGGAGAAAGATGAGAGCAATTTCTTCCAGGTGTCTTAAATAGCAGTACTAAAATGAGAAATCTCTACCTTAATTTTAAAAAGCATGTATTTAAAATATTTGATTCAATGGGACTTGAGCTACCAGTTAATAAAATGTTGCATTTCATTTTTGCTACATTCAACAAGACTTTGAGCTTCCGAAAATGCTCCTGTGTGTATCCTAAAGGGCCAGTGATGTGATTCAGTGGGAAATAACACTTACTGCCAAGTCTGATGATCTCAATTCAAGCCCTAGAACAAACACCCCATGAGGGAAGGAGAGAATCTACTTCTGCAAGTGATCCTCTGATATCCATATACAGCGTTGTAGCATGTGCACACCCTCTTGATACACAATATGTAAGTACATGTAATTTCAAATGTTTAAAGTGATATACCACAAATAAACTAAGTGTTCAGGAAGCATATCATCTAAATCACAATCTTACAGTTATTAGCAAAGGCAGAGTTTCTTTGCCTTTATAAAATCATACAAATAAATCACTCATTTTTGCTAAATATTGATCATCATATAGGTCTGTGCTCTTTCCCTGATGAGTGTAGATGAAAGTTTCTGTCTCAACTAATCCCATATCCATTCAGAGGCTTATGCTAATTATTAACTGTTTGACCTACTGCTCAGGCTTATGACTAAGTAGCTCTTACAACTTAAATAAACCCATAATTCTTATCTATGTCTAGCCACATGGCTTGACATCTTATTTCCTCTGTATCTGGCTGGAGACTATGTCTCTGTTTTTCCTCTTCTTGGAATTCTCCTACTCTGGTTGCCCTGCCTATACTTCTTGCTGGTGTACTGGCCAATCAGTGTTTAATTAAATCAATACAAGTGACAAATCTTTGCAGTGTACAAGAGCATTTTACCCACAGCAGATGAGCTCATTCATTGCATAGAAACTATACTACTACTTCTCCTTAAGTGACCCTCAATGTGCCCTGGTCCATCGAAACCTTCCCACCAAAAATACATCTATGGAATGTTTTCTGATTATTCTTCATTGCTGTTGAAAAGCAATTAACTAGAAAATCTGGTTATCTGGAACTGTTCTAATTTTAGTTATACACAGTTTCCATTCAGAACATAAGTTATGATTGATATGGTATTGCATGGCAGGAATCCTGGAGGCAGCAGGATTAGGAGTTCAAGTTTATTTTTGGCAGGTTAAAAGCCTGCATATAGGTAAGTAATGCCCTACTGTATCTGACACAATATTCTGCATGGGAGTTCATGGCATAATAGAGTTGACAAGAACTAGTAAAGCTGTGTCCATTGAAAAATAGCACAAATATTAATGGTCTTCAACACAACATTATCTTAAGCTGCTCTTGCAACCTATATCGCATATCTCATTTAAAAAATCCCTATTGAAATGGGCACCACATCTCAACATAGTTCCCATAAAATCGTTGCATATTTATTGGGTAGTACATGGGCATCCCTGCTTGTTCTGCAGTGTCATAACCTGCTTCCATTACCTACTATTTCATCTTTGACTCTTTACTAACATAGAACAAGTTCATAAATATTTTATAAAAAGCTTTTTCCAAGTTCAACGTGCCTACTCACTGAAGTATTATGTCCCTCCATCGTTTCTACTGACAGGGTCTTGTAGCTAGCATTAGGTTTTATAGCATTTAAGTATTATATTACACATCACCCCTACTGACTGTGTCCAACTCTAAGTAATGACAAATGTGCCGTTGTTGTGTCAACACATCTGATGTTGACAAATGACAACATAGCACTGACAAAATAGGGACTGTGCAAAATACCTTGGAAAGCACAGGTCACTGGCTTTTACATTGCACCCAAGCTGAACAAATCCCTCTAAAATTAAAAACTGACAAAAAAAAAAAAGAAAAGAAAACATTGTCAACCCTCCTCTTCTAATCAAAGGAAATTAGTGCCAGATGGGCCTCCCTTAAAAACAAATTCCCCTCCCAATATCTAGTTGCTAACAATGACTGTCAAAAGAGTCACTGAAGGAATGATTTTGTGTAACCTGTTTCCACTTATTGCACAAGAAAACATTTGTAGGAAGCAAAAAGCCACAAGGGAATACGGCTTTTGTCTCTTCTTAATACAGTTTCCAATATGGAAGGGAAAGGAATTTAAACATTAGTATTATAAGTTTAGATCAATAAATCCATTAATTTTGTCATTTTCATATAACAGCCCTGAGTCCCTGTGGCATGGGATTTTAATATTGCTTATTAAAATTTTTAGTGTTTAATTATTAGCATCTTCTCTAGTTCATGATACTCATAAGAGTTGTTTCTCTTAGCTGTCCCATATGATTTCAGTTCACTAGTTATCCCGTGTTATTCTTATAGACTGGCCTATAAATATTACTAAAAGCAAAACAATAATGCACCTAACTTAACAGGCAGTGCAATGTACAAGCCTAGGAGAGAAGGAAATGAATCTGGGTAAGAACTTATATAATAAAGTGAATATTGAAAGCCTAAGGTAGTTTAGCTACTGCTAAAATTTAGAGAACATGATGAATACATAGTCTCCACTCAAAAGCAAAAAAAAGCCTCAGTCCCCATCTTAGCTCCCTGCTGATCTTTCTGCTCCTATGAAAATTGCATCATCTTCTGCTCCTATGAAAATTGCAAAATTACTGAGATGAAATCATTCCTGATAGTTCTTTCAGGCTCTCCTATGGGTTTAATTGGGGTTTTAACATATTTGTTCAACCTTCATAATTTTTCAATTATAATAGTCCTATATTATTTTTATCTCACTAATCTTCCATTAATTATTGAAATAGCTTTCAAATTGTAGAATATTTAAGTAAAATGGCATTCAAGATCTTCCAATATGCATTTTGGTGTATTTCTTTGAAAACAGAAGTTATCAAAATTAACCTTATTTCCAACTCATAGGTGGTAAAATTAAATCTTGAAACATTCATAAGACTTTGTATTTAATTGTCTTTTCACTATTGTAATAACTAGTATATGAGGTAAATACAGATTATTGTAGCTATTCTCTGGGTTACACTAAGATGTCACTATTTCTCAAATTTACCCCATTGTTACTCCCTTCTCTATAGCTTTCTCATAGTGTTCTATGTGATAGTACTTGTAATGTCATAATGCCAACTTCCCATTTTCAACTGGACAGAAATAGCTAGCCTTAAAGTTTCCCTCAAAGGCAGTCAAGATGGTTCAGCTGGTAACAGCACTTGTTGCCAAGCCTGATGACTTGAGTGCCATGTGTGGAAGAAGGAGACAGTTAACACCTCAAATTCCCTTCTAACCTCCATGTATGTTCTGTGACATGCACTTGCCTGTATACACACACACATACACACAAACAATAAAATATTTTTTAAAAATTTAGTTCAAAAACTATCTCAGCCATGATGCTTTTCATGATTTCCCTAGCTAAGAAACAACTTTTTGAATGAGTTTAGCAGTTTCCCTTATCTATCTGACAAGACGTTTATTCCAAAGTAGAATGAGGCTGTTTCATATCTCTTCCCTACCTCATTACAACAGTGAATAACTAATCTCACATACTCCAAGGTTGCTCATAAGCAATGAAGCATTATGAAGCATACAAATCCAATTTCAAGGCTTAAACACTACAAGTCACTTTAGACTGAACTGCTAAGGTTTGAAATAGTTGTCAGCACCATCTTCATCCTGATTACTTTGAAATATTTAATTTAACTTTCTGGGAATTTATACCTAAGTGTATACATCATTTCCATCCTTCCCTCTCCCCTCTCTAACTTTTCAGTGAATAAGAAGCATTTGGAGACATGTAAAAGAAGGGCGATTCAGGAGAGAGTGCCCAAGAAAGGCAGAAACAGCTTATGAACACTGTCTGTCAATCCATCAAGTCAGTTCAAATCAGTGCTACTCTCACTCTGTGAAATACAACAAGAAGCATACTAACCTTTCTTCTCTGCTACTATAATTGGCATTTTCTGCAGAGTCCACAAATCTAACCACAACAATCTTAAAATGCTCTTTATTTAAGAAAATGAGTGGTTATAACTTATGGTCATGGAGACACATGTGAAAAACTCTTCATTGACCAAACTCCATGGATTATAAGCATAGATTTGAATTTCACATTTGAGAGATGAAGCTGGATCTGGAGCATCACAAATGCAAATCATATTTACTAATTTGTTTACCTTGTTTGTCCCACTTCTTGAAATATTCAGGTGTGAGAAAAAAAACCTGTATTTTCTGTTTCATAGAAACTACAGAGAAAAATTTTTGTGCAGCATACAGTGAACTAAGCCCTAAGTTTTAGAATTTGTAGCATAAATTAATTCACCGGGACAATGATAAGTCTCAAAAATATGATTGGATCTACCTGCAAAAAAAAAGGAGACATGTCTGAAGGGTGTCCAGTTACTGAGAATTATACTGTGAAGAAATTCTTGATCATAAGAGCTTTAGATAGATAAAGATAGGTAGACAGATGATTGATAGATATGATAGATGATAGATAGATAGATAGATAGATAGATAGATAGATAGATAGATAGATAGATAGATAGATAGATAGATAGATAGATAGATAGATGAGGGAGAGTCTAAGGCTAGCTCAAATACCATAAGATATATGGAGAGGTAGAAAGTTCTGGATAAGAGCAGGTGTACTGTGTAGCACAAGATGAACGAGCCTGTCATTTTGCTGATGTGAAATAGTGATGGTATTCTGACTCAGTTAGTTCAAAAGATTAAGTTTACAATGAAATGTTTATCTGCATGCAGATTTTTTTGCATAGATGACTTATTCGCGTGTCTACCAGGTGCCACTTAAAACCTCCTTAAGATGCCATGAAGAACAAGGTGTTTCTGTTCCTCACCACATGTGTTCTCGTTATGTTTTTCCTAAGAACCATTGAAAGTCTCACAAAGCAGAACTATTTGACATAAAACACCAGATCATTCATACGCATATTGACATTAGCATGTGGGACAAAGAGGATGTTTTTGGTAATACAGAAGCTTGTGATATCATTTTTGGTGCCCAGACTTGAAATGTGTTTGAATTGACACTGATTAACCCTTACCTTTCCTAGTTATGCTTGTATGATGTTCTTTTTGTCAAGGAATAGAAGGCTTGAATTTGTATATTATATACCTTTGGTATTCAGATAACATGACTCAGATATTAGCCAGTGAATTAATTACTCATTCCACCTCTTCTGTATATTTGTAAAACAGCAAAACCAAACAAAACCTCTTTGTGACATTTCTGTGCGTGATTGGAAATCAAAACCTGGATTGGGAAGAGCTGTTGAGGTTTAAATGAATAATATCTAGTTGTTTTCTATTACTTAGGGTCAGTAACAATAAAAATTTAACTTTTGTAGCAAGGTTGCATTTTATGATCTGAAGTTTTAAATTTTGGAACATTTTAATTGATCAAGGCAATAAGTGTCAAAACTGAAAACTGAGAAAAAAGTCAATTATTCATTTGAGGGAATAAAAAAATGTATTTTTTTAAAAGTTACTCATTAGATAGTTCTCTTCATTATTTATTGCTTAAGTACAACTTTGATATTTTTCTGAGGAATACAGAGTTATGATTTTGAGGCCAGAATATCCAATTTAGTAGATTTTGATAATCATTTTGATTTACAAGCAAATTCACAGTCTCCCTCCTTAGAGAAGTGTCTCATCAGATGGAAAAAAAAAAAAAGTCCTTCAAAGGTTTTGATTCACTGGTGGGGTTTTGTGCAAACTCACACAAGCACTGCTTTAATCTTAATTATTTTTTAAAATAAAACAAAATAAAATTCTTGTTGTGCCTAAAGACATAGATCAAATCCAGAAATTAAGATTTCAATGAGGGAGCAGGCAAAACAGGCACCTCTGATAGAAATGTAAAAGAGTAAAGGAGTTGGGCACATTCAGACTGAAGGAGACTGAAAATAAGCTTTTAACAGTTATACCCGGTTCCTCCTCAGAAAGAATGATAGCCCTGAACTTACAAGGCCATAAAACCCTCTGTGAGAATTGAGCAGTCTCCAGGCCTGCTGATTCACACATGTGAAGCTCAGTGAGAAAACGCAGTGACATCTGCAATATCGGCACAACTACAATTACTATTGCATGCACAATTCTCGGCATGGACTAAAAGTGCTGTAAACGAGCATATATAAGGCTCTGGAAAGCATCAGTACTATGTGATTGAATTCCATGGATGAGGTAGAAATGACTGAATCACATTTTTAATTTTTATTTTACAAGATTCACTGTAAATAGAAAAAAATCAGTTAACAGCCCAGCCTTCCTAGAAGGAATCAGCTTCTCGTGGCTTGGTAATTGCAATAATGACCTAATCATCAACATTTTGTTTTAACATGTGTGATCTAGATTTATAATTGTGAACATATAAAACAGTATCTGTTCCTATTGTTTTTAGCTATTTTTTTCTTTGATAATTTTATACATGTGTATAATTTATTCAAATTACTCTCTCTCTTTCTCTTATTGTCCTCCTATACCTACACACCTCTCTTCCTTATCCATCACAACTTTCGTTTTTCTTTGTGACCAGCTTGGTTGAAGCAGAGTTATCTGTGTGAGCATTAGATTGAATACTCTCTTGGAGCCTTCTGGAGTCACCAAGGGATAAACAACTAAAAACAGTAACTCCATGATTCCCTGAGTCTGTCAGTAACAAATAGTTCAGTAATGAGGCACTACAAATCAAATATCTTCTACTTATATAGTTTCTCTTTTTTTTATTATTATCCTCTTTGATATTAAAACTTTCAGTCTCTGAAAGCACTAGAAGCTACACGTCTATTATATAATTATCTGGAACTGACAAATGCATAATATAATCAATGGCATAAACAATAAGGGAATTAATGATAACAAGTTTCATTTCAATTCTAATGCTGACATTAAACTAGATCATTCATTCTCATTAGATGTAAATTTAAATAAGGTACAAAGTAGAACCTGAATGTTTTATTCCATTCTTATTAAGCTTTATAAAATGAGGAGAGAGTAGAGCATAAAAGTTCAATATTTGCTGTCTCCTGTTTTGAAGAAAATTATGTGCATGACAATCAAGAAAATATAGCCCAAAAAAAAGTTACAGTTGTACCACTACAATCCTGAAATACATAAAGCAACTGAATTCTAAAATGACATTTTATATTGCCAGTCATGTCGAATTTGAGACCAGAAAAATGAGAAGGCAGAGGTCAGACATTGTATATCTCTCTGACAGAAGAGACATGCTCTCAGGAGCAGTGTGTGTCAAGCAAGAGGCGAGGGGCCTTCGGAACACACTGCTGATGGGGCCGTCTTCGTGTCTACCCACTATTCTTGTTCATGATTCACTCTGCTGGCTTTCTTTGGGGAAACTGCTTTCTCCTTTGAAGTCTTCATGGAGCTCACCTTACTCAGATGTTGACTTCCACTGGGGTTTTGCTGTTGTTGTTCATCAAACCAGGGTTTCACTCATAATAAACACTCATTCTGCCTTTGAGTTACTTCTCCAACAACTCCACCAAGTTTTAGTGATGGCAATTCTTAATATGCTATGTGCTTATGTTCTTCCTCACACCTATCCTGAGAAAGAAGTCCTAACATCTGGAATGCTGAACTGAAAAAAGATGATGTGGTTTGTTAATGCCCTGAGTAACTAACAGTAATCTGCAAGGCTTAGTATTTATCCATGACTGATCCCAAAATGGATGGTAAAACCTAACCAGCAAAGCACTCTTGAAAGAAAGAAACCGATGGTATTTTTAGATGCCCCCCCTCTCCCTCCCTCCCTCCTCTCTCCCTCCCTCCCTCCTCTCTCCCTCCCTCCCTCCTCTCTTCCTCTCTCTCTGTGTGTGTGTGTGTGCGTGAAGTCAGGAGCCAGCCTCCTACGTCATTTCTCAGGTGCCATATTCCTTTTTAAAATACCTGTAACTTAACATATAATAACGTCATTTCCCCCCATTCCCATTCCTTCCTCCAATTTTTGATATTATATTTTCCAGTCCCTCCTAAACTCTTGGGCTCTCTTCCATCTTAATTGGAGAGAGAGAGAAAGACAGAGAGACAGAGAGAGACACAGAAAGAGACAGAGAGAGACAGAGAGAGAAAATCTGCTAAGTATGATCAGTGCTGCATGCACTTGATTGCAGGTTCAGCTTGGTATTGGCTAATCAGTTTTAAGGCTCCTTCATGGGGAGACTAAGATAACTCCTTCCATTCTCACATTCTCAATATCTTTTAGTTGTCTGTAGTTTTTGTCTAGGGGTGAGCCCTAGGTTAGCCTCCCTTACTGCTGATTTTGTTCATGTATTCTTTGGTAGCCACAGTTTTGAGGTATCGTGAAAAAGGCTTCCCTGCCATTTATAAAAAAAGAGAATCTCACTGATTTTCTGGAACAGTCTCTTACAATCTTTCTACCCCTTTCCCACAATGTTCGCGAGACCTTGTAAGTGCAGGAATTCTGTTGAAGATATATTCGTTGGGGCTTGGAATTCCATGATCCCTTGTTCTCTGCATTTGACCAGTTGTGGGTATCTATAATGATCTCTGTCTATGACAAAAGAAGCTTTTTTTGGTGAGAGTTGGAGACTATTCTCATCTGTGGACATAAGGATAACTACATGGAACAAAATTAGGAATTGTACCGTTTTAGGAAAATGATGGCCACCAGTTTCTCTCTAAGATCCCTGGCCTCACTAGAGCTGGCTTGGTTTCCAGTACCAAGCATGATATTCCTCCCACTGGGTGAGCCTTATGTCTGATTAGGCAGTTGCCGGCTGTCACCAAGATGGGAGTGCCACTATTAAGCCTTTAAGATTACAGTACCATGCTGGTCATTGCTGTGGTTCATAGACGCATAGGTGGTTAGTGTTACTGTCTGCCTCTCTCCCTTGTAAGTACTTTCCATTTCTATAAAAGCTAGTCTTCAGGAGGAGGCTTTCAGGTTATAACAGCTTGAATCCTCTGTGTCCTCTCTCCAAAGTCCATGTAGTTCTCAGCAAAAGAAACTCACCTTCAATCTCTGGAAGGCAACTTAAGGCAATGACAATAGTCTATAGTTTTGGAAGTCTTTTTGCCTCTTCTGAACAACAATTCAAATGAGGGTTTCCTGTGCCTAGTACAGAGGATTTTTATTAGATAATCTGTGACTCTTGGGGGAGCATTATCACCCTAAGAGGTTTAACTCCATTTAAAATATTTATACTTATTTCACTTTGTACCAATCTTCTTCCTTTCTTGAGGCAAGATCATTCACGGGCTTAGAGCTTACCGAGTCAATTATATTGGTTATTCAGAGAGTCCCAAATAACCACCCATCTAAACCTTGACAGTGCTGGGATTATAAACATGTCCTGAATTTTTTTATATATCCCTTGTGGATGGAACTCAGGAACCCATGAGTGTGTGGCAAATATTTTTCCTGAGCTATTTCCAGAGTCTACTTTCATGTTTAGCTAAGAAAACCTAATACAGTACTAGCAGTCTTGCTTCTAGTTAACACGGTATGTGAGTGCTGATCAATACATCATGACAAGGAAAAATGAGAAAGAGGGTTGTTTGGAGGAAGGAAGAAACAAAACTTTAATTTCCCTTGGGCCATAATTTGTCTACATAAACATCCCAAAACACAAGTTATTAATCATGCTCACTCCATGTTAATAAGATTGATAAATATAAACTCAGTGCACATACCAGTTAAAATTTATAATCTTGGAATACCACCCATAGAAGCAAAAAAACCTATAATATGTCTTGTATAATTAAATATATTTAAGAGATTGGATAGATAGATAGATAGATAGATGATAGATAGATAGATAGATAGATAGATAGATAGATAGATAGATAGACAAAGAGAGAGAGAGAGAGAGAGAATCAGTGGTGAATTGGTTCCAAGAAACTGTAGGACACCAAAATCTACTGGTGTTCTAGTACCCTCTCTAAAGTGAAACATGTTTGCAAATATCCTATATATACTTTTTATGTTTTTATTTAATTTTTACCATTTTTATTGAGATATATATTTTCTCTACTACCTCCCTTCTTCTCTCCTCCCCTTCTACCCTCTTCCATGGTCCTATGCTCACAGTTCACTCAGGAGATCTTATCTTTTTTATTTCTCCTCTAGATTAAATCCATCTATGTTTCTCTTAGGGTCCTCATTGTTGTCTGGGTTCTCTGGTAGTGTGAATTGTAGACACATTTTCTTTGCTTTATGTCTAAACACCACTTATGAGTGAGTACGTATGATATTTGCCTTCCTGGATCTGGGTTACCTCACTCAATATGATGTTTTCTAGATCCATCCATTTTCTCACAAATTTCAAGATGTCATTACTTTTTTCTGCTGTGTTGTACTCAATTATGTATATGTACCACATTTTCCTCATCCATTCTTTTGTCAAGGGACATTTAGATTATTTACACATTCTGACTATGATGAATAATGCTGCTATAAACATAGTTGAGCCCATGTGCTTGTGGTATGATTGAGCATCCTTTGGGTGTATAACCAAAAGTGGAATTGTAGGCTGTTTTCTAATTTTCTGAGAAATCACCATACTGGTATCCAAAGGGGTTGTACAGTCTGCACTCCCACAAACAATGGAGGAATGTTCCCTGACCCCACAATCTCTCCAGCATAAGTTGTCATCAGTGTTTTTGATCTTGGTCATCCTTACAGGTGTAAGAGGGAATCTCACAGTTGTTTTAATTTGCATTTTCCTAATGACTAAGGATGTTGAACATTTTCTTAAGTGTCTTTCAAGCATTTTAGATTCCTCTGTTGAGAGTGCTCTGTTTAGTTCTTGTACCCCGTTTTGTTTTTTTTTCTTTTTTTTATTAATTAATTTATTTAATTATTAAAGATTTCTGCCTCTTCCCCGCCACCACCTCCCATTCCCTTCCCCTCCCCCAATCAAGTCTTCCTTCCTCCTCAGCCCAAAGAGCAAGCAGGTTTCTCTGCCCTGTGGGAGGTCCAAGGACCACCCACCTCCATCCAGGTCTATTAAGGTGAGCATCCAAACTACCTGGGCTCCCACAAAGCCCCGTTTTTTATTGGATTATTTGTTCTTTTGATGACCAATTTCTTGAGTTCTTTGTATGTTTTGGAATATAGTCCTCTGTCCGATGAGAGATTTAGTGAAGATTTATTCACATTCTGTAGGCTGCCGTTTTGTCTTATTGATCATGTCCTTTGCTTTAGAGAAGCTTCTCAGTTTTAGGAGGTCCCATTTATTAATTGTTTCTCTCAGTGTCTGTGCTACTGGGGTTATATTTAGAAAGTCTTCTCCTGTTCCAAGTGTACTTCCCACTTTCTCTTCTATGAGGTTCAGAATGGTTGGTTTTATGTTAAGGTCTTTGATCAAATTGGACTTTCGGTGTGTGCATGACTATAGATATGGATCTATTTTCATTCTTCTACATGTTGATATCTAGTTATGCCAGCACCATTTGTTGAATATGCTTTCTTTTTTTCCATTTTATATTTTTTGGTTTTTTGTCAAATCAAGTGTTCGTAGGTGTATGGATTGGTATCTGAGTCTTCGATTCAGTTCCATTGGTCCTCCTATCTGTTTTTTTTTTTTTTTTTGCCAATACCAGGATGTTTTCAGTGCTATAGCTCTGTAGTAGAGTTTGAAATCAGAGACTGTGATGCCTCCAGAAGTTCCTTTATTGTACAGAATTGTTTTGGATGTCCTGGGTTTTTTGCTTTTTCATATAAATTTGAGTTCTTCTTTTGAGGTCTGTAAAGAATTTTGTTGGGATTTCGATGGGCATTGCTTTGAATCTGTAGATTTCTTTTGGTAAGATTGCCATTTTTACTATGTTAATTCTACCTACCCAAGACCATGGGAGATCTTTCCATTTTCTGGTGTCTTCTTCAATTTTTTTTCTTCAAATAGTTAAATGTTTTTGTCATGTAAGTCTTCCACTTGTTTGGTTAGAGCTACTCCAAGACATTTTATGTTACTTGTGGCTATTCTGAAGGGTGATATTTCTTTGATTTCTTTCTCAGCCCACATATTCTAAATGACTTATACAATACTTATGATAACAAATAAAATGTAAGTGCTGTGGAAATACTTGCTGTACTTCATTGTTTAGGGCACAGTTCAAAGACCAATGTGTATACCTATTCATACTTTTCCTAAGTATTTTTAAATATTTATTTTATTTATATGTGTATGTGAGTGTGGGTGTGTTACTGTGAGTGTGTATGAGCAAGAATATGAGTGTGAGAGTGGGTGTGAATGGGTGTATGAATGTATGAATGTGAGAGGAGATGAGAGTGTTTGTGTTTATTTGCATTTGTGTGTGTGCCACTCATGTGCCAGAAGAAGGCGTCAGATAAACAGATAACCTGGATTTGCAGGCAGTAATGAGCTGCTGAATATAGGTGCTTGGAACTGAACTCAAGTTTTCTAGAAGAATAGAAAGGTTTTTTATGCACTTAACAAACAACCCAATGCCCTTTTGCTGAATATCATTATTTACAGTTGTTTTGCTCCACATATTCAGAACTCGCAGGTAACCGGGACCACCTATATATATTCATCTGTATATGTAGATATAACACGTTCTTGGAAGTTATCTTTATGAAAGGCATTAAATACAATACAAGTAATCAAATACATGAACTATGTACACTAGACTAAAGAGAAGTGTTACCACAAAGACACATAGATTCTTGGCTAATTACTTTCCAAAAATATTTTGAAGGAATTAATTCAAAATGTCCACACGATTGTTCACAGGAATGATGCAGGATTCCAAAGTTTTTAGAAGTAAGTAAATTATCAAATGCAGTTGAAAAATTCTGAAGGTAAATCAATGTAGAAAGCTTGCTTTTGCCTTCAGAAGTTATTATGGAGTTAAGATGTTTGCTTTAGAACATGAGAAACTGAGTCCAGTACCTAACATCCACATGAAATTCAGACATGGTGGCACATATCTGTTATCCCAGTGCTTCAGGGATGGGAGACAGGATGATCTTCAGGCTTGATGGCCAGCCATTGTAGCGGAAATAGTGAACTCTCAGTTCAGGAAAGAGACATGTCTCAAAGATAAGACAGAAACAATGAAGACCAACATTGACTTCTAGCTCTGTATGCACATGCACACCCACACATTCATGTACTCCCCCCCACACACAAAGTTGTTGCTCCCTGTCACATATTAAAATGAAAAATAAATCATGCATAAATTCACTTAAAGTAAAACTTATTTAAATTTTGGAGATTATTTAAACTGAGATAGAAAAAAAGAATTCCTTAACAAACTAAAGTTAGATTTGCAGTGAAAATAATTGATAAATTTGAAAATATTCAACTTTTTGAAAAGACACTATAACACCTATAAAATCAAAGAGAAGTTTATAGTGTGAATAAGAAAATGGTCTCAAGTATATACTGAAACTTGTATAAAACTTCTATAAAATAAAGATAGATAAGGATAAAGTACTACTAAAAAGGAAAGAAAAAAAACTGAAATTGGCAATCTATCCAATTTATCCCTCTGATAAAGAAAACAGGATTGGGGATTGGACAAATAAAAAATGCCTACAATCCTCACATGTTTCTATTACAATGGCCGAAGTAAATGTCTGATTACAAAAGTGGTGGACGATAGCTATGGAAGGGGACACCTGTAATCATAGTATTTGGGAAACTGAGACAAGGAGATTGACGCAAGCATCAGGCCAGCCTGTCCTACATGGAAAGTACATACCAGTGGCAGCTGTAGAGTGAGTCCCTGTCTTGAGCAATGATAGAAAGCCGTTGTCCTTGTTCAGCTCGTGTTTAGACAGTCATATTGGTGAGACATTATGGGTGTACCTTCTGACATTCCTCAGACACAGACATATAGCAAACTCCCTGATTCTCCAGATCTTAGAATATTTTTATTTACTTGTTTATTCTTCTCTCATATAATACATCCCAGCTTCAGCCTCCCCTCCTTCCCCTACTCCCAACCACTCCTCCACCTCTCCTTGCCCCAGATCCTCTTCTGCTCCATTTCTCTTCAGTAAAGACCAGGCCTCCTGGTGATGTCAACTGAAGTCAACATAACAAGATACAAAACAAGACTAGGCATGTTGCCTTCTATCAAGCCTGGACAAGGCAGCCCAGTGGGAGGAATTGGGTCACATGAACAGACAAGAGGAGAGTCAGAAACACCTGGCTCTCAATGTCAGGAGTCCAACAAAATCCCCAAGCTAAAGAACTACAGAATATATGCAGAGGACCTCGTACAGACCCCTGCAGGCTCCATGGTTGCTTGTGAGTCCTGCTTCACTGATTCAGTGGATGGCGTTCTCCTGGTGTCCTCCTGGTGTCCTCAACCCTTCTGGCTCCTATAATCCTTCCTGTCCCCCTTCTGCAGAGTTCCCAGAGCTCCATCTAATGTTTAGCTGCAGGTGTCTGCATCTGATCTTCCCTCCCCTCTTCTGCAATGCTCCTTGAGCCTTCAGTGTGGGAATTGTTTTCTAAATGTGGATGCGTTTTTAGGGTAAGTTTCTGGAAGCAGAGTTGCTAGATCACAAATATAGTCTTATAGTTCATTAACTATTTCCCAATTGCTTTCAAATTATATAGCAGAAATGTATGTAGGTCTGCGTCTCTGAGGAACGTCAGAAGGTACACCCATAATGTCTCACCAACATGACTGTCTAAACATGAGCTAAACAAGGACAGCAGCAATAGACATGCCAAAGTAAATGGGAAGGAAACCTTGAGTCCCCAAGCCTACTCAAAGAACTAGAGGCAAGTAAGGAATGCTGGGAGTGGGAGAGAGTCTTTCCCAGGGAAGAGGACAACAATTAGTAACACAATACCAAATACCAACCCTGATTATAAGATATAAGTAACATTATACAGACCAAGCAGGTTGTACTTAGTAATATATATATATATATATATATATATATATATATATATATATATATATATGTATATATATGTGTGTGTGTGTGTGTGTGAAAGAGAGAGAGAGAGAGAGAGAGAGAGAGAGAGAGAGAGAGAGAAACTCCCTTATCCTACAGCTATTAGAATCTTTTTTAATGTATTTTATTCATGTATATATGCATATAACAACAATTAATGAGGCAAGAGGCCATGAATTCGAAAGAACAAGGAAGAATAATATGTGGGAAAGTTTGGAGGAAATAATGTAATTTTATTAGAGTGTTAAAAATAAAAGAAATGATCAAAAAATAGAAAAGATTGATGTGGAAAACTAGAAAAATAAATGCATTCGCACATTAAAAAGGATGAGCACAGGGGCTGGAGAGATGGCTCAGTGGTTAAGAGCATTGCCTGCTCTTCCAAAGGTCCTGAGTTCAATTCCCAGCAACCACATGGTGGCTCACAACCATCTGTAAAGAGGTCTGGCGCCCTCTTCTGGCCTTCAGGCATAAACACAGACAGAATATTGTATACATAATAAATAAATAAATATTTTTTAAAAAAGGATGAGCACAGAAATGATAAATACAGGACTCTTTGTAATTATAAAAAGTGAAGAAATGATCATCTGCAATAAGATTTATTTATTCAGTGACATCAATGGTGAAAAGAAATAAGCTATATTTCCATTAATAACCATAATATTCTTTAAAAATATAAAGTACATGACAAACCCCATTTCAAATGGAATTTTCAGAAACATATAACATCCACAGCATTTACTTCTCCAACTACATGGTATGTTTTTATGGACAGCTTTTGTATCAGACATTCCTATGAGTCTAAGAAAAATGTTTCAATAAACATTCTAGAACTTTTCTGGAAGTTCAGGAAATGCAGAAAGACAGAAAACACGTCAGGGACAATAAAGAAGAAACACGAAGGGAAATAACAAGTAACTTGCAGATTCTGCAAGTGAGACAAATTTGAAGTTATGAAAAACAACCACAATAATCAGTGGGAGCATTGAGCACCAGAGGAGCAGGGTTGATTGCCAGTTGGTCCTGGAGATGCCTACAAACCTAGCCCTTGCCCCATCTCATTGTCTATTCCTCAGCAACCAACACCCATGCAATTAAAATGCTTAACTCTCCCTGATTGCAGGCTCCTTCTGATACTTGAGATGGCATGGTGGCGCTGCGAAATTACTGAAGTTTTAAATAGAACAAAAGTTTGGGTTCTGTTTTGTTTATTACTCGAATTTAGATCTTCTTCACAGATTGAGTTTTTTGGAATCAGATGGTGAAAATGTGTGATGTGGAGAATATTTAAAAGAAGTTGACACCTGGAGAGGCGAGGAAGAGGGAGCTGGAAAACAAGGAGAAACTGCCAGGTGATTGGTCTCTACCACCCTGCAGGCAGACTACACTTATCTACTCACAGGATGTCGGGCATGTGGCAAAGATTTGGGAACAAAGCTTTGGAAAGTAGGCTCAGGAAACTTCACGGAGCTGACAGAGACTCCGCTCACCTCATCCCAGCAAAGCGGGAAATCCATCCCTTCTTGAAGTCCTGGAGGGCGCATGTCAGGCTGACATCCATCTTACTTCTACTAAGAAAGAACTTCAGACTCCCATGTAAAAAATACTTAGCAATGTGTGCCTCCTCTTTGTTATGCTGCTGTTGCCCTGTGTTGTGGAAATCCTGCAGCTTTGGTTTGCAGGACTGGCACCTTCACATGCTCCAGAACACTACAGCCGGTGTGGGTATTGGAATGGGCCAACCCATAACCCTGGTTCTGAGCCTGGGGAGTTGCAGGATGCGTCAGATCAGTCCGTCCTCTGCTCTCCCTTTTCCTCAGCATTAGCGTGAGCTCTCTTGCACTGCCCTGGCTAGCTCACCCCTTGCAGCCATGAGCAGGGGACAGGGCCAGCTTTCCGGTCCCCATCTCCCATACCTACACCCTCAGAGCCAGCTCTCCTGTCCTGCACAGGCCTGGCACAGGGACTGTTCTCCCAAGAGCCACAGACTAGGGGCAGGGCCAGATCTCCTGCTCTTATGACGTTTAAGACAGCTCTCCCGTCAGCCTCGGGAGTTGATGGGTGGCAGATTCTCTCTTCAACCAATGAAGCCACATCCCAGTAAAGGCCCAGCATCGGTAGTGCAGAAACTAGAGGCCTCGAACCAGGCCAATGACTCTTTGCAATGAACATTTATAAGTAATGATCAAAAGGGTTTACTGTGTGACTCCCTATGGAGAGTTTCCCCTTCCTTTATTTTATTATTTTCTTTTTTCTTTTTTCTTTTTACTCTTAAATTTCATGGGGACAGTAGAGGGATGCTGCAAGGACAGAGGGTGGATACACAGGGGCGGGAAATGAATGGGATGGAGATGTATGATGTGAAAGGCACAAAGAATAAATAAAAAGAAAGTTAAAAGTGACAACAACAACAATAACAACAACGTGTGCCTCGGTTTCATTTATTAAATGTGTCATCTAGGCAAGATGAATTGAGTCCATCAGTCTTCAAATGGATTTGGTCTCTGCTATGTGAAATAGGAAAACCATGTTACTAAACTTTGCACACTACCATTCATTCCCCCCCCCCCCAAAAAAAGAAATTATTCCAGATTGGGATTTCTATGGGATTCATCATTCCTCACCTTTAAAGTCAAGGGACTAAGAAGTCATCTGCAGACTTAATTAGTCATAGCGGCTGGCACTTGAGCTTTTACTACACCAGGACACTGTGCTGAACTAATTATATCTCCTCATTTCATCCATACAGCCCCGCTATACTTACTGACATAGTGTGAGATTCACAATGATAAGACCATCGGCAAAGGTCTGATATGTATGTCTAATACTTTAAAGATACATAACGTGTACATAGGCACTCCTGATTCCACAGCCTGCAAATGGAAGTCAGCTACACCTAGTGAAGGTTTTCTTTCTAATTAGCAGGATGTCTTCTAGAAGATGTCTAGGTTATTTTTAAAGACTTCTGCCACAAGACTGCAGTTTCAAATGATAACTAAAATCCACATTTGAAAAATCATCATGATTCACCAGCTCCCCTCTCTTAGCAATTTTCTGTATTGTTGAGGTAAACTTCTATGACAAGCAGGCAACTTCTACACGCTGCCTTTTCAAAATTTCATCCACTACTAATAGGAATTCATAAAGTGAGGTTAGATTGTAAGGGCATCCATATGCAGATAATTGATTCTGCAGATTAACATTAAAATCCTTGATGCTAAACTAAAAATGCAAACCTCTCTCAGCATCAGCTCCAATTGTTGACAGAATATATGGTTATCCTCTCTCGGCTTCCTTCCAAACTCCTCTGACTTGACCTCTGCTTTATCCTTACTGCTGCAGTGTCTGGTTAAATGTATTCCCTTGACTCAGAGATGTTAGCTCCTAGTGGTCCTGCTGACAGCTACCACAGTTGACTCTGCTCTGATGGACTGGTCCAGGGTAGATTCAAATTCAAGTTGAAATAATAGTACTCAGGATAGGTCCTCTAGCTCTATAATTGGAAAAGAAATGATCACGTAGACTGGCAGATATTTACAATTGAGTCATTTTAATGGGATCATTCTAGGAGGAAGAGTCAAAAATTTATACTACGAAGACAGAAAAATAACTTGTTTTAGTCCTTTTTGAAACCCCAGCCCCATATTTCCTGTATTACTTAATACATTTGAAAAATCATTCCTCAATTCTTTTCATGCCTCATCTCTCCTCAAGGGCACATTACATTTATTCAAATATTTTATTTACATTGTATTACTCAATCATTAAATCTAGATCAGCAGGTTGGAATACTGGGTAGGCTTTGCCTCATCACAGATGTGAGTCAACTAAGACCAGACAGTGAGTCAACCTCACATACAAGAGGGAGCAGTCAGATTACAAACCCATTATCAGTCATCTGCAGCTTGAATGTAGACTGTCCTTTCAGATAGCCAGGTTTAACATTTCCTGAAATGACTGGTACCAAAGGGGCCTCAGCAAGACTCATCAATTCGCTTTTGTTTGTTTGTTTGTTTAAGTTTTTTTTGTTTGTTTGTGTGTTGAGTCCTCTAAGCATTCTTCCAAATGCCAATCATTACATTTTATCGATGAACTTTCTACCATCAGTTCATAACCATCTTCTCTCTAGTTTTTGCTGTACCAACATGAAGTCTCACTCATCACTCCTTTTTAAATTTCTTTTATTCTCTCATATATTACATCCCAAATGAAGTTTCCCCTCCCTTCTCTCCTCCCAGTCCTTCCCACCACCTCCTCTACCCCAGTCCACTTCCTCATTGTTTCCCTTCAGGAAAGGGCAGACCTCCCAAAGATATTAATCAAACCTGGCATATAAAGTTGTAATATAACTAGGCACCTCCCCTCATATTAAGGCTGTGCAAAGCAACCCAACAGGAGGAAAGGTGTCCCTAAGTCAGGCAAAGGTGTCAGAGAAAGTCTACATATATATTATGATTGTGCAGCTTGGTTTTCTTGTGAGACTCACCCACCACTCTTTCCTTTCATGACCATCTCTGGAGAAACATACTGTAGATAGAATAGAGAGAGTGGGTTGTCTTGATTATCACCAAAACTTCTTCGACTTTGTAATTGTGAGAGAAGACCAAAGTTTGCATGCTGAGTGAGGACAAGAGGAGAAGGAATGATAGATCATCCTAAAAATCTCACTGATGAGGTTAGAATACATTAATACAAGGACAGTAAAAAAAAAAAAAACATAGAAAGGTTTTAGACCTGCAACTTCCATAACCTAGCTACTTCAGCTTTAATTGTGACCCCATGATAGACTCTCTAAGAATCAAATGGGAGCAATACCTGACATATAGTAAACATTTAATAAGTGTTATATGTTATCATAATGGTGATGTTTATATTGCAATTTGTTTTAAAATCTCATCTCACACGGAGCTGAGGATGAAGTTCCAATTCAATGGAGTACAGAACAAATTATGAACTCAGCCACCCATACAAATCAGTGGTGGTGGAAAGTAGCAAACAGAACTGCAGTGTGAATGCCAAGAAAAGAAGCACTGCTCAAAGACACAGAAGGTTCCATCAGATTAGCAGACTTTCTCAGACGACAAGTACATGCGAGCAAGACACGGGACCAGAAATGATTTACTGCTGAAACTGGCACAGCAGGCACTTTTTAATTAGGAGAATTAGAAGGTGCTTAAAGCTGACTTCGTGAGAAGAGTTTAATTACTGTCTTTGAAACTACAACCCATAAGTCAAGAAGAGGCAGTTCAGCACAAATGTAGCCTTCAGTTTGAGTCTAATCCTGAGTTGGGTTGAGTTAAGCCATTATAATACAAGGCTAAGCCTTGAATGTGTTCCAGACATTCTCATCACCACATCGCCTTGGATGCATCCCAGGAGAATGCACTTCAGGACTGCTGGCTACCTGCATCACCTCCCTTGTCAGCTGATCATTTTTCCTTCCATGTACTCAGAGAACAGAACAAGAGAGCACACTGAGAGCCAAGCAGCAGCAGCCAGTCTTTGGCAGCTCTTCCTGGAACCACATTAAAATGATCCAGGCATTCGCCAGAATGCTTAGTTGAGAGAGAGCTCACCCACTCACATGGACTTATGCATCAGAAGGAAATGATTGGTACAGTTTACTACCTATCTTCAATTTAATTTTTTACACTTATTCCTTTAGTATGTGTTTATGTGTATATGTGTGCATGCACACACACACACACACATACATACACATGTGTGGAGATAAGAGGACAAATTTTGGAGCTGGCTCTCTCATTCCACCATGTGGATTGAAAGGATCAAACTCAGTTCATTAGTCATGTAAACCAATTCTGTAATCTATTTTTAAGACTATGTTTATTCTTTTTTATTAATAGTTTTTCCCACTTCCCCAGCTCCTACCTACCTCCCCATGCAACTCTTTCTGCCTCTCTTTATAAAGCAAATAAGAAAGTAAACAAAAGGGAAGAAAGAAAGAAAGAAAGAAAGAAAGAAAGAAAGAAAGAAAGAAAGAAAGAAAGAAAAGTAGGAAGGAAGAAAAGAAAAAAGAAAGAAAGCACAGAGAGAGACAAACACAAGCAAAACCCACAGAAACAGTTAAGTCAGAAACCATAATATACAAGCAAAATACCAGTAAGAAAAAAAAAATCCCAAACAAAGCAATATGAGACAAAACATGTACAAAAATACCCTTGAGTTGATTTTATATTTGCCATCTATTCTTATTTTGAGGAGTCTATTGATTTTGTTTTCTTTTCTCTTTAAAATGGCAATGTTCTAACTGTAAGAGAACCCGCAGGTGGCAAATCAGTATTCTATCCAAAGTATCTACTTAGTAACTGAAGATTGGTCCAGCTACATATTTCAAGAATCCCCAGATAATTCTAATATTCAGTGAAATTTATCACCACAATTTAGGTAGTTTTCATATGATTGTCTTGGTTGCAAATACAGAGAGTTTTTAACACAGGAGCATAGTAGTAAGAGTCTCAAAATATTGTGCAAGTGACATTATTAAAAGAGATATATATTTAGCAATTTGCGAAAACCTAGAGAGTGAAGATTTGTGCAAAGAGCTAGAAAGATTTCTCTTTGGGTTAAAGACACTTGCCACCCAAGCCTAATGACCAAAGATCAGTCCCCAAGAACCACATAGGTGAGAGAAAAACCCAACTCTACAAATTTCCCTGATCTACACAGGAACACTGAGTACTCCTACACACCCCAGGACCTACACACACACCACCACAACCACCACCACTACCAACAACAACAACTAAATGTAATATAAAAATTTTTTAAAGTCATAAATACTTTGTTGACTCCCCAAGGGAGGTATTATCCCATCTGAGAATGGATGGGGGATGGATGGGGTGAGCTAGGGGCAGAAGAAGCGGGGAGGAGGAACTAGGGCTGGTAAATAAAATGAAAAAAAAAAACTTTTAACAAAATGCAAACAGAAAAGGTCATATAAGAGGAGTTAGCACATACTAAGCTAGGCACAATGGTTAGTAAGGATGTTGCAATGCTTGCCCAGTGCTGTCAGGCCTTTTAATTTTTTATTTTTATTAATCAAATTTTTTATTTTACATACTGACCACAGTATCCCTCTCCCTCTTTTCCTTCCACCCCATCCCTCCTCCTACCTCCTTGCTATTTACCCCTATCCACTTCCCCATCTCCATTCAGAAAGTGCAGGCCTCTCATGGGTATCAACAAAGCTGATACACCTATCAAGTTCTTCCCTTATATCAAGACTGGATGAGGCAACACAGGATGGGGAATAAATTCAAAAAAACAGTTCAAGTTCCATAGACAGGTGCTAATTCCACTGCTGGGACTCAGACAAACAGACCAAGCTACTCAAATGTCATAGACATGCAGAGGGCCTAGGTCTGTCCCATGCATGCTCACAAGCTGTCGATCCAGAGTCCATGAGCTCCCACGAGCTCAGGTCACTGTGCTGTTGGTTCTGCTGTCATTCATTTAACTTTTAAAGAACTTCTGAAATGTCTGGTTTATGTTTCAAAGAGACCTGTTAGGTTTTATGGGTCAGATAATCTAGCCATGGTCTGACTTGATTAACAGTGCAAATCCCCTAGTAAATGGATACCTTCTCTGGATGTGCTGGCATTAATTTTTATTTTATCTTATGTATTTATTTGGTACATCTGCGTGTTTTTGTCTTTGTGTCCATGTTACAGCACATGTGTGGAGATCAGAAAAACACTTGCAAGAGCCAGTTATCTCTTTTGACTATGTGTGTCTCAGACATGGAACATAGGTCACTGGGCCCGGTGACACGTGTCTTTCCCTGCTGAGCCATCTCTTCAGCCATGGAGTGGCCAAATCACCAAAAATCACGCATTGTCAAAAGCCAGAAAAGCAGCATTGAAAGTTTGGTATGGTGCATTTCTTAAGCCAGAAAAACTAGATTTTGGTGAATGAAATTATAGAGTATTAACTCATTAATTTTCTCCACAATAGCATAGTCTTTACTCTTAGATTGTGACTTTTCAGTCCCTGGGGCAATCTAGCAATGACTGTAAAAAGGACAGCTTAGATGAGGTTTGATGACCTCCCATGCCCCAGCTGCCCTGACATTCTCTCAGGTAGAACTTGCAATGTCTATGACCATTGCTCTTCTTAATATGAATGCCTTCCAAGACCATGTGGGATTACTGTTCCAATCAGGAAACTTGTGGGAGAGGGAATTTGAAGTAAGGAACTTCCTAGAATGTGTTCTGACACATGCAAAAGACATTTTCAATGTCTCAGGCTTCCCATTTCATCACGTACTAATATTTTCTTTACGTTACTTTTAAATTGTGGCAAATTCCTACATCAAAGAAAACAGCGAGTCCTCCTTTCACTGGGGAGTCTCTATTTCTATACCAGACCTTCCCACTGGGTGCACTGTAAAGAGGAAAAACAACCCTGACCAGTCTGCCTGCTACCAGGTCAGGGTAGAATTGTGGTTTTCCTGCAAATAAAAAGATGACCAAAACCTCTCTAATAAAAAGAATAATCCCCAGAGTCCACAAGGATTACAGAGTCTGCGAGGTTCCAGAAAGAAAATACAGCCTGCCAAGGAAATCTAGAGCTCTGAGGATAAAATCATAATTAAACT
Source organism: Chionomys nivalis (assembly GCF_950005125.1). Lineage (NCBI taxonomy): Eukaryota > Metazoa > Chordata > Mammalia > Rodentia > Cricetidae > Chionomys > Chionomys nivalis. The sequence goes on along the minus strand of NC_080094.1, from coordinate 73,475,644 downwards.
TGTAATAGCACTAATGACTCAGTGCTTCCATGCATTATCTTATTTCATCTTTGCTCTGACTCTTGAAAGAGAGCATTATCGTTTCATTTTTGAACATCAGTAAATGGAGCATAGTGAGACCGTAATGTGAGGGCAGTTTAGAGGCAAAGACTCAAGTCCGTGCCCTCACTCTTGTAGTTACTCACTGAGAAGGATATTTTTTCCCTACAAGGAACATCTTTTGTAGGCATTAAATTAAATAGGTTATGTTGGCATATAGAAAACTTTTAACTGCCAAAAAAATTATAAATTTGAAATTTTACTGTTGCTTAAGTCTTGCCCTTAGTCGCTTTGTTTCAGATTCTGTCAGAATCATTTCACTACATGGAAATACACCACTTGCTCGCCTGGCTCGATCTGAGTATCTTTAACCCAATCAGTGAACCAGACATATGGCTCTTTAGAGGGGATTTACTGATTCTATTTACTTATTGGATTTTGATGAATGTCTTGATCTGTGACCTGAAAATTGTCTGATTCTCAAGAAGCCCATACCTGACTTTATCAGATCATGACCCAATGGCCTAACACTGAAATATGTGCTCTTCTGCTCTGTGAGACAGATATGCAGTTCTGCTGTGTTGTGACAAACGTGTTGACGCGAGTTTCTGACCCTGTGGCTTAATAGCTTGGGACTATCTTGTTTAGGAAGATTTGCCTAGGCTGTTTCTATTGTTCTTGTTTGTATAAATATATTAGAAGGCCATCCTATGGTTGACTTCTGACAAATTTTAATGATCAAGAGGGAACAAGGTCACCGAAGACCAACTGGGTCCTAAGCTCACAATTGCCATATCATCACTTTGATTGCATTCCATTGACCAAAGAAGTCACAAGGCCAATTTTTATCCACAAAGGAATATATTACACCACAACCTCATTATTGAAGCTGTATGTTCAGAAGTCAAGCATTATTAGCAAATGGAAAGAGAAGATTCTTTTTTCAGACTGGTAGAAAGCATTTAAAATACTTTCTATCTTTATTAGTATTTGTCTTGGTCACTGTTCTATTGCTATGAAGAAACACCGTGACTATAGTGACCCTTACAAAAAGTAAGTGTTTAATTGAGGCTTGCTTATAGTTTCAGAGGTTTAGTTTATCACTATCACAGTGGGAAGAATGCTATCAACCAGACTGACAGCACTGGAAAAGTAACTGAGAATTCTTTATCCTGATTGGCAGGCAGTGTAGAGAGAGACCCTGGGTCTGGCTTGGGCTTTTGAAAAATCAAAGCCCACCCCCAGTGACACACTTCCACCAATATGGCCACACCTACTCCAACAAGGTCATGCCTCCTAATTCTTCTCAAGCAAGGCCATTCCTTGATGACTAAGCATCCAAACATGAGCCTATGGGGGCCATTCTTATTCAAACCACCACAATATATAATCACTATGTTTTACACTGTTTTTCTAATATTTTAATGTAGGAATTTGTTAACTGTAAACTTTCTTTTTAGGAATTATTTTCTTGTATACATAGATCTGGGTATACTGTGGTTTTATTTTGCATTTTATTGTAGGAATTTTATGTTTGCTTAATTTTTTGGCTCATTCATCACTCTAAGTGAACTGTTGCATCTCCATAAGTTCACATTTGCTCTACAGTTTTTATTGCTGTAAATTTCTTTTATTTTTCTAGGGTAGTTAAACAAACTGGAATAAATAGTGCCTGTTTATCTGTATTTGTTAAACTTGCATTGTGAGCTTTTATACTTTAAAAAAATTACTTTAAAGATGTGTGTGTGTACATATGCTCACATATGTACATGCATATGTGCACACATGTGTACAGGTACCAGTTGAAGCTATAAGAGGGCATGGCATTTTCTGGAACTGGAGTCAGAGACCTTTGTGAACTGCTTGACAGGGTATTGGAAACTGAACCTGGGTCTTTTCTAAGAGCAGTACACATTCTTAACCACTAAGCCATCTCTCTAGCACTTTGTTTTGTTTGTTTTAAATACAAGGTATCGCTATGTAGCCCAAGGCTAACATTGAACTTACACGTAAGTATACTCCTTTCTCAACGAAATAGTATTTTCATTCATGAATTTCAAGATACCTGCAATGGATTTTTTTCATGTGTCTGTTTCTGGAGTAATTGTTATTCTTAAATAAATACGAAAGTATACTTCAGCTCCTACTTAATGTTTAGTATCAAAACCACTGTAATAACTATCATTAATGGGGGGTGGGAAAACGGAAGGCTGTCACAATTCATCTGGTGGTTATTTCTATTCCATCAGTAGCTTGAACATATTTTATGTGGAATTATCAACTTTCCCCCTAACCTTGGCATCTCCTTCTTATTTAATGACTTAGTGCCCTAATCCAGAAGGGAACAACAATGTCTATCTGTGATCTCTTAAAGTATCTAGTACACAGATGCACTGTTTTAAAATTCCTTTAGGTCAGATATCAACTTATACTAGCATACTTAATGAAAAAACATGTTATATGTCAAACCATACCTTCAATAAAATCCAGTTATGAAAATTTAATGCCATAGCATTATAAGACTGTGACATAACCTCCTCACAAAAACCTTCAATATCCTGCTTAAATCACATAATCTCTGCTATAAATCTGCCCTTGCATTTCAGGAGGAAATGAGAATTTGTAGAAGTTTTTGGGAGCATTATTTGCTAATAGTTTATTTTTTTATTAGTACGCATTCAATCACAAACATTATTATGGTTCAGTGTGACATATGCTTATGGTTATGTAATTTGAGAAAGGGTCACAAGTAGCCCAGGCTTGAACTTCTGCTCTCCCTGCCTCCACTTTCAGAGTTCTAGGATTCCAGGCATGAGTCACCATGCCTTGGTATATGTGGTAACGGAGACCAAATCAATGGCTTTGCATATGCTAGGCAAGTTCCCTACCAAAATGAGTTACAACTGGTGCCACAATGTGATATTGCAATATACACATAAATGATTCACTAATCAAATCTAGTCCTCTTTACATAGTCTAGTAGAAGTTCAATTCTACTTAGCAAATATTAGCAATACACTATGAAAGTGCTTAAGAGAGTACAAGACATGGCACTTGTTATCAATAATTCAAAAGTTTTGCAGATTTTTATCTTCATATAATTTATCATATTTCTTGTATCTCTATCCACATCAATTCATTGTCTAACTAGCTTTTCGTGTGGACCCACAGGAGTCCCTAACTCTTGTTCATGTCTCAGACTTCGTCTCATTACTATTCTTCCTACATATCACAGCCCAGCTGATTACAGGAAACACAAATGTGATCAATTTTCTTCAATATGTACAAAATCGCAGAAACTCCCATCACCTGAAGGTCAGCATGAAGCTTCTCCATGATGTATCAAGGTTTCCATGAGCTCCCATATCACCATCCCTAATATTAGTTCAGCTCATTCCTGCTGCATATTACACCACGTGGTTTCTCTGCTCAAATTTTCTTGACCTTTCATGGACACACAACTACGCCATGACCATTGGTTATGTTGTCCCTTCTTCCTTCCACACATCTCTATCATCTATAAAACATCTCTTTTGACAATCATGGTCTCTTCTCTCAGTCTTCTTCTCTTCCTAGTAGCATCATTCACTCTTTCTTACACACAATATGTGTGAGTTGCTTTCTCTTCCACTGCAGCATTTACCTCTGTTTATTCTCAAGACCTAATCAATCATAAGTACTTCATTTTTTATGGGATTCTGACTCTGGTGTAAAATATGAGTACAAAGATTTTTAACTGACAGATTAGTGAATTATCTAATGTATTTGGGAACCTTGAGACATATGTCTTAAACCTGTTTACATTCAAATGCCAAATAAGCTATATCTCCAGTATGATAGGGAAGGATTCCACAATAAAAAGGTGACTCTGCATTATATTCATAAGGGACACACAAGACTAGTTTTTGAAAAAGCAGTTAGACTTTCATGTATGTAAACAATGAAGATATAAAGGAGGAGTAACAGCAAAATGGAAATAGAGAAATGGACAGAGTGATCTAAGAATAGAGATGCTGATACTCTCCCCCTAGGTTTCTTGGAGGACAATTGTGACATAAGACAAGGAGATAAATTAGAACCAGGTTTATTATTTAAAAATTGGAAATCATACATATAGTTGCTTGAATAAGTCATCCTGATGCTCTATTTTAATTTAATTTATCTGTGTTGTCCCTTCTTTATGCTGTTTCTTTCACACTGGCTTTGCATAAAAACCAAGAAGGGTTTTTAGATTACAGCCTTTGGTGTTTAATGAGAACAGAAGAAATTGATAACATTATTCTTTTCTCGTTAAAATCCTTTACTTCTAAGCAATTTGTGTGGGAATGAGCTATTTGGTATTCCCCTTGGATTGTTAGCCACCAAATGAGATATCAGCTTGCTAATGGCTTTTACACTCTCCCTCAGATAGCCTCTACATTTCTGACCTTTCAAAGTATGGTAACATAATTGGTTGGCCATGTTTTCTCTTTCCCCCAGGGTTAGTGAACCTCTCAAAGACAAGTAAGAGGAAAAGGAAGTTAAATATTTGCCAAAAAGAGAGAAGGCAATCATAAAATATCACGGATGGATGAAAAAAGAAAAAAGAAAGAGAAAAAGCCATCAAAGAAAGGCACATATTTTCACCTGACTGCAAGTCTGTCTTATAAGTTGCATGCGGATTTATGAACCATATTCCACTTGAATGCTATACAGTAATAAATAAGGGACTTCAGTAAAACACCAATCCTGGGATATAGAAGATGGTAAATTTGGGAGAAGCAACATGTTCTGAATTCTGGGTTCCTTGGGGTAATGAGAGTGCCCTTTCTTTTCAGTCCTTTGAAAGTTCTACACATTCACCAGAATGTAAAGCATACAACTAACTCTTGTGTTGGACAACCCTGTCTTCCCAATACCTAAGAGAAATAAAGTAAATAATGTTGGTTAGTAACTCAGAGTTTTATTATTCTGTCATGGAATAATAATCTGAAGAATAAATAATCATTTCTGTGATTATGTTCAGAAACTAAACCTTACTTTGATTCTATGAAAAAAATCAGTTAAAACTACAAAATATGACTGAATCTATGGTATCATTTATAATTAAGCATACATAAGTCTTGGGATGGATCACATATTTGATTCTTTGAGATTTATCTTCACAAGGAGAAAGGAAGAAGGGAACTTGATGCGGTCATAAATTCCACTAAACTCAAGTCAGCATATAACCCAGTGTAATTCCTATGAAAGCATAGCTAGCGGTGAAAAGGAACATTGTAAAGTCTTTGTTCATAGGAAATACAATTATTTCTACTGGGGATGAGGTAATGATCACTAATGTCCAAATGGAAATACTTAACATATGCCTTTGTTTTAAAATTATCTTAAACACAAACACATGGATTTTTACAACTATTATCTCCTGGGATTGTTTATATTATAAAGCTAATTACTTCTTTCTAATAAGACTTTTCTAAGAAATGTGTCTTGGTTGCAGACTCTCAGATTCTAAATATAGCAAAAAGGACTTAAAAACATTCACATCACATGCTGTCATGAAACATTAAAAATTAGAGTAAAGGAGAAAGATTATGGTACCAAATTTTGCACATATGCCTGTGAGAGACTAGTCAGTCATGTGTTATGCTAGGCATTGGGGATGGGGGAGATAACATAGAGGTATGATCCATTCTTTTCTCAAAATTATTTGCTAATTGTGAGACAAGATACACCAAATGGATAATTATAGTCAACCTGAACCCCAAGTTCATAGATGATGCCTCCACATTTATACATTTATGATGGCTTTACTCTGCTTAGTTCAAGCTTGCAGGAAACTGCCTCACAGGCATTCCCAGGGTGTATCTTCTAAGTGATTCCAACTTAAATCACATTAACAATGAAGATTAACCCTCACAAACCACAGATTTGAAAATACATAAAGTAGATTGTACATTCAGCTTTACATAACTTGGGATAAGCAAAAGATAATAAAGTGATTTAACATATTATATTAAAGTATCTCAGATAGAAATGAAACCCTGTTAAATCATTTCTTACTCTTGAGCCCCAAATTTTAAGCATCATCACTTTCTCTCTACCCATGCATAAAGTCAGTAAAAATCAGGGAGGTGGAAGCAAAGTGAATGTGGCATTTATATTTTATACCCAGTTTTCCCAAACCAAACAAATAAGGGAAACTGTTCATAAAATGGAGTTAAGAAAAGTGATGCTTAGGCTTCGTAATTCTCTAGCAGAAACTTTGCCATCTCAAGCTAGATAAGGATAAGATATTACAAAAGTTAAATAAATGAATGAAACTCTGAAGAACTAGCAAATGAAATCCTAGTGAAGTTTCATATTGGATTTTGTAAGAAGCCAGACACATTCTGTAAGCACTCTATCCTGGGCTCTGATTGGTCTGGTACAAAAGAAGTAGTTTCCTGGAAAGTTGAAGAGATGCTGGTCTTGGCAGTGAAAAATGACTGAAGTCAAAAAGAGAGGTCCAGAGCCATTTTTCTGCAGTTGCTTAAAGAAACCGAGTCACCTGGCTTCTCTGGTCTTAGACAATGCACTCTCTGATCCTCTACAGATATTACTACTGTGAGCATCTCAGCACAGCTTCAGAAAAGCACTGTGTCAATCCAGTTCCAGACATCTGTATCTAATCTGTCAGTTTTAAAGGGGACACACAGAGTTCCAAGCACTCCTGTGGTTCTAGGTACTTTTGGACAATCCTGTATCAATTTTAGAGTAAAATAAGAAACTATGCTTCTGATACTTTCAATGTGTTTCAGAATTCTTAAATTTTAAAAGGTGCCACAATTTTGAACCTTAAGAAACACTTGTTTTGTTCATGAATATGAAATCATCACATTTTTTCTCTTGTTAGGAAGGTTACTTTGCTTTAATTGTTGGAGAGTCAAAACCATCTTCTCTACTTACATCAATCCCTTAATACTTAAGTTTGCCTTTGGTAAATATATTAAATAGAAAACATAATATTTGAAAAAAAAACTGCTCCATGGCAGTCTCAAATGGATACAAGAAAGAATCAAAGAAGGAAGGAAGAAATAAATGAAGAAACAAAGAAAGAAAGAGAGGGAAGGAGGGAGGGAAGAAAGGGATATTTAGTTGTAAAAAGATAGTGCATATTCAAAGGTAGCAGACTGTTTTATTGACCTTTCAATTCTAAAACAGTCAGATATAAAAGAAAATCAAGTTAGTCTCTAATGTTTGAAATTTCAGGATATTGCTTCTGAGATTCGTGAAAAATATATTTTTCATCACTTAACTCTTCAATTGACCTATTGTGGTTTAGCAAGCAGGTCTCAGTTTAGAGATCACATTTTTCATCAAGTCTGCAGAGAAGTGTTCATTTTACCCATTGCATCTCAACTGGGTGCAACTTCACTCCTTCCCCCAATAGATATCCCTTAATTTATAGATACATTGCTGTTTATCAGAGTGTGACAGGAGAATGTTGTTAGCATTCAGTGGACAGTGCCCAGAAGCTCTGCTAAGTATTTTATAAGCACAAAGCAAAGCTCCCTAAAAGGAGATACCTGTCCCAAATGTTAATAGATCTTCTATCAATAGATCACATTTTGAAAAATCCCTGTTTAACTCATTAAAGAGCCTGTCAGTTTGTAGTGACCTTATGTCATTTAGGCTCTTGGAACACCAGAGCTCTCTATTGCATGGTTCTTATGTGCACAGGAATCATTAGGGAAATGGTAAAATTGAAAGGAATGGTTGGCTGAGTCAATACATGCAGTTACTAATCACGTGTAGGGAAATCTTTAATAAAATATTTTACATTGTCAAGCTCAAATATACACATTTTACTTAAAACCATTGTGTGTGCACCGGCAACACAGCTAAGCACACAGGGCATAAATTATCAGCCCCATTTTTAGAAAGAATGTGCCAATAGTCAGTGGGGGTCCAAAAGGCTTGGGAGCTGTAAATGATAATAAATGCTCTAACACTGCAGATTTTATAGAAAATCTTTTCTGGTTTGTAATACATTGGGTGCTTAGAAATAACCAGCTCTCTGCCCAGTGAATGTTACCATATCTTGTTCATTCTTCCAGAAAGGAGATGTTTTACTTGAGGCAATCAGAACCCACAAATCACTCAAATTTGACTAGCAAAAGTATGAGTCCACAACCTCAGAGAAGACAGGAAACTAGGAGAACCCTAAGAGAGGCATATATGGATTTCCAACCTCACAGGAATGGAAAATAGACAAGACCTTCTTAGAAAATCAACAACTTTGGGGGAGGGAGGAAGGTGATGGGGAGTGGGGAAAGGATAAAAGGAACAAGGAGGAGAACATGAGAAATCTGGAAGGCCAAGTTGGGTGAAGGACAGAGAGGGACAGCAAGAAAAGAGATATTTTGAAAGAGGGAGCCATTGTGGGGTTAACAAGAAACCAGGCACTGGGGAAATTCCCAGGAATCCACAGGATGACCCCAGCTAAGAATCTAAGCAATAGTGGAAGGGGTACCTTAACTGCATTTCCCATGTACTCACATTGATGACTACTTTAATTGTCACCATAGAGCCTTCATCCAGTAACTGATAGAAGCAGATGCAGAAATCCGCAGCTAAGCCCTGGGCTGAACTCCTGGAGTCTAGTCATAGAGTGGGAGGAGCCACATTATGAGCAAAAGAACCAAGACCATGATGGGGATAACTACAGAAACAGCTGGCCCAAGTAAGTGGGAACTCATTGACTCTGGGAGTGACAGCTGGGGAACCTGCATAAGACTGAACTAGACCCTATGAATGTGGGAGACAGTTGTGTGGTTTGGGCAGTTTGTGACCTGCATAAGACTGAACTAGACCCTATGAATGTAGGAGACAGTTGTGTGGCTTGGGCAGTTTGTGGGACCACTAGTAGTGGAACCAGTATTTATCCCTAGTGCATTAACTGTCTCTTTGGAGCCCATTCTCTATGGAGGGATACGTCGTTCATCCTAGATACAATGGGGAACGCCTTGGTCCTGCCTCAAGCAATGTGATAGACTTTGTTGATTTCCCCTAGGAGACTTTATGCTCTCTGAGAAGTGGATTGGGGGGTGGGGTGGGGACAAGGTGGGAGGAGCAGGAGGACAGGGAGAGAGAGAATTGGGATTGGTATGCAGAACAAGATTGTTTTAAGAAGAAAAAAAAAGAAAAAGAAAGTTACTGATTCCTAAAGGGGTTAGGCTAACAACACAGTGCAACTTTGGGATATTGTGTTATCTCTCAGTTCCTTTACAGGGAGCTGAAAGGCATCAGCAGCCCATCTTGGGTAATGGCTAAGACAAACTCATCTTTGTTAAGACCTAAGTCACCTAAATTCCCAGCACACATAGGAATAGAATGTGTAGACATTTGGTTTAAAAGCAGAATTTCTGGATCTTGGAGCCCAGCTTATAATTTATGAACTATATTGAGGAAATGCATATCTTAACATTTATATATTTGCTTTCACCTAATACACTGGAAGATAAAGTATATCATAGTTATTCTATTCTAGCACAACACAGATCAGAAATATATATATATATATATATATATATATATATATATATAGTACTCAAGACCGCAACTGATGTGGAACAACTGCCTCATAAATTTATAATCTATCATCTATCATTTATCTATCATCTGTCTATCCATCAGCTGTTTGTCAGCTCTTAATCCTCATCCTCATCATTTATGCCATTTTTCATGTAAATAAATTTTATAGAGATAAATAAACCATATCAGTATATTCCATGTCTCTCATACACTGCAAGAGCCTGTTTTAAAATATGCACAACTGCTTGGCCCATTTTTCTGAGCACCTCTATTTTCACCCCAATGCAGTGTTTTATCCAAATGAGTTCTTTAGTTGTAAAACAGCCTCATTGCAGGAGGCAGAGACACAGTTTCCTCTCCTGTTTAATAGGACTGTATTTCAAAGGTGCTTCTGATAACTGTGGTCTAGCTGTTACCTCAAGAAATTTCTCCCCAGCAACTCTGAATCATTAAAACAAATATGTAAAGACCCAAACCAAGAAACTAGAAAGCAATAATGAAGTATATTTGTTAAAGTAAAAATTACATGAAGATATTTAAAAAGTAATATGTGGTACCTAAACCTTGGAATACATCATTGTGTGTGGCCGTTCTAATTCTATAACACCGCCATGAGAAAGCATTGCAAACACCCATGAGACAGTAACTTAGGACAGTATTAGTTCACAGCCATTGTATCAGCAGAACCGATTCCTCTACGCTGAATATCCTTTGTCCCTTTCCTAGACTGGTGTGATTTCTGGCAATGTGGCATATTCCTTGGCTCAATGATTAAGCACCTCACCTATACTCAGGATGCTGCCGCTTTTGTGTCTCTTCACCTGGGGCTCTTTCCCAAGGGCATAATGGATGGAAAGCCCACCTTTCTCCGACAGGACTTCCTGTTAATTTAACTAACTTTCATTAGGGACACTGTTTTCCAATTTAAGTCATTTAAGAGCCTGAGCATTTTGACTTCCACATGTGATTTTTGAAAAGAAATACCTCAGCTTATTCTTTTGGTCTTTTCCAAACCCAAATGTATAGTCATCCTGTTTATTCTGTGAAGTTCTTGTCAAAACACAGTCTAGAAATGAAGTCATCTGAGAATTTTGTGTGCTTGTGAGAATATTTCAAGAAAACAGAGAAGAGTCTTGTGACCTCAGTTTCTTCAAATAACAGAATTGTTCTTAGAATATGTTTTCATGCTCGTCCCAGGTGTCGCAGGGTAAGTTTAAGCTTATTTCAGTTTACCCATTATTGTTTGCTGTTGTTATCCAATTAAATGTTTAAACCACCCTTTATATGCCTCTATGGAAAAAATCTTTTTTGCTACATACAGCCTGTCCCTGTGATTGTATACACCTTGAACTCATGAGAACTTTATTCCAGTGACCTTTCTTAACCCTCAAAGTATAAACTTTCTGAGTATCTGAATAAAGCCAGCTATTGCATGAGACTTTATTCTGTCTCATTCAATAGCTCAACTCTCCCAGGTCCACTAGTTCTGGAGCAGTGACACTACTCAACTTACTTCCAGTATTTTATTTTTGTCATTAAGTCCCTCATCATTCATTTCTCTGGGTTGTTTATCAAAAACTCAAAGTGCACCATTATATTGCCCAGCAACTAAGCTACAGAAAAAGTATTTTCTTGATAATTCAGCATATAAAATAAAATGGATACTATCTCTATTATTAAGAACTAGTTCTCTTAAAGACACAGTGTATTTAAAATAAAAACAGCAACAGTATTCATATGTTAAACTGAGACAATGAAAAGACCAGGCTCTTGAGTGAGTAGTTTTCTCCAAGATTTCAAATCAATGCAACATCCTGGAAGACGATACTAACAAGCTCTTTATTCTCACACACTCTTCTATGAATTTATCTCATAGTATCTCCTGCCACAGACACACCAATATTTGCAAAAACATCCTTTGGCACTTTAAGCAATGGTAAACTACTAAAAATTATAAATACCTACCATGTGTTACAAGTTAAATATTAGACAGATTGACATTTAACCTTGTGGAAAACATGTTACTTCCTAAAATAAAGAATTGAAGAATACTATGGAGAGATATTTTCTGTTAAGTTTTAAAAACTATGTAGGCATATGAACCATGCATACAGGGATATAGATTATACATATATGTTTTACACTGAATTTGCAATCTGAAGATCAAAGTGTTAATAGTCCTTTCCTAAGAGAATAGACTCAATTAAATAAAACCTCAGGGAACAATTCATCTTTCAGTATTAAATACTTCCACTATTTCTGTTTTGTTACAAAGGATTTGCACTACCTTGGCATAAAAACTAAATTAGACAATTTAGTGTCACCTATACTTGTCTAACATAAAGAGACTTTTAAAAAAGAAATTCTCACGGTCTGCCTTTCCAGTCTTGAGCTGCATAGCATTTTAATTGCCATTTGGTAAAAAAAATATACATAAGTGTAAAATACAGTTACAAAGTAATTCATTTAGATAATCTCAAATAAAAATGAGATTAAAATAAACTTGTGTACTGATCATCAGCAGTGGCTTAACAACAGGTGGCAAACTTCAGGCTGCACGGCCAGATCAACTTAAGAAGGAACTGCAGGCCAGCTGTGGAGAGCACAGTCAGCAGCAGGCTCCAGATGTTACCTTCACAATCTTCCACAGCTGCAGTCTTCAGGGCCCAAATAATTCCTTCTTTAGAACAGTCAGCATCTGGCCAGTGGAGTGGGGCACTATTTCACCTTCAGACACAGCAGTTCTAACAGGCAGCACGTGACCCTGTCACCGTGGCAGAGACACTATGGTTTGGCATCACCTGTCCTTTTCTGCCCCATCCCATCCTCTCCCCATTCCCTTCATAGACACTGATCTCAAACCCCAAACTGTACTTTCAGGATATTTACTCTGAAGTACACCAGAAAATACTGTTTATGCTTCTGTATTTATTATGTCCTTTAACAACACAAGGCAGCATGGTGAGCATCAAGATTAGACTTGCTCATCTGCCACTGGACAGGCAATAAAATTAATGGCAACATGTGTGCTTGAGACTGAAACATTGTTTCCCTTTCTATTGTTCAATAACCCAAGCAGCTGCATAATAATTCAAAGCTTCTACAGCTCTTCTCCCCATTAGGCAGAAAAGAAAAAATTGAATAAAATATTTTACTAGAAGAGATTCAGGACAAATGAAAACTGGCAAAATGTAAACAATGTGGGTAAAATATTGCACTAAACAAGCAGTTATTTCATTGAGGCATTTCACCAACCACCAATTATTTCATAAAGCGCTGCATATAACATAGACAAAGATTTAGAAACACACCTCAATAAATAATTATTCAAGACCATTCAATAAGATTTTACTCAAACTAGCAATTATTTCTTTAACAATAAGGATTTATTCAGAAGGAGTTTGCAAAGCCTGCCCTGAATAGATACACTGCAGAAAACCCACGCATATACCAGAGTCTGTGTTTGAAAGGATTTTAAGAGGACAAACATCACAGACAGAAATCCCCTTTTTATTGAACAAATCTTTTCTCCTCTATTTGTTTATTTCTTCATTTTTGCATCAAATATCTATATATCTAAAGTAAGAAATAGTTTGGTGTGTGTATGTATGTGTGTGCACTGTACACCATGTATACATATGCATGAGGTTACTCATCTTAATGTATACATGTTCGTATGGAGGCCAGATGCCAATATTGGGTGCCTTCACCTTACTGTTTTTCAAAAATATTTATTATTGTTATTATTAGTGTATGACTTTTGTATGAATGTATACATGTACACCATGTATATGCCCAATGACCTCAAAGGCCAAAAGAAGGCATCCGATCCCCAGAACTGAAATTTCAGGTAGTTAAGTCATTTTGTAAGTACTGGGAACCAAATCCTGGTACTCTGCAAGGGCAACAAATGCTTGTAACTGCTGAGGTATCTCTCTAGACCCATCTTACTGTATTTTTTAGATAAACTCTCTAAAACCAGAGATTTTTAAGCAAAATCTCTGAGCCTGAAACTCAGTTAGGATGCCTGACCTGGTGAAGGAACTCTAATGATCAATCTTTCTCTGCCTACATAGACAACAAGCATTGTGCTCAGCATTTTATATAGATGCTGGGAATCAAAATTAGGACCCCTTTCTTGCATGTCAAGCATGTTACTGAGCCATTGCCTAGCCTTGAAAGTAGGAAATATTAATGATACATATACATCATTCTTGTTCTCGGAGGGAGTTTTAGAAGAATCAAGGAGTGTCATATGCACAGAAAGATCTCCAGGTTTTTGTCTGTGACACAAAGGAGCTAAGAAAGGATTCCTCTGTCATTCTTTCCAACTTCACCTGGGAGTCATCATTCTGGTCCCACCTACTCTAGACAATGTTTTCTCTAACTCACCAAATTTGCTTCAAATTTCCTTTGTTCTCTCCTGGATTTGTAATTGTTCTTAGCTCATAAGGACTTAAAAATGTTTTTACCTTTTTACCATTGACATATGCTGTGAATTGATAGAATTTTACACATAAAAACAACAAAAATAGGTCCTAAAATGTTGTAATATTATTGTATGATAAATTAATACTTTGAACATAGTGGACTCTATAAAATATGTGATTCAAACTCATTTACATAGTGACTTATATGGCTTCTTGAAAGAATGCAAGCTGTGTATATGACTGTATGATGACTGAATGATTGAATAAGACCTCTGTTCACACTCTGGTGTCAAGTCATTGTCTGCTGTAGTAAGGAGCTGCGGGCTGTGTTCCTGCCGCCCCAGCTCATGGTCGCCTGGCTAGCTTATGCCCCGAAATAACAACACACAAATTGTATTCTTTTAAACACTGCTTGGCCCATTATAACTAGCCTCTTCTTGGCTAATTCTCACGTATTAATTTATCCCATTTCTAATAATCTGTGTAGCACCCCAAGGTGCGCTTACTGGGAAGATTCTAGCCTACGTCCATCCTGGGTTGGAGCTTTATCGCATCTGCCCCAGAGAGGAGAGCTATCGAGTCTGAGCTCACTTCCTCTTCCTCCCAGCCTTCTGTTCTGTTTACTCCACTCACCTATGTTCTAACCTATGAGGGCCAAGCAGTTTCTTTATTTTTTAACCAATGACCTTCCTCCATCAGTCTGCTTCTATAAAGTTTGCCTATCTTCCATTTTACAGAAGACACGCTCCTCTCAGTTGCCTAGTCATTCTCTCTATATATTCCTTTAACCCTATGTGACGTAAAATTGAATGAGTACTGTGAACAGATTTTCCAGTATATAACACTGTGTTGGTAACTGCGTACACACCATATACTGGAACACTAGAAGGTTTTCGTATCGCATGCCTGGAACTTGGTACCCCTTCTGGTTCTTCTGTTCATATCTTGCTTTCATTGGTTAATGAATAAATAAAATGCTTTGGGCCTGATAGGGCAGAACTTAGGTAGGAAGAGCAAACAAAACTAAATGCTGGGAAGAAGGGTGGAGTGAGAGACGCCTTGGATCTTTTGCCTGAGACAGACACTGATTAGAATCTTGCCGATAAGCCACAGTCACATGGCGATACACAGATTAATAGAAATGGGTTAAATTAAGATGTAAGAATTAGCCAAGAAGAAACTAGAGATAATGGGCCAAGCAGTGTTTTAATGAATACAGTTTCTGTGTGGTTATTTCTGGTGTAAGCTAGCTGGGTGGCCGGGTCAAACCAAGGGCTCCCTCCTGTAACATCCTTCAACAACTGGCTCTCTTCTCCTTCCATCTAGTTCTCAGGAGCCTTCTGTTCCTCTGAATTTGAGCACCTCAAATACTTTTAGATACTCTACATAGTTCGCATGACACATATAAGTAGAATCATGGCTAATGCCCTTCAGTGGCCATCTTGTTTGTCTTAACCATATGTCCCCAAGGTTCATCAGTGTTGTTGAGTATTGGAAGATGTCCTTGTACAGGTAAAATAATGTTCTGCTGTATGTGTGTTCATCTTTTCTTTGATCAATGTATATATAGGATATTTTAATCCCTGAGCTGTAATAACGTTACAATAGGGAAAACAGGATAAAAAAAATGGGTTAAAATAGAACTTTAATCTTATCTGGAAATTTTACTTCTGAATATTTATCAAAAAAATAACAATGTTGAAGAAATATTTACACACTTAAGTCATTTGATTTTATTCTTAAGACTTATTGTTATTTGAAATTATCTTGCACATTGGCATAGTTGCACCTGCCTATAATTCAAGTGTTTTGGGGGCATTAAAAGGAAGATTTGGGGTTCAAAGTTATCCTTGACTACACAGGGAATTTGACAACAGACTAGAAGGTAGACTGAGCTACATTAGGATTCTGTCTTAAAAAGAAAAGAAATATCTTATTGACTTATTTATTTAATTTTGTATTATCCACATCGGAATATAAACACCTGTAATCCCATTTCACTACTATTAAAATAATGGCTGCTACTTAATAAGTCTTAAACAACCATTGACCAATCAAGCTAATATGCAAGCCAAGGCTAAATAAAGGATTCTCCCAGTTGACCTGTAAGGACATCAGGAAGCATTTTGGCCGATGGCAGCTGACTATGTTCAGAAACCCCAAAAGTCCATAAGTCTTTCTACCAAGATACCTAATTCTCAACATTTTGGCCAATGACCCATTTATTCAGAAAACAGTTCGAAAGCATTTCTGGGTCCCAGAAACTGTTCTAATCGCCACAGTGCTCAGTTCAACCTGAAGGTAACCCAGACTCTGCCACTATAGTGCACATAGTCGAAAAAAAAAAAAAAGAATCCAGCTAGTATTAATAGTGAGTGAACAACAGATTATAGATGTAGTGAATGGTAAGGAGCAGAAAGTACCTTGACAGTAAGAAAAGACTTCTCTGGGTAGTCAACACCTATGGTGAGGCCTCGTGGTAAGAAGAAAGCCCTAGAGGCATGGTTCTCAACCTTCCTAATGCTGCAACCTATTAATACAGTTCCTTATGTTGTGGTGACCCCCCCCAACTATAACATGTTGTTTTGCTACTTCATAATGATAATCCTGCTATTGTTATCAATAATAATGGAAATATCTGTGTTTTCCAATGGTTTTAGTGAGTCCTGGGAAAATCTCCTTTGAGCCCCCAAAATGGTTGTGACCTACAGGTTGAGAGCCATTGTCCTAGAGGGTCAAGAGAGAAAGAGGTTCAGAGGCACCTGAAAATCCAGTTCCACTGTGGCATGAAATGTGTGTGTGTAGAGGTAGAGTAGCTAGCACAGATGTAGATAATTTTTGTACATATAACTACAAGCTAAATAATTATAATTGGATGAGTAGAAGCATAAATAAGGACCTTGAATTTTGAGGGTAATGCTATATGAAACTGTGCCAGTCATGGAAGTCAGGAAGAGCAGACTAAAATGAATACTGAGCCTTGCATGAAATGTCAGTCACTTTCCAAGTAATACATATATATTTTTATTTTTTATTTTATTTAAATACTTGAAAATATTAGTAAAAGAAAGAGTATCATACATCTTACTTTTTGACCATAAGCACAATTAAGACTTTGATTCTCCCACTTGAAGCGTTTCTTTCCGTATGCACACATGTTCATCTGATTTTTATAGGGCTCAGTATAGGAATTCTTGAGCTTTTAAGATTCCCTCTAAAAGAAAAACAAAACCAAAAATTATGGGGTACCTATAAACAAATCTCCTTTACTGGATACATATATAAATAAAATTTAGAATATGCTTTTAATTACCAACTCACTCCTAAAATGCAGAAAGTAAAATCACTAGCTTTCACCTCATTTCCACAAAACCGGGCTTGTGACAGGAAGGTTTTGATTTAAAAACAAGAGAAGACATTTTTCTTCCTTCCTAATATATGGCCAGACAGTTATTTGAATATTGTGAAGTTTTCCTATAAATAATTAAGTGCATCTGCCAACGCCCCTGGTAAAATACATAAACCGAATATATTTATGTGATGCGGTACCTAGGCTGATTACCATGTGCTCATTCCCTTACCTAATCAGAACTAGTTTGTAATTCAAAACAAATGTCACAGTCCTTAGAGCAAAGGGAAATTAATGAGAGTGAGTAGTCTATAATTTTCGATTTTAAGGAAGCCAGACCAGCTGCTCTCAAACAAGCCATAGTTCCTTATACTGGCCACTTTGGAGATCAAAAGTAAAATATCTTGATAAATGTCTGTGTTGTGTTACACACAAATACGCAAAAGACAGTGTATGGCCAAAAACCTTTCTGTCTTCTGTGGGTTTGAGATAGAGGATTAATGACTGTCACTTTCTCTCATCCACATAATTCCCCACGCTCCACTCTCCACAGTAGATGGGCTGCACCACCCCTTGACTCTACTTTAGTCACGTCAGTGAGCAAATGTGAAGCCAGCAGAAGGTTGGAAAACTGCTTACATATTTCAGTTCATTCTGTTGCCTCTTCCTGATTGCATGAACACATGCTTGAGCTAGCTTGCTGGAGCACAGCTGAATAGCTCCAGTCATCCCAGCCAAGACTCTCTGAGATCAGCCAAAAGCCAGATGATGCCCAGGTGGGCAAGTAAGCCCAGCCTAGATGCAAAGAACTGCCAATATCAACATCCAGTATCAGCCTTCATGGCCAACCTGCAGACATGTGATTGAAATAAACAGTTTGTTTTAATCTACAAAATTTGAAAGAAATTAGATACACAGTATTATGGAGGCAAACACACAAAAATCATATCCTAAAAGAACAGATATATTCTGTAATAACACTGTTTTCTTACTTAGCAAAGTTAAAATATATTAGAAAGAACCTACTAGCTAGCATATGCTTCTAGTCATAGTACCTGGAAGATAAAGCAAGAAGGTCAAAAATTGGAGGTCAGGCTGAGCTACACACTGAATTCCTGTCTCAAATGCATTACAAAATCAGTGCAAAAATGTTTTTTGTTTGTTTGTTTGTTTGCTTTGTTTTTTTGTTTTGTTTTGGTTTTTTGGGACAGGATTTCTCTGTAGCTGTGGAGCCTATACTGGAACTAGCTCTTGTAGACCAGGCTGGCCTTATACTCACAGAGATCCAATGGCTTCTGCCTCCTGAGTGCTGGGATTAAAAGGGTGTGCCACTACCACTTGGCAAAATAAGTAAAATATTTAAAACAAAAAAGTCAAAATGAAAATACAGGATTAAAAAACATCTGAATGATGTATAATGTGAGATTACAAAGAAAAGTCTTTAAACACACAGGAAACCTACTAACACAGTAACGTTAAAATCTAACTTTAATTATAACTGTTACCTATAACAATTGCAAAAGAGCCAAATAAAAAAGAAGAAATCCCATTTTGTAGACTTGAACATCTTATACAAAAATATAGAAAGGTAAGAACAATATAGAACTCACTGACCACACGACTGAGGAACCATCATAGAAAATAGGAAGGAAAGATTGTAAGAACTGAGAAAGATCCAAGTGAAACAGTGTCATCTGGCTATGGCAGAACCTTTTGCCCATGAAATCACAGCAGTTGTGGTCGCCTGCACAACCCATGCACAAGACCAACCAGTCAACACTCCAGCACAGTGGCGGGAGGGACCCATGGTCTTAACACTAGGTGGGGAACTACTGATAGCTGATGTCATCTGGGGGAAGGAGAGCCCATTTTCCTTAAAGATATGAGCTTTGTAAGCAGATGATAATGGCCCACACACATGAATATATGGGCATCACAAGTTGAAATTGGGAGGCTATTGGAAAAAAAATAAGTCAAGAAGGGGTGGAATGAGGGATATTTGGGATGAATTTGGAAAGAATTAGAGTAGAGAAAATAATCTGGAGTAAATATTACCAAAACATATTATATACATGTTCATATTATATGGATGAAAACCTCAAAAATGCTGTGTGTGTTTTTGTGTGTATGTGTGTGTTTATAGAAGATGTACCAGACATCTGAAACTAAAAGGTATCATATTTAGCAAGACTTACAACAAAAATGTTGGTTTTAAGGTAAAGACAATTGTTAGAGATCAAAGAGTAGGAAACACTATTTGAAGAAAACAATCTATCATGAATACTTATTGTAGTAAGTATTATGCACAACAAATAATAGAATAGAATAAAATGGACAAATAAAAATTTGGAAAATTTTTAAAAAGAAATTTATTTGTAACTTCAGTGAGAAACATTGACATGCTCCTTTTCAATAACAACCTTAATATGGGCAACAAACCCCAAACACTTGACTAAAATGTGTGATCTAATTAAAGACACCATGCTAACAATGACAGAAGATAGTTTTAAAAGTATGCAAAGAAGATTTGCCACAAACCAAGGTCTTTAAATAATATTCAATAATTTATAAAATAAAATATATGAATCAAAACAATTCTCCAAACCAACAAGAATTTAAGCTAAGAAAATTGACAATTGTTTGAGAGTTATAAAAATTCTAGTTTAAACATAGGCAAAAGTAAGTCATAAAATGCATTTAGAAGTCTTTGTAACTTAATCAGCATCAATATACAATGAAGCAAAATGGAGGATGCTGAAAAGGAGTACAGCCTCCTTCCCACAGTCTACACAAGGTAGCTGACCACTATACGAACACCCAGTGCCAACCAAACAAACCCAGATCATGATTGACCTTGACTGATTGAGCTAAATCAATACACACATGTGCCAAACTATAAAGTAGAGATTTATATATAAAGAAAACTTAACTGTACACATTAAGACAGTTTTTCAATCAGTAATTTAAATAGTTATTTCAAATGTTAGTAAAATAGCAACAATTAAACCAAAGATAAAAACAATAATTTTATAAGCCTAAATGCATATACTAACAACAGCAACGAAAAAGATTCACTAGTTATCTTCTCATTTATGTGGCCAAAAGCTGAACCAGAAGTAACTTACCCGACTCAGAATTTACTTTGTTCACAGTTTGAAAAAATATAAGAAAGCATGGTAAAGGGTTTAGGTCACTTGTGTGGCAATAGGATCATGAAGCCACCGGTTTTACCTCAACTGTATCAGGAAGATAAGGGACTGGTGAAAGAAACTGGGAAAAGTGTGGATCTGTAAACCTTAGAATATTGTAAACAGAGCTTAAGGAGTCATCTTGTGGGTGTGGAAAAACAGACCATCAGCAAAGTGTCACCATGGAGCACTGTTATAACAGGGTTTCAGAGAGAAACAAGGACTCTACTGGGAAGTAGGCTAGGGGTCTTCCATTTTATCTTCTGGTAAGGACTACGGCTGAATTCTGACCATGTCCTACAATCTTGAGTCTGTAGTGGGAGCTGCGGGCTGTGTTCCTGTCGCCCCAGCTCCTGGTAGCCTGGCTAGCTTATGCCCCAAAATAATTACACGGAAACTGTATTCTTTTAAACGCTGCTTGGCCCATTAGCTCTAGCCCTTTTGGCTAATTCTCAAATCCCGATCAACCCATCTCTAATAATCTGTGTAGCACCAGTCTTACCAGGAAAGATTCAGCATGTCTGACCTGGCGGCTTGCTTCATCGCGTCTGGCTCTGAGAGGAGCTGCCCTGCATCTCGTCTGCCCCTGAGAGGAGAGGAAATGGCATCTGAGCTCACTTCCTCTTTCTCCCAGCATTTTGTTCTGTTTACTCCACCCACCTAAAGGCTGGCCAATCAAATGGGCCAAGGCAGTTTCTTTATTAGTTAACCAATGACCTTCCTCCATCATGAGTCAGCTTGAATTCAGAAGTAATGGGCTAAATAGTTATGCAATGGAACTTTCAAAGCAATATACCATTGAGGCTGTTACATGACTATTGTTCACTGTTTTTACTGATGTCTACAATGAGAATTCAAAGAAGAAGGTATGAAAATAAGCAACATAGTGAGGAAAGGAACATGGCAGAGTTCATGGTGGCAGCTGTATGGGGCTGGGACATCTCACATCTCAACAAATCAAGAAACAGAAATGGAAATGCTAGTATTCAAATGAAGTTCTATTTTCCCCTTTAGCTCTCCTATAAAGATATCACCTATATTCAAAGGGAGCTTTTCGTCCACTTCTCTTGAAACTCACTAAAAGTGGACCTACAACCATGTCTCCCAGGTGACTCCAAATAAAGTCTGATCGATGATGAAGATAACTCACTGTGAACTTTATGATAAAAAAATCAATGCTATCAACTATGATTCTATATAAAAGTTAATGAAAATGATAAGCTACTAATAAGACTGGTGAAGGAAAACGAAAAGCACAAGTTCCTCAAGTCAGAAATAGAAGAGTGATAGTTTTATCCGACCCACATTTTAATATCCAAGACAATCTAAGTCAAAGGATGACACAGTGACATATTGGATATTTTAAGATAAATGACTTTGAGGAAACAGAGAAAGGAAGACCTCATTGACTTTCTTTCCTTTTCCCTTTCCATTTCCTGTAGAAATGATTCTCTGACCTCCTGTGAAATGGTGCATAAAACCATGATATCAGAATATCTCTCTTATTCATGAAAGAGGAGAAAGTTTTATATCTGCAAATGAAGAATGAAAGCCAAAAATCTGGGCAGTCTGTCCTAGCTACATTTCCTATTAGAATCCCTAGACCTTGGTCCATGACCTACCACACTATTACTCAGTAAATATAACTCTATTGCTCAGTAAAGCATGAATCATATCTCTTAACTATTTCTACATGAGTTTATTTACTTACAAAAGTTTCCATGCTATATAAAACTTGAAATGCAGATGATTGTATTTAAACTTGTCTTTTGTTACAAGAATATCTCTATCATGATCCTACTATGAGTAGAGGAAAGATACTTTTTCTACCAATCAGAAAGAAAATAAAAATATAATTCACATAATATTCTTGAAATATTTTATGGTTTATATATCTGTCTTATTTATATTATGTTTTAATCAGAAGCACATTGTCAATGTGCAAGAAAATCTCTAAAGGATATGGTATTCAAGTAGTTCCTTTCTTTGCTACTAACCTCTTAAGGTCTTGAAGGTGGTCATGCTATGTTATTTGTGTGTTACTAGGTGCAAAAAAGCAAGAAAAATGCATCTCTGTAAAATGTTATACTTATCAACTAGTCTTTTCTTTTCTCAGTTATTAGAGTAGGAACAGAAACATTTTTATTCAATACACTTATTGACTCAAGTTCAAGAACAGCATTTCACATATCAGATTTTATAAGCCACAGATGTTCATCAAGAAGCAAACAGCAGTGTTTGAGTCATAAAAATCTAAACTGGAAAGAATAAAGAAAACCCTAAGAAAGACAGATAATGTTGCAAAAAATACTCTTTTCATTGAGGACCATAAAGCAGATCCTTCAACTGTAGTAGGAGGCCACTTATTTGTTCTGGCTGTCTAGTCTCAAAATAACCACACAGAAATCATATTATTTAAATCACTGCTTGGCCAATCACTTAAGCATATTGTTAGCACTTACAATGCACTACCCATTAACTTAGGTAATCATGGAATTGAAAAATAGATAGTTACAATTACAGTTTTCCTTAGCTATATTAAAAGATAAAGCAGATATAAATGTTGTAACTGTAATTCTTGCTTGATACCTGTCTTGTTACATGTAATTTTACTATGTTAAATTAAAACCTTCCTCTTTATTTAGACAGAAAAGGGGAAATGTCTATGTGTTGTTTTTACTGGTTAATGAATGAGTCTGTTTTGGCCAGTGGCTTAGCAGAATAGGGCAAGGCTGGAGTTCCAAGCAGATAGAGGAGGAGAGAGTAGGCAGGGTCAAGGAGAAGCCATGTAGCATCCAGAGGAGAAAGACACGAGCCACCAGCTGGAACCTTGCCAATAGGAGACGAGCCTCGTGGTAAAATATAAAATAATAAAAATGGGTTAACTTAAGATGTAAGAGTTACTTCATAAGAAGTTTAAGCTATTGGTCAAACAGTATTGCAATTAATGCAGTTTCTGTGAGTATTTTCAGTCTGAGTAGCTGAGAACAAACAAACAGCCTCTGCCAACATTCAACCATTTCTTCGTTGTTTTCATCAGCTTCATGAGGGCAGAATCTGTCCAGTGTCTTGCCTGGTCCTTTAAGTCTAACAGTCAATGATACTAAATTAGACTTCAGCAAGTACTTGTTCTATAAATGAGTGTCTTGCTTCATGAATCTGTGCTTTTATACCCATTTATAACATTAAATGGCACTATGTTGGTATCAATGGCTTGACTTGTAAGTATTATATAATTAATTATTAAATCATACTTATGACTTAAGATTAGAGTATTTAATATTAGAATATTTTATTAGCTGCATACTGGTAAAACTGTTTTTGTTATATGCAAAAGGGAATTTCTGTTCATCTAAGGGGACTTCAGAAGTTCCAGAACCTGTTCAATGATGAAATTATCTGGCAAAGAACTGAGATCATATTCTGGGAGTAAGTCCAAGTTCAAGGTTGAGTTGTTTTGTCAATAAAGCCATAGAAATACATAGCACTGATGTAGGTAGTAAGAGTTTCAAGCAAAACTGAAAATCAATTGGAAAAACCTATTTTCAATAGAATTTCAAAGATTACATGAATAATACACATTTTACTGAAACAATTCACTATCATTGCTGCCACTAGTACAGTGATTAAATTATTTTGAAGGGAATACATGACCCTTGACACTTGTACCCCAAAGTAAAATTATAGCACAACTTTTTCCTAAGGATAAACTATAATAGATTCAGTATGGATAATATATATTTGTCATGTACATTAATGTGAAAATATTTAGTGTCAGCATGTGAGAAGACATGATTTATAAAGTGAGCCAGCAGATACTTTTGTCTCACACATGTACTGTGCGCTTTGTTAAGGTAAAAGGGAATCAAATTCAATTATAAATGACTATTCCTTCAGATTAAGTTTCCCAGAAATATCTCTTGTATTACCAGTCTTAGATAGTCTACTTAGAGCAGTGTGTGTGTGTGTGTGTGTGTGTGTGTGTGTGTGTAGCTTCTTGAGCAGCAAGGCCTTTTCAGATCCTGGGAACCCAGTAGAACCTTAAAAATTAACTGTCATATCTGAAAGCCATATATCTGGTGAGTGGTTAACATGCAAAATTTATGAGAAATCTATACAACTCAATAATAAAATTCATATTTAAATAGGCTAGGCTGTGTCTCATTGGTAAAACACTTTCTGTGGGTTTAATCTATAGCATGAAAAATGACTAATACCCTGAATGGACATTTTTCCAAAAGAGATATGAAAACACCTATCATGTATTTGTAATCTTATTCATCATCACTAGTTATTGGAGAAATGCAAGTCTAAGCTGCAATGAGATACCTCTTCATAGATATTAGAGTGGCCAGTATCAATGAGACAAGAGATAGAGGTGTCACTGAGGGTACAGAGAAAAGGAAAGCCTGTGTGGCTTTAGTGAGTTGATCAATTAGCACAGTCAGTGTGGCTAGCAAAGTGTGGGCTCTTCAAACTGTGAAAAATAGAACTACATGTGACCAGTCATCCACTAACGCATGCGAAGTGGAAAATAAAATCAGTACTTTCAAAGGACATCTCTGTTGCCATACCTATTTGCATCGTTGTTCAAACAGTAATAGTATGAGAACAGCCTAAGTGACTGTGGAAAGACAGAAAGAAAGACAGACAGACAGATAGACAGACAAATAAGGTGTAGCCTTGCCCTCTGAAATGTTATTCAGCCTTTGAAAGCAAGCTTGCCCTTTGTAACAACTAAATGAGCTTAGGGAACATTCACTGTGCTGTGAGTAATCCAGACACAGAAGACAAAGACCTGTGTCATCTCACTTGTATATGGAATGCACAAAGGAAAGGTGAACAAAATAAAGCAGTGGTTACCATGGATCTTTGGGGGGTGGGAGGGTCAGAAAACAAAGAACCATTGATAAAGTTGTACACACGTGGAGTAGTGTAGGAGGTCCAAAGCCAGAAATCTAATTAACAGCCTAAGAGAAAATTTCCTAAGAACGTAGATCTTAACTGCCTTGGCCACATACACTCAAAAAGTGGGAGGTGATGGATAAATGAATGTGCCTAAACACAGTAGTGATGTCACTGTAAATATATACAGAACAGCAGTATACTGTACAATTTAAATGCATCCAGTAAATACGAGAGTGAAGGAAGGTGCCTGTCCAAATCAGTGAATTGTGTGTCTGTAAAAGCAGCCTGACAGCTCGGCTGTGAGGAGAAAGAAGCTTTCAGATCTGGGGCCATGCTTTTCCTTTTCCTGTACTTGCTTCTATTCAGTAGAGACAGCCATTGCCTCGGGAAGAATCAGGGTTGTTAAAGGAGGGAAGCAGAGAAGCAAAGTGTCACTATTCGCTATTTGACTTCCAAAATAGTCACTTGAAGCCTGTTTCAAAGACAATGCTCTTGAAAGGCAGAGCGCTTAAGTGAGAAGTGAAATGTTAAAGAGGTTAGAATGGTTGAAAAGGATTTTGAGTCCAAAAGAAGCGGAGCATAAAATTCATTCACGAGGAACAGATCAGAAGAAACATAGATGAAAAGCTGAAAGAAATTCACAGGGGAAAAAAAAAACCTAAGGTTGCTTTGCCCAGAAAGGGACAGATAGACAGGGCACAGGGACCAGGAGGGAAAGCGTGCAGTGTAGGTGTGGAGGGCAAATATGAAAATCCCTCTCCTGAGCTGTTCAGCTGAAAGAAAACAAGACCATCACTTAGGTTGCCCTCTGTCCTCTCAGTGAGCACCCAGTTGGTCTGCTCACGTGCTCCTGGCTCCCCTTTCTCTGGCTAAGCCCGAGAGCATCTGGTTCGCTGCTGCCTACACATCATACATCAATAACTTTGAAGAAGTCTATTAGTAAGATGCCAGATTTTACTCGGCCAATTAAAAATATCCTCTATTCACAATACCCTCTTCCATGATCCAAGCTGTCTGGAGACCCCACAAAAGATGTAGGGGCTCAACTTTCTGAGGGAGCCTTTCAGGAAAGAAAATACTCGTCATCTACAGCTAGCGAAGACTGGGCAGAGTCAGTGTGCCCTTCTTTATGCTGAACCAGATCAGAGTAAATGACTTTCTTACCACACCGTGCTGGGAAGATGGTCAAATCCCTGTCCAGCACCAATACTTCCTAGAGGTCTATCATTGAAGCATGGCTTACATAAGACAGTGGGAGAAATGCCGTGATTTTCCCTTCTTTTATTCTCAGCACTGGCCAAGAATGGAAGCAATACTCCTCAGTATTCAAGAACAACGGTTGAAAATCATATCAGCTCTAGAGCTTATTAAACATTACTTCACAAACCACCTTGCTGTACAAATTAAAAAGCTGAAGTTTGAACAGGTCAAACTACCTGAGATCAAACCCAGAAGCCATTTCTCTCTGCTACTTATTTTTTTAAAAATCTCTGAATTTAGAGATTTCTGCATTTTTTTTCTGTTATCTTGTTTTACTGTCAACTGTATAAATAGCTCAATTATAGCATTTGCATACTTTGTTAGTTCCAGATTGCCTCATTAAAGATAATACCTAATACAAACAAACCCTTTTGAATATATTTGGTGAAACTTTTTATTTGTAGAATAATCTCTGTCTCTTTTCTCCTTGGAATGAAGGTGAATCTCCTTTGGTTTCCCATAAGCAGTTGGGTCTTAACTATAGCTCCCATCTGCTTGTTAAGATGGTCAACCCACTGCCTCTTCAGTCTCTAACCTAACCTCACAGTTGTTTCCCTAAACACTATTCAGAATGATTTAAACTCTTTAATTTGTATCAGTTTCATATTAGTACTTAATTTATATATTTTAAGCACAATCCATGTGGGGGCACCATATAAAAAGTAAATGCAAGGTATAAACCTGTTATCTAAAAAAAATCTGCATCATCTAGAAGTCATGAACATAAGGACTTGATGGACATTAAGCTGGGAAACAGGGACTCACATTCAAGTTCGTGATGCAATTTTTCATGTTAATCCTTCTATGTTAATATTCCATCAGGTAAATATCTGGGCTTGGAGAGTTAGAATTTACAGAAACTAAATTGAGTCACCAGTAAACTTCTTACTTGCAAAAATGGGCAGGCTAATCAAAATGCTGACTACTGAATTATGTATGTCTGCAGCTGGTAGTAGCTGGTAGTGAGCGCTGAGTATTTACGAAAACAGAATGATAGGCAAGCCTTCAAAACTCATGGAAGCCGCGTGAGAAACTCACTGAGGTCAGAGAACTACACACACACACACACACACAGGCATAGTACTCTCCAGGGAGAAAACAGCACAGACAGGGAGTCAAGGCCAACACTCTCCGGCTGTTGGAGGCTTATAGAGGAGAACCGGTACAGGCCATTCCACACCTGAGGATTGCTCTGAAGGGAGATGCTGCCCCTTAGTGCCTCTCCACTGTCTACTGGATAGGCATGGAGTGTATTTAGGACTCTCCAACAAATCTAAAGGAATGGTATTTTCAAGCCGACCCCAGTGGCCAGTAACTTAAAGCAAATGCCTGTTTTGTAGAAGTTAATCGGGAAGTAGAAGAAGAAGGATTACTCATGGCACCATCTCCTTCCATGGTGCATAGTTTGTGAACTTATTTATAATCACCACAAGCCGAGATGAACTAGCAAATAGTATAGGACTCCTTTATTCTCTTAGATTCCATTCTGGAATCTAAAGTGAGCTATGTGATTATACCTACAGGAAACACTCGGGGTTCTCACATCCTTCTAGAACTGTAAAATCATAGTGACATTGTCTTAAATTCTCAGTGTAGGACTGACATAATCAGACCAAAAGGTGAAAACCACATTTTCTTTTCCATCAAAATTTTGAAGAACTTTCCAATAAACGCTTAAGAAACATTTTGAATTAGTGACTGGGCTCCCCCAACTGGGAGTTTCAAGTATTGCAAGTTATCCTTGTGTCTGTCATCATTTAACCCAATGTTTGCAAATAAAGCATTGGATTTTTAAAAAATCCACATAAGAAAATAAGCCTCACTGGGAGGTTTTTAGGCTTCTCATTTTTCTGTTCTTCTTACTTCCTTTGCTGTTTATATCATTGACCTATTCATCCTCTCATAAGGGTTTCCTTGGCAATTCTCTGCCCTGGGCTTTATGCTAAACTCAGTTGCAACACATATGGGAGATTTTGAAAGTTTGAATTTGTAATTATGAACAAGACTTTGATAAATTAAGGGGGGTTTCAAGGAGGGACTCTGGGGACTGTACCTTGAGAACAACAGTTGAACTAATTACGGATGTAATTGCAAACCAATTACCACATTTAATGGTTTTACAAATATTTAGCTCAAACAAGTAAGAGCTATGAGACTTCAAGCATCTTCACACCTCAGAAGGCCCCTCAGTCACTAGAGTGCTGGGAACTAGTTCCCTTACTGAATAAGGGATTTTCACCTCAGGTACTGTCAGCCGGCAAAGGAGGACGACCGTCCTATGCATTGTAGAATACATACAGCATACCTGTCTTCCACCTGCTGTGTGCTAGTAGGATCCAGCACTGTCCAAATATCCCCTGGGGCCAGAACATTTCAACTAAAAGTTGCTTTTATGCAATAGTTTCTGAATGGACTTCTAAAGGAGGTTCCCTTTGACCAGGACACTTACCCTCCTTCACAGTGGCTTCCTTCCTTTTGATTTTTTGCTCGTTGAAGATTTGCTCTTTAGAATTTCATGAGTGTATTCAGTGAATCATTCTACACATTCCTTATTTACCTTTTCCAGTCTTCCCCTTATCCTCAATAGTCCTCCTTCCCAATTCCATGCCCTTTTACTGTTGCCCATATATGCATGTATAAGGAACCATCTTCTGGAATATTAAAAACCTACCAACGGGCACATCCTTAAGACAAGAGATTGCCTATTCAGCATGAAAGGAGCAATAGCTCCTAACATAGTAAACGGTGGAACATGAAGATCATTCACTCTTTCTATGCCAGAGTGGTGGCTGACTTGAATCCTGTGTCAGTTTTAAACAGCTAACTACAGACTGAATTCACTACTATGTAATGTACAGAGATAGGCTTTCACAGCCTTCCTCCCCATCTACCAGCCCCTATAGTCTTTCTGCCTCTTCTCCTGAATTGTTCCCTGAGTGTTGGAGATGGTGATGATAATACAGATGCTCCCTGTAGAGCTGGGCACACAGCCCGTTATTCTCAGGACTGTGATCAGTTCTGAATTGCTGTTGACTGGTGCTGACTTCCTAAAGGGGCCTCGGAGGATTGTCAATCTAGGAGCCGAGCAGATGGTGGGAGTTTGGGCGGGATCTCTTTTGTTTTTATCTTTATATGAGGTGAGAAATGCTCTTCCCACATCACAGTCAGATCACTTTAAGGAAAATACAGTGCTCCAGAGTCAACATCTGAGCACAAGTACAGTTGTGAGGCACAGATTTAACAAGCTGTTTTTCCTGGAGAACCTGATAAAGGGCGGTAACATCAGCGTAAAGTCTGGGAAAAATAATCTTGCGAGGAGAGGCTGAGAGGTGTTATTTTTAAAGTTTCTATAATTGTAATTTCTTGGAATAATTATATATGATTCTGTAACCCAAACAGAGAGAATATAGCCACCTAGAATATCATTAATTAATTAGCTACAAATTTGAACAGTTTTCTTCTTGAGCAATTTAAAACATTTATAGGGCCACAATTAAAATTGTTCTATTTATTTTTGTACTGATCATCCAAGATGCCTAATCATTTTTAGAGTCTATGATTAAAACCCATCTGCCTTCTTTTCATGTTATCCAAAAGCAGCAGAGATTCTTTTTTCTATATCAGAATGTATGCTGGAATTACAAGAAAAAAATTCTGCTCCATGGTTACTTGATAAGGATTTGGGTGCTCATCAGTGTGAACATGTCTTGGATAGAGTGTTCCTCAATATCTTTTGCTACTAATTATAAAATTATTTCAGAACATTGCCATTTCTGTTCATATATCTTCCAAACAAGAAGTAATTTTATTTATATGCCAATGCCTTTGGCTTTTATACATGAAATAAAACTGGTTTTGCTTCTGTTTGATATTATTCATCTATTTACAGTGTGTGTGTGTGTGTGTATGTGTTTGCTTTTTGTTAGTGTTTGTGTGCACACACTCACATGTGGAAGACTGTGGTCTACTCAAGATGTCTTCCCCAATAAATTTCTCAACTTCCTTTCTGAGCATCTCTCAACAAAGCCATAACACTCTACTTTGCAATCCTCCTGTTTCTGCACCCCTAGTGCTGAGATGACACAGGTGTGCCACCCACCACGTGCATGGATTTTCTGTGTGTGTGTGTATGTGTGTGTGTAAACTCTGATCAGTGTAACAAGCACTTTACTATTTGAATTATCTCCTGAGCCCTCAAGGTTTACTTTTATAAGATCAGCCTAATCCCAATGCTACTTTTAAGAAATACAAGAAATGAGAAGTCTCTCAGTATTTCTTCACCAGTACCCAGCTCAGAAAGGTCAGGGAGAACAAAGGAATAAGGACATAACTAAGCAATATGCTCTTTGAATGGACACAAGAATTGTCTGGAAATGAACCATTTTTAAACTGATAATTAGAAGATTATCTGCAGCCTAGTATTTTCTTTTCTTAATTTTAACCCCCAGGGATGTCTTGGCTATTAGATTTTTTTTTAACTTAAAGATACAGTGGGAAAGTCCACTGATGAGAACTGTTCTTCTCCTGTTAGCTCTCCTGAATGTTTCTAATGCACAGACATTCTTAGATTAGGCTGACATTCTATCGGTCAAAAATGACGATTCTTAGAAAATTTAAAGTCTATGTGGTAACTTTGAAGTCTACTTCCTTGTCCTAAACCATGTGATATCTGTTGAGACATTGGCAAAAATTTTCATTCAGTTGGTTCATTTAAAAAGGCTTCAGATAGTAGAAAGATACTAAACACAGTAGGAGAACTGAGAAAGCAAACTAATACCTCACAAATGTGTTTTTTTTTTCTACACACACTCACACACACTAGATTGGGGCTAGGTAGGTGGATCTATAGTTAAAGGGCTGACCACAGACACTAGTAACCTGGATTCAGAACCTAGACCATGTACAAAGCCAGATCATGTATCCTGAATCTAAAATCCCAGCACTCCTGCGAGGGAGTGTGAGGTGGAAAGGTAGACACAGAGGAATCACCTTGAAGCTTTACTGCTCAGATAGCCTCAGGTACATTGACAAATGACAGGAGCAACATAAATGTTCTTGCCTCAAAAGAAGTTGGAAGGTGAGAATGAACTCAACAAAAGTTGTCCTCTGACCTCTCTACGAGTAAACTGTGGCATTTGCACAATGTGATTTGAACAAGGTGTGTTAATGTCAGTTTCTCCGCCATGATGTTACCAGTGATCTTACTTTTTGTTGTTGTTGTTGTTGTTTTTGTTTTTTTTGCTGGGAGGGGTTTCAAGGATGGGTTCCTCTGTGTAGTTTTCTGTCCTGGAACTAGCTCTTATAGACCAGGCTGGCCTAGAATTCGTGGAGATCCATCTGCCTCTGCCTCCCAAGTACTGAGATAAAAGGTGTGCACTACCACCGCCCGGGTAACTATGGTCTTACTTTTAAGTAAAGTTAAGGGATTTTGTATTTAACAAAAAGACCTAGAGACAAGTCTGTGCTAATAAACCATAGGTGACCTAATTATAACTCAATTTTACAAAATATATACTATGTCCAACTCATTCACATGCTTTCTGTGTACTCTTCTTCAAGATTTGAAAGAAACATCAGGGATATAAATAAAACTGAAGAAAAAAATTTCACAGCTGATTCAGTTTAGTTCACTGCAATTTGGCCTAAGATATGATGTTACAGCTTTAAACACATAAGGCTATGGCTCTCCACTCTGGCATGCCTGTCTAGCTGGTCTTTTCACTGGATTCATACCAATCTCTTAAGGCCAAGAAACATGCCCAACCTTCTTGTCCAAAGAGTTACCAAAGAAGATTGGAGGGTCATGCAAAGAAATCATGTAGGTTTCCATGATTAAGGCTGGAAAGTGAAGGACAGACAGAAAGATGCCCAAAGTGCTCTGGATCAGCCTGTGAGAGAACCTGGCTCTTCTCAGCAAATGGAAGGTTAAATCACTCAAGTGGAGGGAGTCTTTTTGGTGGCTCCATTAGAGGAGCAGCAGATGGCAATTGAAAGTCAAGGCATCAGCCCCACAGCAGATGGGTGAATCTTCTCTGATAGGCAAGACCCTGAGATCACAGACTCCACCACTTAGGCGCTGGCCAAACCAGTCAGAACTGGTGATTGATCCACTTGCTGTTGGCAAAAATACCTCTCTCCCTAGATTCTGTAGCCCAAGACCCTTCCCCTAGCCCACACCATCAGCTCCTTGCTGGACCCCTCCTCTAACCCGGGTGCTCTTCTACCACTCAGGCACAAGCCATGTCAGTTTGATCAGACTCTAGCTGCTCAGGTGCAGGCCACATCAGTCAGAAGAACAGGCACAGGCCACACCAATCAGAAGAACAGAACACCCCTGCTGCGCCATAGCCCAAATTAACCACAAGAAGTCAAACTCCCAGCATGGACAGAGACCTACAATTAGACCAGAGGTTACTCCAGAAATCCAGGTGACAAAGACTAGAAAACCTATGAAGAACAGAAACCAAGGATCAAAACACTCATTCAACAAAGACAAACTCAGAAATAAGGACTAGAACTAATCATCCTAAACGCAGATGCCTAAACACTAAAGTAAAACTACAATTAACAGCAACCAAACCAATATGGTAGCATCAGGACTCAGCTATCCTATGACAGCAAGACTTGAATAATCCAATGCAGCCAAAGCATAAGAAAATAACCTTAAGAAGAACTTTATGAAGATGATAGAAGTTTTTAAAGAGAAAATGCAAAACTCTTAAGGAAATAAAAAAAAATAAAACCAAAAAATTAGAGAAAATCAACAAATCCTTTGAAGAATGCCAAAAAGTTAAGTTAAACAAACAAACAAACAAATAGGTAAAAGAAACTATTCATGATATGACAATAAAAATAGAAGCAATAAAGAAAACATAAATTGAAGTAATTCAGGAAATGGAAAAATCTGGGTTAGTGAACAAGAACTACAGATGTAAGCATCACCAAGAGAATACAAGAACAGATGAGAGAATCCCAGGCACTGAAGATACATAGTCAAAGAAAATATTGAATAAATCTAAAAACTACTAACACAAAACTTCCAGGAAATCTAGGACACCATGAAAAGACCAAATCTAAGAAAAATGGGAATAAATAGAAAAAAGAAATTAATCTCAGCATAAAAATATTGAAACAATAATTAACAAAATCATAGAAGAAAATGTTTCTAACCTAAAGAAGGACATACCTATAAAGGTATAAGAAGTTCACAGAAAATCAAATAGTTTGGGTCAGAAAAGAAAGTCCCCTTGAGCTTCTAATCAAAGCACTAAGCATATAGAATAAAGAATGAATATTAAAAGCTTCAAGTGGAAAAAGTCAAGTACATATAAATGCAGAACTATAAGAATTACGTCCACTGCTCAACATAGACTCTAAACACCAGAAGAGCCTGAACAGATGTCTTGCAGACTCTAAGAGACCACACATGCCAGCCCAGACTACTGTACCCAGGAAAACTCTGAAAGGTTACATAACTTGGAATTCATGAATACAAACCTCTTCTTTTACAGCTCGGCCCTTAACTGTTTCATGTAAGGAAGAGGAGTGTTGTGTGCTATAATCCTATAATCAGTCTGTTGTTATTAGAAAGGTGAGGGGTACTGAGTTTCAGTTGACCAAGAGCTAATGATGCAACAGAATATAAACTCAACCAAAGGGAAACAGTCTGAAGAAGAAAAGCTGAAGTACATTAATTTTGTTATTGAATCAAGTTCTTAAGTGTGGTGATAAAAGCAAGACCCTTTCTAACTATGCTGCACGCTACATGCAAAGAGGAACCGACTGCTAAAAGCAGGCTTCTCCTTCTAAGCCATGTCAGTTATCCAAGACTTGTCTTCCCCTAAAAAGAGGTTCTAGGCCAACTTCCCCAAGTTCAGTGATGTGCTAATCCAAAGGTTGGAGAGGGACAGTGGTCGTCGGGGTTTAGGCAGAGCTTACAAGCACAAATTCAGATGTTTGCCTTCATGCAAAAAGAAGGTAGACACAGCAAAAACTAGAAGATTCTGAACTGGAACCAGGAGTCAAGGAACTCTGTGCAGCACCAAACTTTAACACCGAATTTTGACAAATCCAATAATGTTCTTATTAAATCTGACATTCCAGAATAATAGGGAGTTTATTTATATGAAGAGACAAGAATTATGTTTATTGTGAACATATGAGCATAACTTTTATGGTTTTATCTTTTAGACCTACATTTATATTCTTGCTGAGGGTCCTGGCACAAGCCTCAGCTATGCCATTCCTCCTACCTGAGGTGAATATTCTGCAAGCACATTAAAGAATGAAATTGACTTTAGCCATGAATTTCCTGAGTGACACCACAGAAGATTCTTGCAGTAAAGTCTCATCAAAAGTCAGGTGATGGTGACTTCCTACAATCTCATAGCTCAGCAGTAGCTGAGAGTCAGGGGTGGATATCACCTGGTTTGTGTAAGAATTGTCATTTGCATGAGGCTTTGGTGTTTACTTCACTAGAAACAGCTGTTTCATTGATTTGCTTCAATGTTCATTAACTTGACACATACGATTATGGTGTGCTGTCAACACGAAGCCAGAACAACCAGATGATTTAATCAAATTCAGTGCAATAAGCAAACAATTTACTTTAAAAGGGAAGTCACTCTGTTTTACATGTCTGGCTTCCTTCATTACTTGTGTTTTCAAACATCAGCTCTCTTAACCAGGAAACCAGTCAGCCCTGCCTGCATCCTCTGAACTTCAGCCAAGGAAAATCGTGTAGCATTTGCTTTTACAGATATAAATTGAAACAACTAATCAATATTGGTTCCAGTGCCTTTCTCTGTCAAAATCTAAGTGGATATTCTATATCAGAATTCATCATCATGGAGATGATGCATAGCACAGGTCAGATTGCCAGAGCCATGGGTGCCACAACTTCTGTCAAAATAGAAGCATTATCTCAGAAGGAGCCTGATTCACCGGGGCACATAACAAGAGGACTGTATTGTCCTCTCTCACGCGCCTTTCTAGCACACAGCTACAAACTCCTAGCATGCCTCTATTGCTGGAACAAGAGAGGTTATTGAGAATGCCCTTATAATGATCATCTGCACAGTCACTTTTAGCTCAGGAATCATCTACCTCTCACTTTTTCCTTCCTGGAGGAAAGGGGTCAGAAACAGAATGTCACATAGCAGAAGAGACACAGGCTCTGAGACTGGAGCTTCCACATTGTGCTGGAGTCCCTTCACTCACAACCACACTGTAGTGCATTAATAAACTGACCTTCTAATTGAAACCCATGTGAGAGTCCACCAGTTTCATTTTCCCGGGTGGTTGCAAACAGCAGTACAGAGCAATGGGAAGTCATTAAACAGGTACCCTGTGCTGCCATAGCAGTAAGTAGCATGAATTTGAGAAAGAAATAAAGCATCATCACTTAGAGAAGGAAACTCCTGCTCTGACCAGAGAGATTGAGTACTTCCAATTTGGTTCACAAGTCACTTGGGGCATCACATATGTTTGGAACGTCAGATACAAGGAGTACATTTCACTGAGCACGTTCTCTCCTAAGCAGCATCGCTTCCCAGGGCTGCTTTGTTAAAGTACAGTAGATCACAGCTTGTGGTAGGTAAGGCCGCAGCTCAAGCTAAATGATTTCATTAGACACATGCTGACTTAGCCCAGATTGTTCCCTTCAGGTCCTGGATCCTACATGGAATTGAATCATCCTCCATCATAATTACCGGAAGCATTAGAAGCAGCTGTTGCTTCCTCCCACGTTGCTCACACTGGACAGCACACAGCCAGAGGGTCCGATCATCTGAGAATGCTACGCTTCATTTCAGTGTGCATGTATGAGCATTTCTCTTTGGGAGCCAGAAGCCATCACCTGCCCACTGGCTGCTGAATGTAGTAAGAAAGGCCTGTCTACAGCAGAGCGTTTCAAAGTACACATTCCAAATACAGGTTGACAGACACTAACCTCACCGAGATATAAGTGATGGCACCGGGACTACTAGCTATCAGTTATTTGTTCTCCCCATGAGGTAGGCACTGGTCTAAGCA
This sequence comes from Chionomys nivalis, assembly GCF_950005125.1. Classification (NCBI taxonomy): domain Eukaryota; kingdom Metazoa; phylum Chordata; class Mammalia; order Rodentia; family Cricetidae; genus Chionomys; species Chionomys nivalis. Next base: position 73,438,883 of record NC_080094.1, on the reverse strand, counting down.
CTTTGTAAACATAAATTCATTAACTTCTCTAAAGCAGTTCCAAGGTTTCACAGTTGCATCACTACCTCTGTGAGGTGAGGCACAAAAGAGAAGATAAAACTAGTTTTCCCCCCAAATTATAGCTTTTTTTTTCTTTTATTTTATGTGTAGTAGAGTTCTGCCTGCATGTATGTCTGTCTGTGCACTCCTTGCTTGCCTGGTGCTCATAGAAGCAAAAAGAAGTCATGGAAACCCTGAGGCTGGAGTTATACAGGGTTTTGTGCTGCCGGGAATTGAACCTGGATCCTCTGGAAATGCATCTTCTTAAGCACTTAACCAACGAGTCATCTCTTCAGTCCCAAACAGCACTTCTTTATGCAAAGTCTATGGAAATAGAAATAAGGAGCACACGTGGATGTTCTGTTTCAGACATTCAACATAGACAGAAGATTATTATAGGTAGTCACAAGACGTTTATAAACAGCTCCCTTGTGGGAGACGTGTACTAGATGCTGGGGTGCAATGGCAGCCAGTGACATTGGCATTACACTCCAGTTATTTTCATTCCATTTTTAAGACTGAGAGGGCTAAAGAGGTAAAAGGGTTAGTAGGGTTTTGCACCACCCCCAAGGGAGGACTTCTGACTAGAAATAAAAGTTTGTCCTGACAAGGTGTAAAAGAAGAGTGAAGTGACAAAAACAAAAAGGTGGGGAAACAAATCCCTAAATACACACTGGAATGAAAGTAATAACCCTTAATTCTTCAAGGGCCTATGCCTACGTGACAGCTATAAGATGTCACACACCACTGCTGTGGATGATGCTGAATATTTTGGAAGACAAATAAGCTGAGAATTGCTAAAGAATAGGTCAACTCGTAATGACAAATGCATATACAGATACATGTACATACAAACATTCATAAATTTTCTGGTGTTCAGTCATTCTAAGAACTACAGGACTAAATAACTGAGTAAAGATCAAACTGATCCTAAGACAACAGACAGACTATCAGAAGCTATGAAGATACACAAGGAATGCCAGCCGCTCCAACATTCTTAGTACTGGTGGTTGGCAGTATAGGGGGTTGGTGAGACCACAGAGTAGATGATTCAAGAAAGGGCAATACCTTACAGATGTAAGAGTTGCAAACATGACCAAAAAGGAAAAACAAGCTTCAGAATAGCCTAGAAGGTGAGCAGGCTCTGGGGTTTACAGAAAACAATGTTTATTGACAAAGAAAGCTGTGTGTGTTCCAAATCAAGATGAATCAGTTCAGAAGCAAAGACATGTCAATTATCATTTAGAAACACATGGGAAAACGTTCAACTCAAATCTCTTTTATTACTCTCTCCCAGGTTTTCTTGAGGGAATTTAGCAAGACCTAAAGGAACTGCAATTCCAGTCTCTTGGAGAGCAATACTATAGGCTGCTAAGCTACAGCCCCTTCCTTGACTTCCCACTAGAAGAGATGGCTGTAAACAACAAAACAGTTTAGTCCTGCAAAGACAGGAATGATATTTTCAACTCAACTTACCTACCTAAAGTTTTCTACCTAGAAAATGTGAGTGGAGGCAATCCAAGGTCTTCATATCTCCAGAACATGTTTCATAGCCACTTCATGTCATTGTCTTCTTGGCAAAGAGAACTTCAAGAAAGTGAAACCTTACATTGAAAGAATGAGATAAGACCCTTACTTAGAAAGACAATAATCACATGTAATGACTCATAAGTGGTTTTTAAACATAAAACAAAGAAAATAATCCCAGAGAACCTAGACAACAATGAGGACCCTAAGAGAGAGATAAATATATTTAATCGACATGGGAATTAGAAAAAGACAAGATCTCCTGAGTAAATTAGTAGCATAAGGACCTTGGGAGAGGGTTGAAGGGGAGGGGAGAGGCAGGGAGGGGAGCAAAGAAAAATGTAGAGTTCAATAAAAATTAATAAAAAAAATAAAAACCTAAAAATTCACCTTACTTAGAAACCATATGTTCTCCCCTGTCCTTCAGTCGTCTATAAAATAGATGTGCCTGGGGTACTGTCCCCACTCCGGTAACACTCCTCTACATTGCTGCACAGCTACCCTATAGTAACACAATCCTGCTAGCATCCTACATTCCCTAGATTATTTCATTTGCCCTTTCTTGACTGTTTTTATTTTTCATATTTTTACTTTTTATTGAAAATAGAATTTTTTATACAGTATATCCTGATTATAGATTTCCCTCCTTCCACTCCTTTCAATGTTTCCCTTCCCTCCCCTAAAGATACACTATATTTCTGTCTCTCATTAAAAAAGAATGGGCTTCCAAGAGATAGCAACAAACATGACAAAATAAAATATAATAAAATGAATCAAAAACTATTATATCAAAGTTGAACATGGCAACCAAACAGGAGGAAAAGAGTCCCAAGAGCAGGCAAGAGTCAGAGACCCACTCATACTCAGTCAGAAGTCCCATAAAAATACTAAGCTAATAGCTACAATATATTAACCGAGGACCTCATGTAAACCCATGTAGTCCCTGTGTTTGCTCCTTCAGTCTCTGTGAGATCAGATGCACGTTGTCTAGTTGATTCATAGGGTCATGTTCTTCTGTTGTCCTTCACCCCTCTTGCTCTTAAGCTTATTTAGCCTCTTCTTTCTTGGGGTTCGCTGAGCTCTAAGGAGAGGAATTTGATGGAGACATACCATTTAGACTCTCTCTATCTGCACATTGTCTGGCTGTGGACCTTTTCATCTGTTGCCATCTGCTTCTGGAGGAAGCCTCTCTGATGATGATTGAGTATAACATAATATCATTAGGAGTCATTTTATTGGTGTATTTTTCTTTGGACCAGTAATGTTTGGTTTACTCTAGGTCTCTGGACTATTTAGTTCTTGGGTTCTTGATTTTTTTTTTTAATTTATGCCCTGGCAATGCTGGAGCATACATGGGCAGCCAGTTTATGGTGGTTCTGTTGAACTTCTCTATATTGGGTTTCATGGTCTAAGTTGGTGAGGATGACTAACCAAGTCTCCTCCTCAAGAGGGCACCAGATCTCATTACAGATGGTTGTAAGTTATCATGTGGTTGAACTCAGGATCTTTTGAAGAGCTTGCAGTGCTTTTAACAACTGAGCCATCTCTTCAGGCCATGGTTCTTGGATTACCCAAGCAATACTACTGGGTATGAGTTCCTCCTCATGGAGTGGGCTTTAAGTCAAATCAGACTTTGATTGGCTACACTCATAAGCTTTGTGTCATCATTGTCCTCACATATGTGCAGGCAGGATAGATTATAGGTAGAAGATTTTGTGGCTGAGTTGGTATGCACATTTCTCTTTAAATATCCTACAGCTTCATTTCTCCATGTTCAATGAGTTGTGTGGATGTCTTCCTCAGCAATGGGACCACACTGTCAGTTTTTGGGATGCAACTCTTTGTCTTAGCAAAAGTCTGGGTTGTCTGAGGATTTCCAAGAGGTTCCCTTGGCCAAAACTCAACTGAATATAGCCCAGTCTTGCCACTGGAAGCCATGCTTATCAACAAGAGATGGCTTTCTGAGACTCCATATCCTCCAATACTACAGGTCCTCATTAGTATAACCATCATAGGTTATGGGATGTTTCCATTGCACTAGGTTTCCATACCTCACACCAAGGGCCCCCAGTTCTAGCTGCTGTCACTGCCTGCACTCTGTCCCTCAACTCCATAACCCTTATCTCATCCCCCAGTTCCCATCACCAACTTTCCCACCTAGATCCCTCCTCTTTACCTAACTTCTCTGGATGAAGGGACTGCAACTTTATTATCATTTACTTAATAGATTATGCCCACTTATAAATAAATATATACCATAATTATCTTTCTGGGTTTGGGTTACCTTACTCAGGATGATATTTTCTAGCTCCAGCCATTTACCTGCAAATTCCATAACGTCATTTCTTTAAACCGCTGAGTAACACTCCAGTGTAAATGTACCACATTTCTTTTATCCATTCTTCTGTTGAGGGATGATGTAGGATTCCCCTCTGTATGCTGTGCTTACCATTGGTTAATAAAGAAACTGATTTGGGCTTATAGTAGGGCAGAACAGAGATAGACAAGGAAAACTAAACTAAATGCTGGGAGAAAGAAGGTGGAGTCAGGAGAAGCCATGTAGTCCTGCCAGAGACAGACACCAGATGGAACCTTGCTGGGAAGCCACAGCCAAGTGGTGATACACAGATTAATAGAAATGGGTTAAATTAAGGTGTAAGAGCTAGCCAATAAGAAGCTAGAGCTAATAGTTCATGTAGTAATTGATTTAATTAATATTGTTTTTGTGGTAATTTTTAGTCTGAGCAGGCAGACTCCTAAAACAAATCAGCATACCAACATGGTTGGCTATATCCATGTAAAACCTGAGAAAGCTGAAAAAGGAATCCTAGACACAAAAAAGTAGAGTTAAGGATAACTAAAACAGCATTTTCTCATGTGGGCTCTGTTTACTAGAAGATTCCTTAAAGAGAAGTCTTTCTTATTCAGTGGTAGCCTGTGGTTTTGAAAGAGCAGCTTCCTGGGCCATGTGGCCAGTGCAAATTGTGGCTCTTTCAGGAGGCAAGGTATTTACATGGGTTTTGTGAGCAGAGTGCTACAACTTATTTAATGGCAACATAGACCTCTTGTGTGCCTAAAAATGGGGAAATGTGCATGGGTCTCAGAGGCAGCAAATATGCTTCAGCCATGTTGGACTGGGTGGAGAAAGCAGGCAGGGCCATGTTGGCCCTAGTCATGCCTGCTTAGCATAAAAAGTGCTTCTGGTCAGAAAATCATTAGAGATACACAATAAAGACAGATTCAGATAAAAAGACCTCTTTATGGGCCACAGTGTTGGATAAATATACATAGGCCTGGGAGAGAGAAGAAAAAGAGTATAGAGAGTTATAAAAAGAAGTAAATGTTTTTGTTAAAAAAAAATAAAACAAAGTCTTTAAAGAGACACAGTATAGACAGTCATAGATTAAAGGAGTCAAGATAATAAAATAAATATTAAACTTGTAGAAAAAGTAATAGAGTAAGAAAAATAAATCACATACAGATGGAATATACACAGAGAGTTTGGATTATGTATATTATTGTGTTTTCTTTGAAATATTTGACTGTGAAGGAACTAAGTATAGAGAGACATTTCATTGTATGGGCTGCTAAGATAAACCAACATAAAGACATCTTGACTTCAGAATTTGGGTCTAAGGACATGTTGCTTTGGAAAATAGGTTCTTCTTTTGTTTCTACAGTTGAGAACATATGGATTTCTTCCAGACTGATATGGTTTGATGAACCAAGACCCCCTAAGAGTTTGCAATGAACACCCCCAAAAATTACTTCACCTAATAAATGACAGAAAGCAGTTTGAAGAGAACTATGCCAAAATTCCCAAATATTGTTTATAAATGTTTATTTATATTTAAAGGGGGATATGATATAGATCTGAATAATTTGCATTGGTATGTATCTTGATTTATTGATATGAATTTCAGATCAATTTTGTTATATATTTTTGCTCTTGATTAAGGTATTGTGTTTGTGCAGCTCATTTTCAAATGTAATGTATAATTAAGAAATATTTGAGCAAAAATCTGATGGAGTTTGCCATTACAAAGTAGAAGAGATCTTCAAATTCTCTGCTTCATGGAAAAGTCTGTTAGATACTATGGGCCTGTGGGATGAATATTGGATGCTCCTACAATACAGAAGAACTTTTGGTGGCTGATGAGGCAACAAGATGTCTCTGTCAATTCTAGAGATTTGGAAGTTGCTTATAATGCACTTCTGCTTTACTTAGGTAATATTATATCTTTCTGGAGTCTTTGATGGAATTGATGAATAGATAGTTATAGTTTTTCTTAGTTTTGATAAAAGATAAAGTAGATATAAATATTGTAACTATAATTCTTACCTGATAGCTGCTTTGTTATATGTAAGATCTTGAATAGTTTTGTTTCTTCAATTGTATGAGTTTTCTTAGATTTTTTAAAGGGATTTATTCATTTCCTCTTTGAGACCTCTATCATCTTCATATGATAGATTGGTTTTTAAGGTCTTTTCCATGTATTTCACTAATGTTAGAGTATTTAGAACCTGCTTTAGTAGGATAGCTGAGTTCTAGTGGAGATATACTGCCCTGGATGTTATTGATTATATTTTTATACTGGTATCTAGGCAACTGTATTTCAGATACTTATAGTCTAAATGCTTATTTTTGAATTTTTCTTTGTTGGGTGAGTGTTTTGTTCCTTGGTTTCTGTTTGCTCTCTGGGATTGCGGTCTGTGACAAAGCAACAAATGGGAGAAGAAAGTTTAGAAGTGTAAGATTTGTGCATTCCATAGATGGTGAGAGTAATGGGGCAGAGAAAGCCATCAACGGTATTCTGCTGCAGAGTTGTGGATGAGACTTAGGGATTGGATCTGGATGAACAGAGAGGAAAGAAAAGGTTTGCAGGCAGCCTACCTGCTTTTCAGGCAAGCAAGACCTGTGTGGGTAAGCAGAGGTTACCTGTTGAAGTTGTGTGGAGGAAGGGATATTAGAAGCATATGGCATGTAGGATTAGCAGGAGTTGTTGTAATCAGCATACTGTAGCTGATGTTGTTCAAGGCTAGAATAATGGGAAGGGTTGGTAAAAGGAAGGTTGAGAAAAAATATCTTTGTGCTCTGTTAGGGATGAGTCAGAGATGGAATGGAGACTGCCTTTCTTCTTTATAAGAAACACTTATAATCATTGCAGAAATATCATGACTATTTAGATTTATTTATTCATTAACTTAATGCATGGTGTAGACCATTCAGTGCTATCCATGTAATCAAATCACGACATCTGGCCAGAGGTGGGGGTTTCTACATTGACGCTAGATATAAGTTAAGCTGACTGAAGCCCAACTGTTTTTTGTTTGTTTGTTTGCTTGTTTTTTGTTTTTTTTTAGATCAGAAAATGTTTATTTAAGGTGAAAGGTTTACTAGTTCCCTGATCTGGAAATATCCTACAAGCTAATTCAAAGCAAGAATTTGTATGATTTTACTGCAGAAAGTCTCCTGACTCACAGACACTGTTTTATACCTGTGCTTCATGTATAAGCTTACATCAGAAAATGCACAGAAACTGATAATGAATACCTCAGAAAATGTGACAGTTTGGGGGTTATACCATGAAACACAGAGTGTAGTTCTCTGGATTCAAAAAAAAAAGTGATTACACAACTGAAGTCTTTTCACCTTATTTCCACTTCTAGATTGCAAAAGTTATAGCATTTTTCTTGATGCAGTTAATATAAATTAGCATGTTGTTCAGCAACCATCACTAGATACCAATACTCTAACTCATGCCCACGGTCCCTAAAAAATGTCTAAACCCTATTCTTTTGAATTAAGTTGTACCTGCCAATGCAATGTTATTCACTTCATGGAGTGTGTTTCTCCATACCTTAACCTAAAAATTCCCTTATATACGGCTGCATTATAATGCATAGGACAAAATAAATACTTCAGATTGACTAAGACTCTTGGCTTTGCTCTATTAAGTGTCTGCCATTGCCATAGGAAGAAAATGTCCATGTAGCTTTCTGTTCTCTGACAAGGAAGAGATATCTGGAACAGATCAACCATATCTAGCAGGCAACACACATAAATGAGAGCAGTTTGTCTCTTGTGCTGCAGGGTCGCTTGTGTTCTACTCTACCCCGCCCTACCCCCCACATTCGCCCTTTTGTCCATGGGTCATTGGACTACCAGGCGTCCATATTTTGGTGGTGAGGAGTCCATCTGGAAGGGAACGGTTCCTGCCCCTACACTGAAGCCCAACTGTTACACATTAACACCGCTAGCATTCTATCTTGATTCTTCAAGCATCAGTGATCAGTAGTGACAACATACATGGTGGCTACAGAGGTAAGTGGAGACACCATCATGGACACCCTTTCTGAGGCCTGTCACACATGGCAAATGAATGACAGTTGTCTTGCCCAGCATTTGATAAGAAAGACTTTAAGGAGAAGCTAATAATGCCTGTGTAATTTTTTATTTCAAAAACAAAACAGGTTGACACAGTCATGTTACCATGGATTAGAGTAAAGCATAGAGAATAATTATGCCTTTGTTCATGTTGCCTTCAAATTTCTTCAGGCCCTTGTGTACCCAATACCTTTTAAAGTTCTTTTATCATGTAACACAATTGTACATGATATGACCTAATGCAAACAAATTCATTGATACCTTGAATCATCAAACTTGTGCAATTAGGTATCAGACTTACTAGTCTGGAAGAGACAGAAGCATCACAAAAAGTCATATATATGGAAACAATCCTAGAAGAAGAGTGGTTAAAGAACACATTTTAGAATCAGAGATACCCAAGTTAACAAATTTTAGAAAATTTTAGAAAAGTAACTTACAATACTTTTTCCCTTAAAAATTAGTGATAATATCATCCATGGGTGGAGTAAGGATTAATGTTGTATAGAAGGCTGGCCAGCTAGCTTAGACCCAAAATAATAGCACAGAAGCTGCATTAATTAAATCACTGCTTGGCCCATTAGTTCTAGCTTCCTATTGGTTAACTCTTATATTAATTTAACCCATTTCTATTAATCTGTGTATCGCCATATGGCAGTTGCTACTGGCAAAGTTTTGGCATGTCTGACTCTGGCAGAAGCTCCATAGCTTCTCTCTGACTCTGCCTCCACTCTCCCATCATCCAGTTCTGTCTTCCCAGCCTGCCTTTTTCCCTGCCATAGGCTCAAAAGAGTTCTTTATTCATTAGCCAATAAAAGCAATACAGAGACAGAAGGACCTCCCACACCAGATTAAAGACAGGCAGGAGGTAAACCCTCCAGTTACTGACTGTGATGACAATTAATCCCCAAGAGAAAGCTAAAAGCCATTATCACAGATCATAGATTTGAAGTCCAAAGGACATACCAGAAATGTGAACAAAAGACCAAATGGAGATAAATAAACGAGGCATAAAACAAGCAAAGTCTTTACAAAGGAAGAGAGAAAATGGGTTGTCCTTGTCCTACTCACAGGTGATGCACCTTAAAGGAGGCTGATCACCTTTTGCATCTCTCTCCGATGATGCTATCAGAGAGAACATAGTCATTCTAATGGTAGGCAGTGCATGTGACCCAGGAGCTAGCAACATATGTTTTCTCCTCTTGAGAGCAGACAGTTTATTGCACTGATATTCCCAAAGCACAAATGCACAGACCTCTGAGTTTTCTTGCTAAACTTCACAGACTTTAGCCAAAAGATTTTAAGTGAAATCTCTTGTACATAGATTAATTTCAAAGTCATCCCTGGGTCAAAATTTTGTTATCATGTATCTCTACATCACAGCTAGTACCTGTAAACTATGGCAAAAGTAGTTTTTGTTCTTGTTTATATCTTGTAGGAAATATAACCATATGATATCTCCTGAGTGTGATAAACTTCAGCTACACATCAGTCTATCCACAGAACTAGAAATTCCTTGAGGGCAGAGGAAATGCTGTGTCCCTAGGATATAATCAACCTTCTAAGATAAAACATGTAATAGTGTGATTATTATTGCATGAATAGATTTTATGGACCAACACATGACAATGTTATAATTGTGACCATTTATGTCTTTTTTATTTCAAGTTAAATATCTAAAGATAATTTTAGGGAAAAATATATTCTCTAGACTAAAAGTATTAGGTTGATATTACCACTTTCATCACTACTATCAACTCAAGTTTACAGAGCTAAGATTGTACTTAAAAGAGATAAAATGGTAATTTATAGACACAGAGTTTACAACATACTTACACTGAGACCATTGATGTGAATTATTCTGAAAGGTCTGAACCACCTAGAATGCCTTTATAAATTTCTTGGCAAAAAAATAAATAAATAAATAAAATAAAATAAAATAAAATAAATTTCTTGGCAGTTTATGTTATTTATCCTACTAGTGAGTAACAACTCAATCCCCAGGTAAAATTGTCTAAATTCACCCTATTAAAAACCTCATACTATATGAAAACTAATTGCTTGTAAGAAAACTAATAATGAAAGATATTACTTATTACATAAAATCTATGTCTATATCTGTGGATATACTTGACATGAATGATCACCTTTGGTCCTCAAGCCAACTCCCCAAAAGCAGTACTGATATCACTACTTTATGAAGGAAGATGAGCAAAAACACCCTATCACATTCAATAGACAAAAATATGCAGATGTTGTAGGAGGCTGCGTGTTCGTTCCAGCCACTCAGAATAGAAATAACCACACAGAAACTGTATTAATTAAATCACTGCTTGCCCCATTAGCTCTAACTTCTTAATGGCTAATTCTTACATCTTAATATAATCCATTTCTAGTAATCTGTAACCATGTAGCTCTGGCTTACCAGCAAGATTTCCACCAGCATCTGTTTCTGACAGGACTACAAGGCTTCTCCCTAAACTCCACCTTCCTTCTTCCTGCATTCAGTTTAGTTTTCCCTGCCTAACTTTGTTCTTCTCTGCTCTGCTATAGGCTCAAAGCAGTTTCTTTATTCACCAATGGTATTCACAGAATACAGAGGGGAATCTCGCATCATGCAGATGGTTCAGTTCCACGTGTACACGCTAAATAGGACAGAGAAGAATGTTTCAAAGAACATTGGGACTGAAACTACCTTCATTTCTATGACTTGATTCATTTCATCATTAACACCTGTCTTAGGATTTAAAATAAAACATAAAAACATTCTCATCTGGAAGAAATGAAATGATGGACATTAATAAAAAGCAGTCACATATCATTAGTTATTACATGAACACCACAAGGGACATATTAATCATCAATAAACTCTACAGGACACATATACCATAGAGAAAGCAAATCATATAAATCCCAGACCTTGCAATAGAAGCATTAGTGTTTATTCCTTCATGGCTTAGTTCTGAAAACCTGGACCTTAGGTAATGCAGGGTGTGTGAACACAGAAACAACAGACACTGTAAAAATGGCAGTTACACATAAAACAAAGCTTGGATCAAGTGGGATGTAAGAATGGAAAAGGAGTATAGAACTTCTTTGGGGAATCTTTACATATTAAACATTAAAGAATAACTTAAAATCTGCCCCTAATTTAAAAGCTTGAGTCTGACATAACTTGGTTCACAATAAAATAATATGTAAAAAATGTCTACTCGTTTTTAGATAAGTACTCATAATATATTACCTGTTAGTGCCTCCCTTTCTTCTGGCTGACCCCACAATCCCTGTTCCCTCCCTTCCTGATTCTGACTCCATCCTTAGATGATCTGTAGATGTCATTTGCTTTCTTTGATCTCTTGTCTACTTATAAGGAAAAGATATGACAAAATTAAAACCTTGAATGAGCAAAAAATGTGATTCAGAGACCCAGTTTAGTCCAGGAGTCAGCTAAGGAGTTCTGCAATGTTGAAGTCATTATTTGGATTTCAAAAGGGCAAGTGTCAGAAGTTCTGTGGAGTACACGAAGGGTGGACAGGCTAACCGAGAGCACAGAAGCCACAGCAAAGGCTGATTCAAGGAGGAGATTCTGACCAAAACAAAAATTTTGGCAAATATTTGATACTAACACAAAAGCAAGTATCATTTGTTACATGTATATTAGATATCAGTGATAGCTAAGTACCCCATACACTTGGGTGGCTGAATCCCTTTCTTAGCTCTATGAAAGAGGAGTTTCCATAGCCTAGGAGTGAGAACAATGAAACTCAGAGGTCCAGAGAAATTTGCAGTCTCCCAGCTCTCTAGTGACAAATTAATTCCAGTTCTGTAGACTTGAAAGGCAAGTATTATTAATACTCTACCAAATCTTTTTTTGCCTACGTTCTTCTCTCCTTATCATCAACAGGTACTTTTTTTTTAAATAACATCTGTGGGATTCTTTTCCCCAAAATGCTACTGCCTATTTTAATGGCTAAAAATCCTTCACCTTGAATAGATGGTTTAACCTAGTCACATTGACAACTGTACAGTTGTTGTTAGCTTTATTTGTTTGTTTTTACTTTCAGTCATTTGTTCGATGGCTACACCGCAATCCATCTCCACACTAACAAATGCCACTTTCTCAGTACGATGGATTGTTCCCACTTCCCACTTGCTGGCTCCTTTAGGGCTCTTTTTAGCATGTTATTTCTGGATCAGCTGTTCACTATGACAGTCTATAAAGACTCAGTGTCCACCAGTCGCCTGCCAGATGGCCATTCCAGCAAATGCCCACTGACCTTTGGGCTACTAAAGTGTGCCTGAATTATTCTGAATAATTCAGAAACTCCCACAAAATCTGTACACTCAAGAGTTCAGATCCTCTTTAGGCAATACTAAAGTTTTAATGATAAAAATAACATGCATCATTTTCATGTGCTTCTGAATTCCCCCAATGCTATAAGCAGTTTGGAGGACCATCACTTATATTCTTCATAGCGGCTTGATCAAGCTGTATCATAGCAAAGGGAAATAACTAAATCATAAGCAAGTGTCTCAATTCTGTACAAGTAGAAAACAATAAGGAAGAGATTTGAACTCTGAGAATCCCATTTCACAGCTTCCATTACTTACCTTCAACATGTTCTGGTAACAGTTTTATTAGTTACTTTTCTTTGTAACCCAAAAGAAAGCCAAGAAATCAATCAGTAGAAACAAAACATCCCTTCACAGAAGCCTTATCAATAATGTTTTGTTCACCCTAGACAAGGAAATAGTAGCAACCAATTCCTCTGCGACACTCACACACATCCTGTTATGTGCTCTCATAACATTCCATTGAGATGATGCATGTATTCATGCCAATAAAAAGAGGAAGAGATTTGGAGATTTAACTCAGTGGTTGATGGTTTGCCTAGCCTGTACAATGTTCTGGACTGGGATTCCAGAATGACAGGAAAGAAGGCAGAGAAAGAGGTAGGGAGGCCTAAAGGGAAAGAGAAAAGTTTATACTTCAAAATGTCTGTTGCCCAAGGACTTCAAAATGTCTGTTGCCCAAGGACACAGATGATAAAAGATACTCTGAGGTACCAATCATAGTGATAGTGTGCAGCAAACACAACAAAGCTTGCTACCCTAAAGCAACCGTAATTTACATATTTTATGTTATTCAGCTCCATATGTGGCCTTTGTTTGGCAGTCAAGTTCCTCTGTTCTTGAGATCCCTCATACATCTGAGATCTGCTGAGGGTCAAGTTGGCAATCTGCCAACCTTCACTAGGCTCTCATGTGGGGAAATAAAATCCAATGAACAAGCAGACTAAGCTCCATTTCATATGGCAGAGACAGGATCTTGACAGAGTCTATCATTCATTATGTACAGAACTTCAAGGGCTATGCTCAGCCCTAATGTTCTTTTCTTTCTTTTTTATTAATTAAATTTATTCATATATTTACATTCCTACCATAGCCTTCCCCCCTCTCTTCCCATTTCCTTCCCCCACTTTCCCCAATCCACTCCTCCTCTGTTTCTATTCAGAAAGGGGCAGGCCTCCATGGTAACAACAAAGATTGGCTTATCAAGTTGAGGTAGGAATAAGTTCCTCCCTTGTACTAAGGCTAGACAAGGCGACCCAGAATGAGGAATAGATTCCTGGAAACCAGTCAAAGCAACAGGGGAAGGTCCTGCTTCCACTACTTGGAGTCCCACAAGTAGACCAAGCTATACAACTGCCGTGCATATGTAAAGAGCCTAGGTCAGTCCCATGCAGGCTCCTTAGCTGGCGGTGCATAGTCTGAATTTCTATGAGCCCTGGTTAGTTGTTTTTGTTTGTTCCTTTGTGACACCCCTGGCTCATACAATCCTTCCTCCCTCTCTTCAGGAGAATTCCTGGAGTTCGGCCCAGTGTTTGACTGTGGTTCTCCACATCTGTTTCTATCAGTCACTGAATGAAGGCTCTCCACCCTCTCTGGAGCTGTCGATTGTAGCAAGGTTATCCTTTATTTTACAGCTAACAACTACTTATGAATGAGTACATACCATAGTTGTCTTTCTGGGTCTGGGTTACCTTATTCAGGATGTTTTTTTTCTAATTCTATCCATTTGTCTTCAAATTTCCTGATGTCATTTTTTTTTAACAGCTGAGTAATATTTCACTGTGTGCGTATACCAAAGTATCTTTATCCATTCATTGGTTGAGGGGCTTCTAGGTTGTTCCAAGTTCTACTTCTAGCTTTTTGTAGTGGTCAAATCAAGTCACAATCCACATTCAGATTCCGGGGTTTAAAACCATATCATAAAGGGTATGGAAGAGTGTAAAACCATTTGTTTGTTTTCTAAACATCTACCCAAAGACAGAGTCCTTTCTCTGATTCAAAATCTAAGTCTGTGTATTCCTAAATGCCACATTCAGAGAGTATATGTGCATGTTTGTATATATTTGCACACCTTCTCTGGAGGACATGCCTGGTTAGGAAGAGAACATTCTGACATATTCCACTGTGGTTCTTTTGTCCCTTTGTCTATGCAGATGCACAAGGCTGTTTCTAACCTTTACTGTTAAATCCTGACACATCTCCTAGTGCCAAGACCCACAGTTGTAGCATCCCTACGACTTAGCCTTCTGAGCTTCTTACCTCTCAAGACGCATCTGCCTCAAGCCTACAGACAAGCATCAATTAGAGTTCAGGGTCTCTACCCCCAAATGACTTTCTTAAGTGATTTCTACTCTGTAAGTCATGGTAATGTGTACTTGCCATCTACCTTTCAAGTGGAATGTCTTTCTCCGGCATTTCTCTGACAGATCTTGAAAGAGCTGTTGATCTTTCAGTTTACTTTTGTATTACTGAAAGGAAGGCATGAGTGGCAACTTCCTTCCAAGTTAATCTGGAGACCAAATGTCCAGGACTAGAAACCAGAAGTTACCTTTTCACTAAGTGTGCCCCACATTTCTGCTTTTTGCAAGAAACTACATAGCTAGATTTAGCTTCGAGGTGACTTATTGAAAGACCCAAAGGAAAGTGGAAAATAAGAAATAACAGCAGCTCCAGAGGGGGAGATTTCCCATGTGCAAAATGAATCAGAGAGCTTTTCTGTGAACTTTGCATGGTTTCTAGAAAAATCATCTGGCTTAAGACAAAAAGTGAATAATGAGACTCAAAACAACATTTCCTGGAAAGGATTTAGTTCAGGTTACTGAAGAAACCAAAACGTCACAGTGATGAAAATCTAAGGTCACACAATTCTTTGAAGCTCAAACAATAAAGTCATAAAGATCTTGTGAGTCTTCCTATTTCCTTTCCCTTTCTCTGCATCTATGTGAAGTACTGAGAAAAGATCTACATGTCTGCCATTCCAATTTACTCTTCGTTTTTTAATTTTTATTTCATTTTAATATGTTTCAATTAAAATACAATTGTATTACTTCCCTGTTCTTTTTCTTCCCTCAAACCTTATCATAGCCCTCCCTGCCCCGTTTCTCAAATTGATGACCTTTCATGTTCAGAAAGAGCCCCTATATTCTACAAACTGATCAACATTTGGGTTTTGCATGATTAAACTCTTCATTCTCCCTAGGTTTTAAGAGTGCCCAATCCTAGCTGCTCGAGCCCCAGGGAGATGGTGACTACGGCTGGAAAAACTTCAGCTTGGACCATCAGCACTGGAGCTTCCCAGGATGGCTTTTTCAGTCTTGATTAAAACAAGAAGGAAAGCAGTGCAGTGTGCTAATTTTTGTTTGGTTCATTTCCATTTTACTCCCTTAGCATTATAATTATCCATATTATTTATAGTTTCACTGAAGAATTCTCCACAAGAGAAGGCAGGCTGTGATAAAACATTCTTTTGAAATTCAAAATAATAAAAAAGCAACCAGTGAAGGAGACACAGCTCTCAGGCAGCCCAGGAAACAGCTTATTCAATACAACCCGCTTTTCTCTCAAGTTTGTGCAAAGTCTACTTCAGCTGACAAATATCTTTATTCAAGGCAAAGAACATTTGTTTCAGGTAATGTTCTTATTCCTCGAGGAAAAAGAAAGGTAAATTCCGCAGTGAAGTATATCCCGGGGAAATAGCTCTGCAAATGATATGACATTTTTCTGTTCCTGTTTAATATCATCCAGGAATAAATATGGGTGACATGGAACCAAGTAAAAGAAAAGATTCTTAGAATAATAATAGAATGTGCAATCAGAATAGTTCCTCAGAGATCCGCTGGTCCAACTTCCTTATTTTCCTGATGAGATCTGAGACCTGAGAAGTACGTTTCATTGCCTGAAGTAACCTAAATGGCTCATAACAGAATCGAAGCTGAGACTAAAATTTTAAAATCTCTGTTCACTGTTCTTTGTAATCAATGTTGCAAGACCTAAGCCTATTTGCACTTCATCATGTTTGGTATTTTTTGTTTGGTTTCTGAAATCAGGTATTGTTTGTTGTATGTGACCACAGTTTGCAAAGTACTTGCTGTATACTCTGGGCCAAACTTTATTTTAAGACAGAATCTCAATAAGCTACACAGGGTGCTGTGTGTAGCGTAAATAATCCAAACCCGGAGACAGATATTGGGGTTTGAGCCAAAGACCAGAAAAGCAAAGCAATCAAGCCACTAGAGAGGTTTACCTCTACTGAGACTCACAGGGGTGATCCTGTCCTGAACATGACTGCACACTGCAATGCTCTCCACCAAGCCTCAGACTACTGTGAGCTCCTGTCTCCTCCTACATTATATACCGCACTCCATCCAGTCATACCACTCCTGTCTTCACCTCCCTAGTGCTGGAATTAAAGGTGTGTGACTTCTGAGTGTTGGGAACACCTCTGTGTGAGTTCTATTTCTTTTTTTAGACAGATTCAGTCTCCCGTAGCCCAGGGTGGCCTTGAATCGCGATTAAAAGTGTGTGCCATGACTCCCTGGCCTCTAGTGGCTTAGCTCTGCATTCTGATCTTCAGGCAAGTTTTATTTAGGAAAACACAAATAAAATGTCACTATAGGTCTGTAATGAACTCTGCAGCCAGACTGACCTTGAAATCGTGATCCTTCTGCCTCACCCTCAGAAGTACTAGAAACTGGTGGCCTCCACCTCCAGATTCAGCTCAGCTTCACTATTTTGGTGAACTGCAAAACAGTTCACTGATGTTAGATAATCATGGGCCACTGCTCACACAGTCCCTACCCCGTGACTTGCTCGTCTCCCAGGGGCACAAAGCTTCAGTTCACATTAATTCTGCTACCGCCTTTACTATAAGGAAAACTTTATACAGGTCTCTCAGGGCGATATCCCATGCCAAGCACCTCAGAGTCCAAGAGTCATTTTCCATTGATGAATTCTATCTCTCTACCTCAACCGTTGGAGTGCTGGAATTGCAGGTATTCTAATTTTTATATATGAGCCAAATCCACCCCTTAGAAGAAGATGACAAAGAAGCTTAAGTAAATATGTATCACTAGTCAAGGCCATAATAGAGTTCAGTACGCAATGAGCTTCAATGAAATGGGGCAACCTGCCTATTACAAAAGCATGCCACAGCCATTCTAAAAGTTCCTGAATCCATGTCACTATGGTATCATTTGTTTCCATAATCATCTCAATGTGTGTGCACCTTGAGACATTTATCTCTATCATTATTTTGGAATTCATCATCCATGCATCCAGAAAATAATGCTTGACATCTTCACGTTAAAAATCATACATTTTAGGGCTCAATGGTTAAGAGCAATTGCTGCTCTTCCAGAGGACCTAGGTTTGAGTCCCAGGACCCACACAGTGGCTAACAACTGTCTGAAACTCTGTTTCCAGGGGATCCAATGTCCTCTTCTAGCCTTTACAGGCTCCATAGGAACATGGTACATAGACATGCAGGCAAAAAATTCATGCATATAAAATATTTTTTTGATTTTTCTAATGAGACTGTAGGATAGTATCTCCCAAGCATCTAACAACACTCCTGGATCTAGTTAAGACTCTGATACAAAAGTAGCCTAAGACTCTGGAACAGAAGTGAATGTCTTAAAGTGGAGTCACTGTAAGGGAATTATCAGAGATATGATACCCTGGGGCCAGCTTCTGTGAGAAAGTAAGAAGTCTGTTAAAATCCATCAGATTCAGGACCAAAGTTTGAATGTCAAGTTCAAGCTAAGTGGGATGGACACAAATCAAGACTAATATTATCAACTCCTTCTAAGCAACCTATTAGCCTTCACAAATGTCTCGGATAATAAGCTGAATGCTTAGTGTCCTTGGTTGCCTGATTGATTCAGCTGTGATTTTTATTCCTCAAACGTTTGTTCAGTGAAGACAAGTCACACAGCGTCCCTAGAAGAGCTATGCATTCTAATGTGCAGTATGAAATGATCTTCTAGTTCTGTGAACTGCTACACACTTTTCCATTGAGCATCGGCATCCCAGGGCTGATAAAGAGCCTCATAAGTAGACATTAATCTTCCCAGTCATCTAATCGCCCACAAACTCAGAGCCAATAGGCTTGCCTACCCAATTCCACCTGAAGGTTATGTCCCTCTGCTTTGACACTCTAATATACAAAATTCCAGTCCTGAAAGAAGACAAAAAGAATACTAACTTGAATTTTATGACCTAATTGTCTATAAATGGTCAGATATAAAATATTCTGAAGTTTTAGAGAATATTTCCTAAAAGCCGATTTTGTAGATGAGATAAAAGCTGCAATATTTCACTCCTGGGGCACATTAGTCTTAGCGACAAAACAAACATGAACAAAGCTCTTGAGTATTCTTAGTTAAGAAAACAGTTATGCACTAAGCATGGTCTGCACACCTTTCATCCCAGGACTCAGGAGACAGAGGCAGGCAGATCTCTGTGAGTTCAAGGCCAGCCTGGTTTACAGAGCAAGTTCCAGACACCCAGGGCTGTTACACAGAGAAACCATGTCTTAAAAAACAAATGATGATGATGATGATGACAACACATTTATGTATAGTGACACAGAGCGATGATGAGCTAGTTGTAGATCACTGAGCATCATAGAACTGGACTTAAATTGAACTTTTCAGTATACCAGCAAGTTTGTTTAGTGATGGAGAAATAAAAATTTGAGGTTTGCAGGATGGCTTGGTGGGTAAGGGCACTTGTTGCACAAGCATGAAGATCTTAGTTTGGATCTGCAATAATCGTGTACAACCCGGATGTGTATTTCCCTGCTCCCATATCCACTCTTCCTCCATCCCAACCATCCCATTCCCCCAAGCTCTCCCATCCTCCCCTTCTCACTTCTCTCTCCCCATCTCCCTTTACTCCCACCCCACCCCCACCCCAAGCTCTCAATTTTTGCCTGGAAATCTTGTATACTTTCAATATCCAGGAGGATAACTACATGTTTTTCTTTGGGTTCACCTTCCTATTTAGCTTCTCTAGGATCACAAATTAAAGGCTCAATGTCCTTTATTTATGACTAGAATCTGCTTATGAGTGAGTACATACCATATTCATCATTTTGGGTCTGGGTTACCTCACTCAGGATAGTGTTTTCTATTTCCATCCATTTGCATGCAAAACTCAAGATGTCATTGTTCTTGGGGAATGGGACAGTTGGGATGGAAGAAGAGTGGATATGGGAGCAGGGAATATCTTAATTAAGTATATATCTTAATTAGGGAGCCATTTTAGGGTTGGCAAGAGACTGGACTCTAGAGAGATTCCCAGGTGTCCAAGGAGATGCCCCCAGCTTATTCCTTGAACAGCTGAGGAGAGGGCGCCTAAACTGGCCCTATCCTATAGCCACACTGATGAATATCTTGCATATCACCATAGAACCCTCACCTGGCGATGGATGGAGGTAGAGACAGAGACCCACATTTGAGGACTGGACTGAGATCCCAAGGCCCATATGAGGAGCAGAAGGAGAGAGAACATGAGCAAGGAAGTAAGGACTTCGAGGGGTCCGCCCACCCACTGTGACAGTGGGGCTGATCTAATGGGAACTCACCAAAGCCAGCTGGACTGGGACTGATAGAGCATGTGATCAAACCAGACTCTGAACGTGGCTGACAAAGAGGGCTGACTGAGAAGCCAAGGACAATGGCACTGGCTTTTAATTCTACTGCATGTACTGGCTTTGTGGGAACCTAGTCTGTTTGGATGCTCACCTACCTAGACCTGGATGGAGGGGAGAGGACCTTGGACTTCCCACAGGGCAGGGAACCCTGACTGCTCTTTGGACTGGAGAGGGAGGGAGAGGGGTAAGGGGTAAGGGGGAGGGAAATGGGAGGAGGTGAAATTTTTTAATAATAATAAAAAGTGGATGTGGCCTCATGTGCCTATAATTCCATAGCTTGGAAAGTAGAGACAAAACTTCTCAGACTTGATGGTGAGTCTAGCTGAAAACTGGAATGTCCCCACCAGGACAGAATACGGGCAAACCCCGACTTTCCTGGATGATTATAAAATATGTAAGGTAAAATAAACCTTCCCAAGTAGATTTTAATTATGACATTTTCTCACGGCAATAGTGACCTTAACCAAGACAATAGTTCAATGTTTTAATATGTCTTAGTATTCCTAGGTGCTCTAACAGTTTAAAGCGTAGAGTCAGTATTTTTTACTCAGATTACTTTCTGAATGGGAGGGTCTTCATCTATATAATTTTACTGTTTCTTTTGCATTCATTCTTCATGGACTGAAGCCCTGGATACATTGTAATCACAGTCTTTATATGGAATTTATAATTGAGGAAGCATAACTAATAACAACTACTTAGCAAAGACTATAGTATTGTGCCTTCAATTTTCCTTTGAAGACTCCAGTCCTATTTTAAGAACAAATATCTTTACTAGATTCCTATTATATCAAACAATACACACATACCGAAGTCTTTATGTTTGAGGCCAAATAAAGTGTTATCATTTATGATCTCCATTTACAAGATGAGGAAGCTAAGAGTAGCTAAATGTATATTTCCATTAAGTTATAAAGCCAAACTTGAAACACACTGTACCTGAACGCAATACATAATTTAATTATTCCCCAGAATAGAAAGCAAGGCCTTTAACACACTTACCCAGAATTTTTTCCTGTCTTGTTTTCCTATTATTTTTTTAGCCAAAATGGACTGGACTTCACTATATGGGTCAAACTGTCCTTGCGTTGCAACTTGCAGTGTTTCTTCCACAAAAATGTTGGAATTGTAGGAATGTGCCACCACACCTAGCTCACTTGCTCGGTTTGGCTAAGGAGAGACTATCTCTATACTACCAAATTCTTAGAACACTCCCACTTTCTCCATAAAAGTAGGAAATGAGCTATCTGGTTAATAGTAGCAATCATTGACCTCTGTGACTTTAATGAATGTATTGAATTTATCAAATAGCTTGAATTACTAGAGTTAGTGTTATTCACCATCGGGAGGCAATATTCTGCATCCAATGTGTTCACTTTCACCTCAGGCGGACAAATTCACAGTAGGTTTCAACAAGCTAATCTGACTTTCCACCTAAGATATATGCCTCCACTCCCATCCATAAATGCTCTTGATATCAGCATAGATTCCAGTTATTTTCTTGATTTTCAGTCTTACTTTTATGTTGTACAAATCAATCTAAGATGTACATGATTGTTTTGTTAATTTTAAATTTTTTATCTTACTTACCAACCAAAGTTCCCCCTTCATCCACTCCTCTTGCCCCCCACCCACTCCACTTCCCCCGCCACACCCAACCACCCATCTACTCCTCAAAAAGGATAAGGCCCCCCATAGGGAGTCAACAAAGTCAGGTACATCAAGTTGAGGCAGGATCAAGTCACACAACTGTCATCCACATACAGATGGCCTAGTTTGGTCCCATGCATGCTCCTCAGTTGTCAATCTAGAGTTCATGAACTCCCACAAGTTCAAGTCAGCTGTCTCTGTGGGTTTCTTCATTAATATCTTGACCCCTCCTCTTGCTCATATAATCTCTTCTTGGCTGTAGATCTCTGCATCTGCTTCCATTGGTTACTGGATGAAGGTTCTATGATGACAATTACTGTAGTAATTGGTAATCACAAATCTGATTGCAGGAGAAGGCCAGTTCAGGCACCCTCTCCACTAAAATTGCCTAGGAGTCTTAACTGGCGTCATCCTCGTAGATTCCTGGGAATATCCCTAGCATCAGGTTTCTCCCTAAACCCATAATGACCCACTCTATCAAGATATCAAGATAGCTCTTTCATTGCTCTCATAGTTGGACCCTCCCCCAACTTGACTATCCCATTCTCTCATGTTCTCATCCCCCTCCCCTCTCCTCTTACACCTCCCCCCTAGTTTACTCAGGAGATCTCACCTATTTTCCTCCTTATTACCTAGGGTCTCTGGGGCTATGGATTGTAGTCTGATTATTCTTTGTTTTACATCTGGTATTCATTTATGAATGAGTACATACAGTGTCTTTCTAGATCTGGGTACCTCATTCAGGATGATTTTTTTTTCTAGTTCCATCCTTTTGCCTGCGAATTTTATGATGTCATTGTTTTTACAGCTGAGTAATATTCCATCAGTACACGCTAATTTGTAACCTATTACTATGTAATGAATAATCTCAGAATTCACCACTTTAAAAAAAGAAACAAGTAATAAAGTAATATAACATTTTATCCAAAATCTGGAAAGTATATACAAAATAACAGTCACAAGCAAAACATGAGTGGTCTATCAATAGACATGAAATTAAACACTATAAAGTCTTCAGAATTATCTAAGACTCATTGCAAAGAAAGTATAAAATGCCATTAAAAAGATAAGCCACATTTTGAGAGAAAGTGTTAGTAACATCAAGATGCAGCTTAATAAGGAGAAGGAGATTACTACTGAGATGCATACAGAGCACCAATAGACCAGTCAAAGCAATTTTGTTAGGAGAAATGCAAAAGATATACGTATGCATTTTTCATATTACAAAATAATCATGATCAACATATATATACATATATATATATATATATATATATATATATGAGAGAGAGAAAGAGAGAGAGCCTGCGTGTGACTTATATTGTCAACTTGTCAGAGTCTAGAGGCATCTGAGCATGTCTGTGAAGAATTTTCTGTATGAAGTTAATTGAAAGGAGAAGATTCACCCTAATGTGAAGGGCACCATTCATTCGCTGGGTTCCCAGACTGAATAAAAAGAGCAGAGTGAGATGAACATGAGCATCCACAGCTCTATGCTCCCTGGTAGTCAGGCAATGTCACTGCTCCCTCAAAATCAGCCACCATGACTTCCCGTCCCAGGAAGCATCTTCCCCTGAACTTCAGTATAAAATGAACTTTTCCTTCCTAGATATTTTTTTTTCTTGCAAGGTTTTCAGTCACAGCAATGAGAAGAGTGATTAAAATAGAATGTAACCACAACAGAAAATAGAAACTGCAGCCACAGTAAAATAACCATTTCTCTCTAGAGTGAAAAAAACATTTAAGAGCAAGCAATACCAATGCTAGGGAAGAATGAGGGCTTTTACACACACCTATAAAAACTTAAACTGTAACTATATGCAAATAATTTATTAGATAATATATACAAAA
Source organism: Chionomys nivalis (assembly GCF_950005125.1). NCBI lineage: Eukaryota > Metazoa > Chordata > Mammalia > Rodentia > Cricetidae > Chionomys > Chionomys nivalis. Next base: position 73,415,421 of record NC_080094.1, on the reverse strand, counting down.
TGTTCACCTTTGACTTCTCCATATTTCATTTTCTTAATCTGTAAAATGAAGCTAATATTATTTAGTTCACAAGGAAATTAATTGTAAGCATGAAAGAGAGATAATAAATATTATTTGCTGTAATTCTGGCACACATAAACTCTCCATTAATATAAGTCAGCAGTTTTGTTACTAATATTATAGAATAGGCATTTATGTCTTTAGTAGATATAGGTAAACCATGTGTCATAGATACTAAAATATAACAACCCTGTTATATATATAAAATATAACTAGAGGAAAGGAGCATAGTCACCGCTTTGGGGTCTGGAGAAGTAGAACTGAAGGAGACAAGAAAGTGAGAAAATGTCCCAGTCAGTTACAGCAAGGAGCTTTCTACACAGGAGTAGTGAACTTGGGGAAGGGGTGTGTGCCATCCAATGGGAGCGGACTAATTGAACAGTTTGTATTTGTTAGGAATGCATAAAATGACAAACAGCAAAGAAAGCCAATTTGATGTGTCAACTCTGCAGAAAACAACAGAATAACTAACAAAGGTAAAAGGAAACTAAGCAAAAAAGCAGCAGAAAACAAGCAAGGAAACTCGGAGACCAATTACTCACTAGAAGGAATAACAGATTTAAATGCCTTGACCTTCCTTCTCCAATGAGAGCTGGAATCCAGACTGGACTTCAGATACTGTCAACAGCTGAATACCGAAGTGATGTCCTGATAGCTCTGAATGTATTCTTGGGAGATCTGATGGGTTTCCCTTCTATCTCCCTCCTCGTCAAATCTTGATATGACAAGAAAAATTCCTTGCTATTGTCTTGGAGACAAAGACAACCTGAAGAACATGCAGGTACCTGTTAGGAGTGAAGAAACCATGAGGTCCAACTCTGTTGAGCTTCCAGGGAGTCCTACCCATAGTTGTCCTGTAAGAAAAATCCCACGTGTGTCCCAGAGCAAAAATTAGTCTATTCAGCCAACAGATCCATGAAAAAAAATAATGGCAAATTAAATTATTGTTGAAACCACTAAGCCTAGAGTAGTCAGTTGCACATCAGTGAATAACTAGAACCAGGCTATAGTGATGAGAAAGAGGGCATTCTAGTAAGAGGAGATGGAGAGCGAGCTGCCCAAAGGCAACACTGTTGGCATTCTGGAGCTCTTAGAGGCTTTGTTCCATCTGTCTGGTTCTAAAACACGCTTGGGGTAAATTTTCTTTGTCTCCCAGAGTGGAAAGAGGGCCACTCCAAACAACTTTTATAAGAGATGATGATGACCAACAGTGACTCTCTTTCTCCTGGCATCATTAAAAGCAAAGCCAAAATAATTTAGAGATTTTTTTCCTTCATGATATCTCCCCCATAAAATTCTATTGTGTTCCCACAAATATTCTCATTAAAGTCTCAGGATTCAATTTACATAATTGAGACTGTCCAGCTAATTTTAGGAAAATTACTACTTTGCAAAAAATAACTGTTATACAGTAATTATGGCAGAGATGTTCTGCTTTGTGTAGGGCACAATGAAATCAGTAGGTTTAAAAATTAAGAACAAGTGACTCTCCACTCCCAATGTCATTTTAAAAATGAGGGAGAAATGTTAAGGAATAGCTTTGCATGTTAATTGAGGAGCTGGAGAACATTCTGTGTTAAGATATATGGTTTTCAACCTTCTTAAAAGAAATATTGAAGGAGGAAAATTGATTTTTTCCCAGAAAATTTGCCTGTCACACTCCAAGATAAGTTACTGTTAAGTGTGTCCATTAAATAAGTATATTATATGAAAAGTCACACTCTAGGAAAAAAAGTTCAGTTAGCTTTGACCTTAGTTAGGATTTATACAAACTCTTGGATCATAGAATTAGGGTTAACTGAGTGGATTCTCCTCAATGTGCAATTAAACTAGTTATGAAGTATTTGTCACATAAGCTATAGATAATTTTGAGAAACTGCCTTGATTGCCTAACAAAGAGATTTTTAGAAATAGTATATTTATAGAAAGAATGAAAAACGTAGCAATATTTTATATATTCAATATCGGTTCAATGAGCACAGTATTCAGTAAACAAAACCAGAAAATGGTCATTTTTTACTTGAGAAAAAACTTTCATCTAGACATATTCAAACATTTCCAAGAGAGATTGTGTTCCATGGAGATGCTGGGAATGGTGTGGGGGAAGCTGAGCAGCTGAGTTCTACTCTGATTCCACCCACAGCTGAATTTACATGCCCCAGCCCCATTAACCATGGCATATGTTTTCTGTTCTGAAAGGATGATAAAATTCCACAAAAACAATATAACCTAGTTGTTACATAAAAGCAGTCAGTTTTTGTCAGAAACCACCCTAGAAGTGATTCCCTAAAACCAAAGGAAGACGGCAAAGAGTCAAAAACCAAGGCATAGTGAAGAATGTAACAGCTGATACTTTGACAGCCAAAGCTTAGTTTTTCTGTGGAATCTCTGTGAGATGAACACATTACCAATGAGTAATGTACTTCTCAAGGGTAAAGAAGGGGGAATGCTTATTCACAATTTTCTCTAATTGTAAATAAAGACTATATTTCCATACTATTTTCTTTTTCACCAATTCTAGGCTGTAGTGTCAATTGGTCAAGATTTCATTTTCTTCTTTCTCCTCCCTTTGTCACATGCAAATGTGACACTCATAGACTCATTAAAAGAAGATAGTCATTACCCAAAATGCATGCTTAAATCTATCAAAGACATGGCATCGCAAAAGAAATGACTGTAGGAGTTAAACGGCTCTGGCCAATTTTCATAGACCTCTTTTAAAGAATCAAATGGCAGGAAACTGGTGAGAGGACTCAGTGGTTAAGCACACATACATTCTCCAGAAGACTTGAGTTCCATTCCCAGCGCTGATCTCAGGTGGCTCCCAACCTCCTGTGACCCCAGCTTAATGAGCTCAGACTCCTCTGGTCTTTATAGGTTCTTGCCCTCATGTGTACCTGCCACCAAATCATAATTAAGATGAATACAAATCTTTTTTAAAAGAATAAAAAGTCAACAGGAAGAAGGAAAAACTCATATTTTGTAAGGTTGAAATTTCAATGTATTTTCAGAAATATATTTTAGAGAAATCTGTCCAAAACACACACTGGAAAAAAGACAGCCTCCTTAATAAACAGTGGGGGCCTGGAAGAATAAAAGTACATTTATATCTCCCATCCTGGACAAAAATCAACTCAAAATTAATCTTACTCTAAGACACAGAACTTTGAAATTGCTACAAGAAAATGTAATAAAAACACTTAAAGACATAGGCATAGGCTGAGATTTCTGCACAGGCCTCTAATAACACAAGCAATAACTCCAAGAATAGACAAACGGAATTGTATGAAATGTAAGAGTTTCTACACAACAAAGAAGCTATCCCCTCTGAATATGCAGCCCATAGAAATGGAAAAAAACCAACAGAGCTTGGCTTATTCAAAATTTCCAGAGAATACTTTAGCCCTACTATCTGTCTGGGAGTGGTAAACTGTGTTTTCTATTTCATTCTATCATTCAGTGACTGTATTTGATCATATTATTTAGCTGACATGACACCATGTTGCATTTCGTATGATATGTATGCAAGCAGTGCTTTCCAGCGGGGTTTGCTGGGATCAGATGAGATAAAATATATTGCTCAGTTGGAAAAAATGTCTGACACGTAATAACTTCCCAATGTCATGTTTGCTTCACTCTATCCTCCTTTACAATGAAGCGCCCTTTGAGCCTTGTAGCCCAGTTCCCCCAAATCTTTTTTTCTTTGTTTTTGTTTTCTTGTTTCTTCGAGACAGGGTTTCTCTGTAGCATTGCAGCCTGTCCTGGAACTAGCTCTGGTAGACCAGGTTGGCCTCAAACTCACAGAGATCCGCCCGTCTCTGCCTCCCGAGTCCTGGGATTAGAGGCATGCGCCACCACCACCTGGCCCTCCAAATCCTTTCTATGCTTCCTCTTATTAGCTTCTAAGTTTGAAGCCTGGTGGGAAAAATGTGATGGAATACCAGGTGGGTGTGGTTTTCTGTAGTTTTGTTTTGAGACAGGATCTCACTTGTGACTGAGGCTGGAACTTGTGATCCCTGTGTATCAGCCTCTCCCTGTGAGATTATGTGGGTTTACTACCATGCCAAGTAAGAATTTCATTTCCATGCAAGAAAATAATTATTAACCTCGTCTTTTGGAACTTGTATTTGTATATGATTGCTTCATCCTAATACTAATTATGTGATTATGTAACCAGTGTGAAGAGAATACCCCTGGACAAAGAGCCCTTTCCTGGAAAGCCTAGGAAAGGAGAAATTCTGATCTGATTCATGGGAGATAGGGTCGTGCTCACATACATGTCCCCCTTTGCCTTTGATTTTCATGGCCACAGTCACCATCCGTGCCTGCCATCTACTGGAGCTATTTTCTCACTGGAATACATCAACTTAAAAAAAAAAAATCAGGGGATTTGTCCTCCATATAAATAACCCTCCCCAGTTCATCTGCAAATCAACATCTCTGTGGGTTTTATAATTCCAACTGCATACAATTTAATTTTTCATAATGAATCTTTATCTCTTCTTCATGATCTAAATATAATTTCTGGTATTGAAGCAAAAACTGAAAATTCATATTTTATCCTCCCCTTGTGTAAGTGCATATTTGTTGTACAAATATTCTTTCCCTAGCAACTCAATTAATAATATTTAATTGTTATGTGAATTATAAGGCTTTTCCTAAAAACACACTAGTAGCAGACTCTCAGCTTCTTTGTATAAAATCCTTACCACATTTTCAGTGTGTTCTTACTACAGCTAATTCTTCTCGAGTCATGGGATACACGTTGGTAAAACCTCCTAACATGTAATTCCAAGGCTTTTTACATAGCTCATTTTTTGATGATGCTTTCTGAATTTAGTTAGAACCAGGAGGTAAGGGGTGGAAGAAGGAAACAGGGATTACTAAGAATTCATCCCAGATGAAGTATTACAGCACGAAAAGTGCCCTCGTTGGATACAAATCCTCATGTTTACCCCTCTAGCACTGAGCTGTTTGATTTTCTGTCTATCCAGCACTGATTAGTGTTAGAAGACTTATTCAGGGATAATTCAATCGCCTGCTTCAAATGCCTGAGTTATCTATACCAGTAGTGCACTTGGACTGCTGCCCACATTGTGGGAAGAAAAGAGCTTTATCCTCTTCTTCGGGCTACAAGTGTTCCAGAAGTGCTCAGGACAAAAAGGCTAAGAGTGACACTGTTCAGGATGTTTCCAATCTTTCAAAAGGAAATCATGAGACCTCCAAAATACATATATACTATGTACCATTTATTAATGAATATGATATATTGAGGTTGCATTTTAAATTACAGGCACATGTCCATAGTGAGCCATCAAACTGTTTATATACACATGAACTGGTGTCTTTGAGGTCCTATCACAACGAGAGAAAGGCATCATGTACTGCAACAAACGCAAGCTTTTGTCTTTTGGAACACACCTAGCCAGTTATAGAAGGGACACTCACATCTCTGTGAGTCAGTGCAGGACAGACACTGATGACTTTTAAGGTATAAAGAGTTGCCAGCACATTACAAGGTATAACAAGAAAAAAAAAGTAAAACCGCCGGGTACACCTTCAAGTGTTCTATACTTGACTCTCATCTACAAACACCTCGTGGCAGATGAGGCATCCTTAACTGAGTGCTATAAATGCCTCCCAAGCTCTCATGGGTCAACCTTCTCCATTGTCATCTGCTTCATTCACTGCAACACCAGAGCTGATACAAACTCTTCACATTTCCCAAACTCCTTAAGCAGCACCCCATTTCCACCTCTGGCACACTTCAGTGATTTGCTCTGAAATCTAAGCAGGTGATTGTGCCTTGGGATCCGCAAATACATTTCACTGCTCCCTTCATGCTTTGTCCAACGCCCTCCCATTGATGAAGCGCCTATTGATGAATCCTCTCTTCTTCCTCCATGACTGAGCAGAGACCCGTGCTTTTATCTGTCATCATAGTGCGTGGATTGTGATTGTTCATATCACAAGCACCACTACAGAAACTAAAACCTCTCAACTTCCATCTCTTCCATATCTATGAGAAAATAGAATGTGTGGAACTCAAAAGGAGGTAAAATTGTATTCTGTCACATTGTCATTAGAAGAAGAGGTGATATAAGAAGAAATGCAAAGGATGGAATTTGCATATCTGGTACTGTAGGGGTTCTTTCCTACATGGCTAAGGGAATGAGAAAAGGGTGCAATGGAGAATTACCTTGGGAATGGGTAAGTTGTGCTATTTTTAGCTTTTAAATGAAATTTGTTATATTTATAATGCTAAATCTTTCATGTGTTCCTACAGTGCGGCCTATTACACTGCATGATTCTTTAATAGTTATATTCTTTTAAAATATAACTCAATGCAATTTGCAACAATTGTTTTCTTACCACCCTTTCTTCAGCATCACAACTGACAGTACTCTTTGGTTTGTGCATTGGTTAATGTTTGGTGAACAAAATCACCTGGCTAAGAGCAAATCAGGGAAGAAAGGGCTTATTTGGGATTACAGTTCCAGAGCGGATACAGCCCAACATAGAGGAGAAGGCATGGAAGCATGGAAATGAGGCCCATCAATTACATTTCATCTGCAACAGAGGGGAAGAACAAGTGGGGTCAGACTACAAAACTTCCAAGCCTTGTCAAGTGACAGACTTCCTCCCGCAAGTGTCCACCTCCTAAGGCCTCCAAACCTTCCCAAACAGTACACTATGTGGAGAGCAATTACTCAAATAAAAGAGCATGTGGAGGACATTTCCTCTTGAAATCGCAGAATTCTTCACAGGCCCTAGAAGGCTCTAGGGCATCTCATGGTTTAAAAAAAAATAATAGTTTAATTATTAATTAGATAATAATTAAACTTCAACATAAATTAACTTCAAAAGTTCCCATAGTCCTTAACAGCCCCAAAACTGTTCAAAATTTCAAAGTTCAAAGAAAGTGACATTTTAACTGATAAATGGCTTCACTATGTAAACAGGAGCTGTTTCATCATTTGGATGGCTCATCAGAGCCTATGTGAAGTAGAGGTTGCTAAGATAATCTTTAAAGAAAGAACAATTTACTAAATTAAGTGGTGGCGGCAGTAGCAATATGAGGACATGGACCTGAAGGGCTATTGCTATATCTTGCCTGGGAGGAAATACCCAGAAGGAAGAAACAGACACATCCACCTATAAGCACCACCAGATGTTATTACTGCTGTAGTAAGGGGATTAGTATTTGGCAATAAATTTTATATCCACTGACTATCTGAGAGAACATTTGAAAGTTCATATGCCAACCCTTCCACTTCATCATTCTATTATGTATTCCTTTAGTTTCAATGTTTCAGCTGTCGCTGAAAAGTGGGGGGTTATTTACCTTCCAGTGCTTTATTTCACAAAGGGCAATGTTACTGAGGCTCACTCATGTTTTTCAAAATGACAAATTTCCTTCTCTGGAAGACTGAATATTTCATTGTGTGCATTTGCATATTTTATTGATATGTTTATCCTGGGTACCTGAAGTTGATTCAGTATCACAGTTACTGTGGATAATTCTGCAATGAGCCTGGAAGTCGAGGCATCTCAACATATTGATTTCATTTCCTGATGAACTTATTCCAAAACAAATCTATCATCAGTTGAAATATCTTAAGTTTCCAATACAGTTCATGTCTAAGCTACATTCTATCCTAATTTAACAATGCAGATCCATCATTTATCCACTTGATCACATGAGCAGCTGAGAGTTGCGATTCTGACAGTAATGCACAGATTGGGGAAAAGTCACGATTAAAATGAAAATATGTTTTTTTACTGAATGTGTATTGCTTTTGCATCATTATAAATTGCAAACTTATGTGATGTGTAGGCAGAATTTTGGGGAGCCTCCAGCTATCAAAAAATTAATTTGAGACTTATTAATTATGAAAGCTTGGTGGCTTTATCTTAAGCTTATTTCTAACTAGCGCTTATACTTTAAATTAATCAATTTCTGTTAGTCTACATGTTATCATGTGGTTCATGGCTTTTTACCTCTCCTCTTGAATGCCCTACTTTCTCTGAATCTGGCTGGTGACTAGCTTTCTTCTCCAAGACCTCTCTGTCCCCAAAAGTCCCACCTAGTCTCTTCCTGTTTAGATATTGACCATTCAGCTCTTTATTAAGCCAATCACAGTGATACATCTTCACACAGTGTAAAGGAATATTAGGCAGCATCATCTGTCATATTCATATCCTGTACTTTGTTTATATAATTCACATAGATAATGAAATTAGAGCCTACTTGGGTAAAGGAGAGGAGTTATTGTGAAAGGAAGACAAGTGAGAAGCCATGGGTGAAGTATGTTGGAAGTATATTGTGTAATTGAGTGAAAAATGTCTTCATAAAATTTATTACTAATTGCTCTGCATAATAATCCCAAACTGATAAATTATAAGTCAAACCATTGTGTGTTAAGGGCCATCATTATACCAAGCTGTGGAATTTCTGAAGCATATGCTAATTTTTAGTTTTAGGGGAAGCATTAATACACTTTTCAATGTTATCTGTATTAATTTAGAATTTCATCAATTGCCATGGCCAGCACAGCTGTGGGTATCACAGATCTCTGGAAAGGAGAGTAATGGGAGACAAAGACATAAGACTCTGGATTTACTTGAAAAATGAACGTTTTTTTATTTTTCTCACTGTTGTATACATATATTATATATATATATATTGTTTAGCTAACTGTTAGAGATAGCATTGCAAGCAGAGCTTGGGGAAAAAGTATCTTTGGCCCCCTTCTCTGATTTTTCCGTCTACATTTCTTTGTCCTTGGGGCCCTGTTCTGCCCATGAGGAGGTTCCTCCTACACCTCATCTTGTGCCAGCAGTTTTCTAAAGTCACAGAGTCATAGCTGGCTTTGGACAGGCTGGAAAAGCAAACTACAGACCAACTCAACTCCAACACCTTCCTACTTCTGATTGTGTAGCATCATGGTGATGCAAAAGCAGCCTTTATATTTTGACCCCCTTTTCTTTTTCAGATTCTTTGGATTCAGAGACAGGTTATTAAAAATGCTGTCTCAAAAAAAAATAAAGGGAAAAAAGAAAGAAATAGTAATAAAATAATAATAGCAATATTAAATTTATCAGGCATTTAGTAACTTGATCACACAAAATATTAAAGGGATTGACATGTTGTAAGATACTTTGCAATTTGTCCAAAATCTATTGGTCAGCAACCACTGACAAATGAGAATGTTCCAATAAATCCAATTCTGATGTCCAAGGTCAATATTATTATTGTGTCGAGACCATACACCTCCTAGACGGTTCTTAATCAATACCCAGGGCATTTGGATTCATTATAAGGTAAAGCAGAGATACAAATAGTATGACTCTACTGGCAGTTAATGGTCAATTAATATTTAATAGTTTGTACTTGCTACCTAAACTAATCAATGTGATCTTTAAGGGCATCAAGCCTGTTGGAAAAGTCATGTCTATTTTTGGGTGGAGGGAGATCATCCTACCCTTGAAACACTTTAAACTAAGTTTGTCTTTGAGAATCACAGTCCTCTCATACCAGCAGTTACAATTCCAGTAAGTGTTAGGATACCAGAAATCAAAAATCCTATACACCTTTTTAGTACTGACAATAATTATTCCAATACAGCACTTACATTTTCCTCAAGCTAATTCTTCTTTTAGTTCTACAGGAACCCATTTGAAGGAGGAATGTTTAAATATCACAAAAGTAGAGTTTAAGGTATTATTAATACACTGAGCAATGTGACAAAAACCACACAAAATATGGCACAAGGTGTCTGTAAAATTCTTCTCTCTGACCCCAACTAGTAAGAAATGAGGCAGAATTACACAGGCCAAGAATTAAAATTTCTATTAGAGTTGTAGAAAGAGTAAGTTGGAAATAGTAATGGTAATAGTTCCCTTATGAAGATGAATAAGAATAGAACTTGCAACTAGAAGCAACTAAAGACCGGAAAGAGCTGTGTATGGGCACGTCTAAATTGTAACATGAATGCAGTTGGGACATTGATAAATACAACACTTGTGTTGTTTGAATTCCTATTTCTCCCATCTTCTCTTTCTGTTTTTTCAGTTGTAATTTTAGTTGCTTGTGGGCATGTTTTATGATCCCAACAATCAACAGTATACAGAGGCCTATTGTCTCCTCATCCTAGCTTGTGTTTGTTATCATCTGTCTTTCTGATAACAGCTACACTACGAGGTATGGGTGATATCTTTTAAATGTTTTTATATCTACTTACTGTAGGGGAGGTGCATGCTGTGGCATACTTAAGTACACCAGTGGACAGATTGCAGGAGCTATTTCTTTTTTTTTTTTTTTTTTTTTTCCATCGTGAGGATTCCAAGAATTGAAATAAAGTCACCAGGCTTGGCAGTAAGTGCTTTTACCTTGTGAATCATCTTACAGGTCCTGGCTCCTATGTTGTTTGATTGACTGGCTGGCTGGCTGGCTGGCTGGCTGGCTGGCTGGCTGGCTGGTTGGTTGGTTGGTTGGTTGGTTGACAAAGATCTATTAAGGTATTGTCCTTGTTATATTTTGTCAACTTGACAAAAGCTAGAAGAATCTGAGAAGAAAAATCTCAGTTGATAAATGTCTCAATCAGATTGCCTACAGCCAACTTTCTGAGGCATTAATGATTGGTATGTAAGTGTCCAAGACACTGTGGGCAAGGCCACCCCTTGAGTATGTAGTCCTAAGCAGTGTAAAAAGCAGGATGAGCAATCCATGCAGAGCAAGTCAATAAGTTCCTCCACAGTCTCTGCCTCCGGGTTCATGCCTTGAGTTCCTGCCCTCACTTCCCTTCAGGGTAGAATGTAAAATAAAATAAACTCTTTCCTTCCTAAGTTGTGGTTATAGAGTTTTTTAGCAGAGCAGATACTTTGTCTATTTTTAAATTGGGTTATTAATAATTAATACGAGGTTGGTTGGGGTTTTTTAAAAGGTATTTTGGATATTACAAGTGTGTAATTTAAAAATCCTTGTTGAACAGGCTCTCTCTTATCCTTTATGTGCCTGTGGCCATTTGATGTGACCCTTTTTTCTGTTTTCACTTTCTCTGCCCATGATTTTTATTTATTTATTTTTTTATTGAAATTTTCCACCTCCTCCCACTTCCCTCCCATGATTTTATGCACATCCACATTCTCTTACCAGCACTCTGTAATATGCTTCGAAATGAGGTAGAGTGATCCTTTCAGCTTTATTCTTTTGACTTCCATTTGCTTTGGCTGCTCCTGATTGTTGCTGGCACCATATGGGTTTTGGAGATTGTGTTTTCTTTTTCTGCAGAACAATAATCGTTGACATAGAATCTCTGTTTAGGTAGTACAGACATTTCAACAAAATGAATTCTGTCAATCCATGAGGATGGACTATCTTTCATTGATTTGTGTTATCTCCAATTTATTTTAAGAATGTCTTATGGCTTAAGTTCACTGTATAGGTCTTCTTGTCATTTAATTTATTTCTAGGAATTGTTGCAGTTATTGCAAATGGTTTTTTAAGTTCTTTTTAAAATCATTTGTTTTAAATGTACAGAAACATCATTGGTTTTGTACATAAATTTTATTTCCTGGAACTATGCTTCTTGCATTTATCATCTTTGAAAATTTTCTTATAAAATCCTCAAGAAGATTGTGTGTATGTGTGTGTGTGTGTTTATCAGTCAAATGAAAAGAGATAATTTAGCTTTTATTTTCTAATATGGTTGCTTTTTATTCCTCCCTCTTGCCTATTAATTCTGGCTAGGAATTTCAGAGCTATATTGAACAGAAGTGCCAGAATCTGCAAGTAATTCTCTCCCATTCCAGGCCTTAGAACAGATTTTAATACTTCACTGTTGGGTGTGATGTGTGCCAACCACTTGTTATATATTGCCTTGAATGGGTTGAAGTTGGCTCTTTCCATAACAAATATATTGAGAGCTTTTATCAAGAAAGGAGATTACATTTTGTCAAATGTTATTTCTGCATCTACTAAGGTGACCATATTTTTTCCTTCATTCTGTTAATGTGCTGTTGTAGTTCTGTGTGTGCTAAATCATCCTTGAATCCCTAGGGTAAGTTCTAGTTGATTGCAATGCATGATCCTTTTAATGTGCTGCTGAATTCAGCTTGCTGGCATTTTGTTGAGGACTCATTCTCCCATATTTATTAGGGATATTGGCCTGTAATTTTATTTTCTTGTAATGTCTTTCCCTGGTTTTAATATTAGAGAAATTCTGGCTTTCTGAATTGAGTTTGAAAATGTACCTTCTTCAGTATTTAGGAAGGTTTGGGGATTGGTATTAGATTTAAAATGTTTGGTAAAATTCAGCAGTTGAGATCACTAGATGCAGCATTTTCTTCAATGGGAAGCTTTTTGGTTATAGATTCAATCTTCTTACTCATAATGAGTCTGTTAAGATTTCAAGTTCTTTATAATTCAGCTCCTGCCAGTATGTGTATGTCTGGGAATTAATTCATTTCCTCTAGATATACAATTTGTTTGCCTGATATTCTTCATAGTAATCTCTTAAAATCTGTTGTGGTTCTTTGTTACCAGCCATAATATTTCTTCTCCCATTTGTGCTTTTATTGATTTGACTCCTCTCTTCTGTCTTTATTTAGCTTGATTGTCAAGTCCCCACCCCACCCTGAAAGAAAAGAAAGTCTTAGCTCTGCTGTTCTTTTCTACAGCTACTGTAGCCTTTGTGTCGTTTATCCCATTCTTGTTCACATTATTGTGTGCTTGTGTTCAACTGAGGCTCCCTTTGTCATTCTTTGCGCACCAGCTTTTTCTGGAGAAAAAGGCAGAATGACTTACCTCCAGAATCAGCTGACAGACAGGCATGGAAATGCAAAAAAAACAGCACATGTCTTTAACCCGGGACCCTTGGATGGGCTTGGAATCTGGAGCCTGTCTGCTTGGAACCTGTTCGAAATCCAGGATCCATGGGAGCAGGTCTCAAACTTGTGTCTCTTGGGACTACTTGTGTGGCATTTTCCTTTGAATTGAAACCCTCTCTCCAAATTGAAACAATTGCTCCAAGAAGGGTGTGTGTGTGTGTGTGTGTGTGTGTGTGTGTGTGTGTGCGTGTGTGTGTGTGTGTATGTGTGTTTTGGGTAGTTTTGGGGGGTAATCTTTTACCTCAGGAGGTAAACAAAAGGTTACCTGTTGGAGAGGACAGAAAGCTGGAAGATTCGTGAGGACTCCTAGCATCGCAACTGCTGGCGTGGAACACTGACCAGTCAAGGTGCAAAAAGAGACATTTGTACTGTGGATATTTCTGCAGGATTCGAAGAGGTTTTCCAGTGATGTAACTGCTTTGAGTCATCCCTGCTGCTCTTAAGTAACCCCTTACCCATTCTCCTGTTAGTAAGCCCAGTAAAAATACATTGGTCCACCAAATTGCACATCTATGTAGTCCTTACTTTTGTCTCTTAGGGATTCCCTTTATGGAGTGAATAGAGGTGTGTGTGTGTGTGTGTGTGTGTGTGTGTGTGTGTGTGTGTGTGTTGTGTGTTCTCAGGAAAAGTCTATATCACACAATAGAGTCAGGTCTGTATCCTGAGTTCATAGTAACAAGAGAGAAGCCAATCTCTCCTAGAGTAATTCTGGCTGCGTCATTGATTAATGGGACCTTGTATGAAGCCTGTATCAGCTGATATAAATCTGGAAACTGATACGCAGGTTCAGGCCTAAAGATACATTCACAATGACTGTCAGGAGCATTAGAAGCCTCCCTGAAACAGAAATACCTAAATATAGACTTGTACCCTAAACCACAAGGACAAATCCAACCCTGAAATCTACTGGAACAGAACTAGATTCTGAGCGCATTGGTGTGTGGTGCCTCAGAAACAAACTTGGCATTAAATAAAGCAATGGTTTTTGTGGATGTCCACCTAGTACTGGAGATAAAGGGTTCTGTGTTGATCCAAGAGGAATGCCTAGTGACTGGGACCCCAAGAGAGAATTCTGTGACCTCTATAGCTTAAAAATTGAGCTAACTGGGGTAATGGTGAATGAAGATATGACAGACACAAATACAGAAGACTGTGTTTATTATATACAGCATGAAGAAGGAGAGGAGTTAGCTAATGTTTGTAAGAGGCATCTGTAGGGCAAGAATCTTGGGTTGCAGACATCCAGGAGGAGGAAGGTGCACTTGATGGTTTCCGTATGCCCTTGTTTTAGCTGAAGGTTGACCATTTGTCAACACAGATACCTAGACCAGGGAAACGATCTGTCTTTCCTCTTTGCCATTCCCATAGATCTGAGGCACGGCAGTCCTCAATATGGCAGTGCTCATGTCAACAGTGTACAGTCACTCAGGTATTATTCTGCCCCCTACAAAGGAGCCTGGCAGAAGGTAGACATGTAACTTACACCTACAGTTGCCAACCTACAGACTAGATTCCCATGCCTTAGCTTGTTTATTTTTGATCTGTAAGGACTGACTTAATAGGCATGATACTAGGCTGTGGAAGACAACTTAGTTCTGAAGATACAACAAAATGTGAGGCTGAGATTGGTACCAAGCAAAATCTGGGAACCTGGACCATTGAAATAAAGCTGTATATTAAATGTATTAAGTGTCTAGAGCTAGTGGATATAGATTTAACCCAGAGAACTATAGCCCAGAGGCTGGGCCAACAGGTACCACCTAAAGTAGGACTAGAGGATCTTGGTGGTGTGTTCATTTAGTAGGGAAGACTAGCTTAAGGCCAAATCAAGACACATTTCTCTCTCCTTTTCCAAATCAGCGTTTATCTCTGGAGAAATTATGTTGCCTGAACTAGAAGGTGTTACATGGGTAGAGCTTGTAGCTCTATGTAATTGTCTTTACATAGTTTCTTGTTTCAGTCTGTGACTGCCCACTCTTCTTTTCTGGCTTTGGGAAGATAGTTTCACATGTGCAGAGCCTTTTGCCCTGACGCCTCCGTGAAAGGATAAGTGCTGCTGCAGAGTCCTATTTTGCCACCTTAGTTCTCCTCACCGTGAAAGCTACCGTTCAACTGCTGGGTTTTCATTTTTGTGATTATGAATAGCATTTTATTTTCCCATTGTTGTAACTAACATTGCACATTGAACTGCCCTACATAAAAGTCTCTGCTCCCATCTATGGTTTGTTTTTGTAGCAAAAAAAGTAATTCATGTCCAGCACAAAAGCCTTGAAAAGAAGAGAAAATCCTATTGAAATAAAGGCTTCGAAGGTCGGTTGTAAATCTGTCTTCTGAAGATAATTGTATGATGAGGTTTTGTTCCATGTCTTTTTAGTATTTGCTTCTTTCTCTCATAGATGTATGTGTGGTTATAAAAACAGTATCAAACTGCACGTAGAGTTTAGCCGTGTGATGGGTCATATCAACTTGACTGGATTTATACTAACACGGAGACTGCTGAAACAATCCTCTGGATTTGCATGTGAGGATGATTCCAGAAAAGATCCACTGAAGAGGGAAGACTCTTCCAAAATATAGGTACCGTCTCATGGGCTGGGGGCCTGGATCAAAGGAGGAAACATGGAACAGTAGCATTCCTTTTCCTCTGCTTCCTGACCCACAAAGATGTGAAGGATTCTGCTTCACCAAGCTCCATCCTTGCTATCATGTACTGAACCCTCTGAAGTTGTGAAAATTGGGATCCAAATTCAATGTTTTCTTCCTTTGGACCTTTCTGTCTGGTATTCTGTCTCAGCAACACAAAAGTCATTAATACAGAACTCTGTCGTGCCATCATGTTTTGTATGTGTTAATGGTTGCACCTGAAATTAGTTTCTACATCTGTTTCTGAGGGCATGTATTCAAGCTTTCTCAGTCCTATTCGTTCCTGTGCCTCCAGATTGATTCTCCTGTCTTGTCCCAGATACTGGATCTGTAGATAAATACCTGCTAACAAACCAGCCCTCAAACCTGTCCGGCTTTGGATCTCATAGAACACTGACTCCTACATCCCTAAGTACAGCCAGGAATACGATGCAGAAATGTGTGGTATTAACTCTCGCCAAGAGTAGTAGTTCTATTCTGACCAGGGGAGAGGACAGCAGACTGGTAAGATCTTACAGTAAATTCTTTCTCAAGCCTTTCTAGGAGGCTGTGATCCAAGTCACAGACTTTCTGGTACATGGAGCCTAAGGAGAAAGAGGAGCAAGTGCAGCAACCACACTGCATTTTCTTATCATCTCCTTGTTCTTGTTGCTATTTGTCTTGTAGTGGCTGCCCTAGAAATATGCCTTGCCACGGGGATTAGCCCCAAAGCCTTTCCTCAGTGTCTACTTCCTATGAGTCCTGGTTTACACACCTGTGTGGCACCATATCACAAACTATTGAGGCTAAGTAATAAATCACCCACTGATATGCAGCTAGGCATTTTTAGATACTGCTTATTATAAACTGCTCTAGTATAATAATTCTTACCTAAAAATATTTATGCTCACCTCTGTTAGTTTTCTTAGGACAGATTCATGGGCGTAGAATTTCTATAAAGTGCTATAAACATTTTTAAGAGCAAAGAGATACTAGAACAAATTACACTGAAGTTCTTTAATTCAGAACTCTATGAGTCAGCAAAGACATTAGTTGTGACTTACTGAATGCACAATTTGATGGGAAGACTCCGTAGTTTAAGATAGTAAACTTTTGTAAAATATGCAGAAAATGTAGCCAGATCTCTAGATCCTCGTTAAGCAGAGAAATAAATTGAAACATACACAAAAATCTTTAAAATGTTCTATGATTCTTCTTCACTTTACAAATAGCTCATATCCTGTTTGCACAAAATAATTTCTTCTCCCCTAAGTAGCTATTTTGTTTGTTTGTGTAAGTACACAGTTTTTGCTTACATACTCATTTCATTTATACCTCTGAATCCTCCTGGAAGGTTTGCATAAAACTGCAACATAAAAGGAAGTTTTACTTTTTCTCAATGCTCAGCAAAATCCTGCCCAAACTCTGACCCAGTGAATGGAACTCCTTCTATGACATTTCCACTCCTATCTTTGCCACAAATCTTTTTGGAGAGGACACAAGTTTATTACTGGAATCTAATAATTTACGTTTCTCCAAAATCTGTCCCTAATAGAAGCAAAAGTAACATACATGTATTGTTTGGTTCTATTCCATTGTGTATCTTCTCAGGTGAGAGTTACTAAGTATATGTCTGTGAAAAGACAGTATATGAAGTTTGGGATACTTATGTAAACTTTGCATTCTTGAAAACAAAAGAAACTATTATAATTTTACCCCTGTGTGCTACCTTCGTAAAATCCAAACCAGCTACCTTCATTTTGCAACAATTGTAAAGATATTTTTAAAATATTTGATCAGAATATCTGTTTTCTTCTCTCATTCAAGACTGAAAAAAAATGCTTTTCTCAAGAGCCTAACTGGTTCACATCAATACTATAAACCTGATATCTTACATCAAGAAGAAATTTAATATGTATGGAACTGGGAAATTTTATACTGAGTGAAGTAAACCAGAAACAGAAAGGCAAAAGCTGCACGTCCTCTCCCATATGTAGATTCAGTTTTGAGTCTCTAACTCTGTTCTGAAATACCTGCAAAGTCCAGAGAACTGAGGAGAGACCTTCTCATAAGGGTGCACTTTCAGGTAGAAGAGATAGAAAGTGTAGGTAATATGGAAATTGATGTGAGGGATACTTCCGGTTTAAAAGGTTAAGCAGGGAGAAGGTGAGTGAACTGGCATGGGAAATGATTAAAACAAAGAGCCATAGAAAACTTATCACCATATAGAAACCTATCATCACCAGATAACAGGTAACTCATTCAGACTTGTATGGGAATGCTCCCCAAATCCTCCCAAGCAATATAGGCTTTTGCCTTTCTTCTTGGTTGCTATCAGAAATAACTGATAAGACCCTGTTGCTGAAGACATCACAACTTTTGTTGCAAGATATAGAGAACTCTGGAACTGAGCTAGAAGCTTCCTTCCTTCTAGTTTGTTTTTGTAGTGCCAAGAAGGTGCTATCCATACTGCTGGAGGAGAAAATGCAACACCAATCTTACCTATATCTGAACCCTATGAACTGTAGTATCAACTTCCCAGGCAAAATCTGACCACTGGTGCAATAGTTATACAACTGTTATGGAAGTGACAATTACTCTGTTTGGATTTTAGGTCTCCACTAAAGAGAATTTACATTTAGTAGCATAAAACCATATGATAAAGAAGGTGTTAGGTTGTAGGACGTAATTTACTGTTGCTGTTTAGCTAAGTTTACAAAACATCAAACTAGTGTGTGTGTGTGTGTGTGTGTGTGTGTGTGTGTGTGTGTTCCTACCCAGAAAAATGCTGCTCTCAGCCTCAATTAAAGAAACTTTTCTTTGCAATGAATGGCAATGAACATAGCATTTCATGGCTGGTCAAGATGCTGAGAGTAAATGCAAGCTGAGCGCTCATCCTTAAACAAAATATTTTATACCACCCCTTCCGAGGTTAAGGGAACATTGAAGAAGATGGAATGGAAAGAATGTAAGAGCCCCAAAATAGAGAAAGGACAAAATGTTGTCATTGGGACATAACATAACCATTACAAACATGATCTCAAGGCTGAGCTTTTCAACAGTTAATCATAGACTGAGGAAGGGCCCATATGTTTCTATCCTCCCTCTTGTGCTATTGCTTACTGATAGATTGTTGAAGGGAATAGCCATTGTTTTTTGCTGCATATCCACTGATGAGTCCACCAGATAGCTCTGAACCCTTATTCACATAGACAGCCTTGATTAAACTAAGTTACAAAATAAAACAAAAGAACACAAATGTGGGGCAAGGACTTATAGGGAAGAGTGGGTGATAAGAAAGGTAGGAGAGAGATATGAGAAAGATGTTAGGTAAGAGGGACCAGAAAGCAATAGATAGATGATAGATAGATAGATAGATAGATAGATAGATAGATAGATAGATAGATAGATGATAGATAGATAGATAGATAGATAGATAGATAGATAGATAGATAGATAGATAAAATTATTAAGGAAGAAATTTAGTAAGTTATTAAAAATTATTTATATCATCCGATCACCTTGACAGAAGCACACCTATCTTGAAACTACATTGGTCAAAATAATAAATAAATAATGACACTTAGTGAGTAAATTTAGGCTCTAAAGTCAAAATCACTGTATTTAAGCCTTTGAATTACCATTATATGCTTTGACAAATTTCATAGTGGCCTCTTTTCTATTTGAACTCTACTTCTACTACATCAGAATAATATTCATATAGATCTGTAGTTCTCAACCATCCTAATGCTGTAACCCTCTAATATAATTTCTCAGGTTGTGCTAACCTCAGCCACCACATTGGCTTTCATTGTTACTTCACAACTGTAATTTTGATACTGTTTACAAATCATAATCTAATATCTGAAATGCAGGATATCTGATATGTGACCACAGCGAAAGGGTCATTTGATCCCCAAAAGGATCATGACCCATAGGTTGAAAACCATTGCTATAGATTATTATGAACATTGAAGAAGCTGATATATATTATATACATATATAATTTAGAACAGTTGTTGGCACATGCAAAGCATAGAGTAAAATTATTAATGTAATGAATCTAGAAATAATTTTAATCACCTCATATATTGCTATATACTCAGTTATATGACCATCTGATAAGTTTGTACACTGTTTGACATTGTATTTCTATTTTTATGTATTTGTTTATTGCATTTCTATTTTATGTATGCATTTATTTATTTTATGTGTGGAGTGTGTATGTGTGCACATGTTAATGTGTGTGCACATGCATGTATGTGCATACATGTGGAAGCCAATAGGTGTTGTTGGATGTATTTCTTAATAGCTCTCCACCTTACTTTTCAGACCTCACTGATTTGCTTAGGCTTGCTAGCCAGGGAATTCCAGGACTCTGCACTTCTGTCTCCCCAGGAACAGGTTTAGGGGAATGCATTTCTGCACCGAGCTTTTTATATGGGGATCTAAATGCAGGCCCTCATGCTTGTGCAATAAACATGTTGCCTAGTAAAGCCGTCTCTCCAGCTCTGCTTTTTTATTTCTTTCCAAATTTCAAATGACTTCCAGGTTGATGAAAACAGTAAAAAGGAATTAGCACTAATTCAATATCTAACATGTTCCAAAACCCTACTATTATGCAGACTCTTCCTAAGTGTATTAATTTTGGAAACTCCCCATGATATCATAATTATCAAAATGTAGCCACATTCCACATTCTATAATTTTGGCATTTAAAAGATTGAACTGACTTTTATAATTATAGTCTTAAAATTACTCCCAATTTCAATATTCCAGTTTTTCAATTTAGAATGTTAAAAGAAAAAACTATCTTTTGCCTCTAGCATCTGAACAGGCCCTTGAAAATCTTACTGACTATAGAAGCTCCACATTTAATGGATAATGTTCTGTCCCCTCACATGTTATAACTTTATTATAAGAAAATTTCTCTTCCATCGATGTGGAAACTGAGGCACAGGCAACTTACAGAATTTTCCCATGTTCACATGCTAAAAGAAGCAAACCCAGTCCCGAATAAATTCAGAAGTGTCTTTATCTACATCATTCTCAGCTCAGAGTGGGGCAGGGGACTGTGGCTGGCCCCTTGAAGCATACAGACTGCTGTCTTCTTCCTCGCCGCACTATAGTGTTGAATCAGAAGACTGTAGTCTTAAATTCTTTTGGCAGAAAGCCCAGATTTTTAGAACTTCATTTACTCTCTTGTCAGACTGCCCATCAAGAACTAAATCCCTACACCTTCACGTGCCTGGAGCCCAGACTCTTAACATTTCATTTTATCTTTAGTTTAAACACCCTTCTGTTTCTGTTCTTATCAGTTCGATGTGTGTTTTATGTTCTGCCCTTTAAGTTTGAAATCTCTTTGCCTTTTTGGTGTCTTTTCCAGCTACTAGTCAGCCTGACTGTGAGAAATAGTGACTTCTTCTGACCTGTCTGAAACAAATTCTAAAATGAGTCCACAGCCTGGAAACTGAAGAGATAAAAGTTATCCATCTTCAGAAGCAAAATGCAGGTGTCACTTACGTTTTGTGGGGATTTTGATTCATTTGTTTTGTTTACAATTTTTACAAATGAAACAAACATCTACATTTCATTGAATATTTAATCTGAAAGGAATATTTATCTTACACTAAGAAACTATAAAATAATTAATTCATAAATCTATAAAATGGCCGGATCACGACCATTAAAGACACTGGATAGTTCAAGGCATATAATAATAGCTGTTTATACTCAGTGAGGAACTAAAAA
The DNA here is from genome assembly GCF_950005125.1 of Chionomys nivalis. Classification (NCBI taxonomy): domain Eukaryota; kingdom Metazoa; phylum Chordata; class Mammalia; order Rodentia; family Cricetidae; genus Chionomys; species Chionomys nivalis. Next base: position 73,394,097 of record NC_080094.1, on the reverse strand, counting down.
TGCCTAACATAATTCAAAGCCTTTATGTTACTCACTTTATATGAAATTTCATATACACTCAATCACAGACACAAAATCTCCCTCACATGTTAGAGAAAAAGTCAAGGAATAGAAGGATTGAAAAAGTAAACTCAGTTGGCTTTATTATAGCAAGTGATAAGTAGGGATTTCTATCCAGGAAGCCTAACATCAACTTTCCCAACCTCAGTCACAATAACACCTGCTGTTCATGAGAAAGTCGGAGAAACTGACAAGAAAGAAAAACAGGAGAACATGTACAACGAAGTCAGGACCACGAGGGGTGCACCCACCCACTGAGACAGTGGGGCCGATCTGTTGGGAGCTCACCAAGGCCAGCTGGACTGTGACTGAAAAAGCATGGGATAAAACCGGACTCTCTGAACATGGCGGACAATGAGAGCTGACGAGAGGCCAAGGACAATGGCACGGGGTTTTGATCCTACTTCAGGTTCTGGCTTTGTGGGAGCCTAGACAGTTTGGATGTTCACCTTCCTAGATCTGGATGGAGGGGGGAGGACCTTGGACTTTCCACAGGGCAGGGAACCCTGACTGCTCCTGGGACTGGAGAGGGAGGAGAAGAGGAGTGGGGGAAGGGGGAGAGGGGCGGGAGGAGGGAGAGGGAAATGGGAGGCTGGGAGGAGGCGGAAAATTTTTTTTCAATAAATAAATAAATAAATAAATAAATAAAAATAAAAAAAAGAAATTTAGGCCCAAAAAAAGAAAAAAAAAGAAAAACAGGAAAACATAATACGCATTTCATCTTCTTCCCTTAAATTTTCAGACTCATATCTGATGGAACAGCACAAACTATATATACATTTTCCCAAAAGGTCAGAGTGGCTTTAGGGATAAATTTCACCTGAAGGCAGAGGAACAGATAAAGATTCACTCTGCCATAGTTAGGGCTAGGAAGAGAACCATGAGATTCTGTGTTGCCAGAGTACTAGACTTAGAAGTGTTTTAGGAATGATGATATTTTCTTTTCTTTTGGGGGGGTGCATGTGTATTTTTTACTGATTTTTACTGATTTCTACATTTTTCTCTCCTCTCCTTCCTGCCTCTACCCTCCCCTTCAACCCTCTCCCAAGGTCCCCATGCTCCCAATTTACTCAGGAGATCTTGTCTTTTTCTACTTCCCATGTAGATTAGATCTATGTATGTCTCTCTTAGGGTTCTCATTGTTGTTTAGGTTCTCTGGGATTGTGATTTGTGGTCTGGTTTTCTTTGCTTTATGTTTAAAAAACCACTTATGGGTGAATACATGTGATATTTGTTTGTTCTGAGGCTGGGTTACCTCACTCAAAATAGTGCTTTCTAGCTCCATCCATTTGTCTGCAAAATTCAAGTTGAAACCATCTCCAGTGGCTTCACCAGATGTGCCCAAGTGTCTTGATGTAAAGAATGTATCAAATACTATGGCAGAATAAGGGAAGTAAACATGTTATGCTGCCTACGGACCATAGCTGCTGGGTTCTGAGTACAAGATAAAGTGGAACCTAGAAAGGAAATATCACGTGGGCTTCAGAAATTAAAATTGAGATTATTATTTCCAAGGAAAATTCAAAATACTAACAGATTAAATTGTATATCAAACTATAAGCAATAGTATTAATAGAAAATATAAAGTCATAACTCTGGGAAAACAAGTAAAATTAAAACCAACATTTAAAATGAAGCATGATAGACTATTTCCTTGCATTCCCACATTTTATTTATTTGTTTGTTTATTGATTGATTGATTGATTGATTTTTCAAGACAGGACTTTTCTGTGTAACAACACTAGCTGTTCCAGAACTAGCTCTTGTAGACCAGGTTGGCTTCGAACTCAGAGATCTGCTGCCTCTGCCCTCTTGAGTACTGGAATTAAAGGCATTTGCTACCCCACCCAGCTTACATTCCCACATTTTTTACTGTTTTGTCTCTTTTTATCATTGGATAGGACTCCTTAGAAAACACTGGAGATTTAAGCAGTACATGCTAGTACCAGAGATATGACTCAGCGGTTAAGAGCACTCTTCCAGAGGACCAGGTTCAATATCCAGTGCCATATAGCCATTCACAATCATCTGCAGCTCGAGTTCCAGAGAAACTGATGTCTTCTTCTGGCTTTCACTGGCACCAGGAATGCAAGTGTTGCACAAACCGTGGGACTAGGATCCTAACTCGTTAGTAAAGTGCTTGCTTTTCCAGCACAAAGACCTGTGATAGAGTCCTTAGAAGTCATGTGAAACTATTCAGACTTGATGGCACACATTCGTCACACCAGAGCTAGAGAGGCATAGACAGCCACATCTCTAGGCTTCAGTCAGCCTAGCCAACTTGACATGTTCCAGGCCAACGAGAGATACTATCTCAAATAGCAAAGTGGACAGCATTTGAGGAGCAACACCAGAATTTCATCTCTGGTCTTTCATGTGTCTGTTCAAACATACTCCATCAAAGACATCTTTAATGACACACCCCCCCATACTAATGAATGAATACAGATCTGCATACGGTCTTATTAACAATAGCTTCACAGAGAAATATAAACCCTTTCTTATGCCTCAGTTTCCCATCCTATGAACAGTCTCAGAATCTTGGTCAAATAATATGTAAAAAATAGTAATAAAATGGATTAGGACGTGACAAACCCTCTGATCCTTATAACAACAGCATCTGTGTTCTGCAGCCCAGATCTTTCTTTTGGGGGAACGAACACTTCTGAGTGTGTCACATTACCTTAGCCGGCTGCACCAAAATTTCATCACAGAACCTTCTAGTCCATGACCTCCAAGGACTGACCTTGAGAGAAAAGTCTCATAGAATGGGAATTGGTTCTACTTGAACACCTATATAAAATATTTCAGTTTTAAAAGATTAAGGTAATGGATCTTGAGAGTTACTAATTTCCATATTTCTTATATTAAGGAATATTGGATTATTCCTTGCCTCAATCTGTTTTAGGCCAAATCACCTAAAGCCTTCACCATGGATTCCTGCCCTATTTCATTGTGAGATAGTCACACTACTTGCTCTGTGACTTCATTCTTTTTTTTTTTTTTTGACAGAGTTCTTCACCAACTATCTGTACTTTCTGAAAGCTAGGAAGCAATCTAATCTTTTCACACTCCCTTCAGCAACCCTCCCCTCTCTTTGTGACATCTTCCAGTAGTTACTTGGCTCAGATCCTGTAGGTCTTCCTCTATCTGCCTTGTTTTAATAAAAATAGAATCCTCTTTCCCTGCTTATTTTTTGAATAAGCTACTATTTCCCGTTTATTTATGCCACCATCATGCTTGATTATATGAGAAGCATGTTCCTGCACAAACCCACTTGTTTTCGTGAGGTTCTATAGAAAACAATGCCCAAAGCTACATGTCAGTGCTCTGTGGAGAGATGTCCTGGCAGAGAAAAGAAAATGAGGCAGAAATGTGGAAAATCAATGCAAGGTGACACTTGGTTAAACTAAGCATAGCCAGGTCCTGATTATATAAAACTCTGCTTTAAAAGATTATAATAGTGGGTCTGTGAATTACTAATTTCCATGTATTTTTATATTAAGGAATATTGGATTATTCCTTACCCCAATTTATTTTGGCTTCACCGTGGATTTCTGCCTTATTTCATGGCTGGTTGTGTGGCTTTCTTCCCTTTAGGCTGTATGGAACCAGTGTTCTGGCCAAACTGAAGGAATGGGGAGAGCACAAACAATATTTGAATATCTGCAAGCTCATCTTCTCTGTCTTTCTTGTTCTCTCTCTCTCTCTCTCTCTCTCTCTCTCTCTCACACACACACACACACACACACACACTTGCTCACATTTGCACTCTGCCTCTCGCTCTGTCTCTTGCTCTTGTCTCTCACTGACCAAAGTTTGTCCTTATTTCCAGAATGTGCTAACTGACTGCTCTGAGCTGTGTCTGGAAAATCCAACTCTCATCTCCCAACCTTTTTTATTTATCTAAGACTAGGAGTGGCAGAAAGACTGTCTCTTCAGGGGATATGGTCAATTTGTCTGAGGCTCCATGGCATGAGAGAGACCACACTGGAGCCAAGTTCTCACCTAGAAGAAGAAAAGATAATTAGTGAATCTAGAAGAGTAGGTAGGACAGCAGTGGCAGCCAGGATCTGTAACTAACAAGTATTCCAGGGTTATAGGGACAAACACAGAGGCTGAGAAAATGTGCAGACAAAAATAGCCCCGACTATTATTCCAGATGCTTTCTCACTCAACAAAAAAACCAGCATATGAGCTTCTTTATTTCTTTTAAGTAGTATGTTCTTCACTATACACAAAAGTCCAAACACTAAATGAAAGAAAGACCCAGATGAAAAACTGTAAACAGCTAAATACAAAAACCAAATTCATCATTAACTAAACTCCTTTTAAATGTTTCTTTTGGATGCCTATTTGAATGTCCATTATTCAAAAAACAAAACACAAGAGTCACAAAAACAACTGGAAAACTCTTCTCAAAAATATATATACTCTATAACATGACCATATGTGTACACAAATAATTGCAAAACCTCCAATGCAAATATAGAGTTGTTACCATTACTTCTCAGAGCAGAATGGCAGTTATCACCAACTTAAGACAGGACATTTCCTTCTAAGCTACCATGGGCCATAAGTGTCAAAGAACAGTAAAGAGACTCTCAGGGACTCCGGAAGCCCTGGACACTCAAGAAGTTCTCAATTACACCAACCCTTCTAGCCTGCAGCTGAGGTGCCCTTAATGACAGCAGGTTTTTAAAGCAGCTCTATCCAGGTGGCAGAGACAGATGCAGAAAGGCACAATAAGCCAGAGCAATTCATTCAGCTGCCACTGTTGTCCACATTACGTGCTTCTCTGTGGACAAGTAATGCGAACTGAGAGGCACCTGGGGCTCTCTGCTTAGACTCCTGACTTCAAAATAGAAAGACAAACCCTGAGCCCCAGATCTCCTCGCACTGTCACTCAGCAGGGTTAGCTGTGATTAGCTGTGCTTTCTGAGTCGTACCTTTCTACAGTCCTTATTGGCCATTTTTCATATTCATGTCTGGAGCCTAGCTACGAGATAATAACTGTATGCCATATGGGAGCCTTTGCAAGGTCTGAGGTCTTAGCAAGCTCAAGTGTATGGGACATGGTGTGATTTCAGCTGAGAGAGGCAACTAGTTGGTAGTAATTTGAGTTTTGGTGTATTTCACTCCAACGTTCGGTCCTCAGTCACACAGATGTGCTGTAATGACATAAATAAGAGATGTTAATTGTTCCATGACAAGCATGGGCTGAAAGATCACAAATATAGATCCATGAAGACTTCCCTTTCCTAAGGATATTAATTCAAAGCTCAGCTACTCCCATGAAATAAGAAAGAAATCACTGTTTCAGGGTGTTTTGGGGAAAGTGTTGGAAATATTTTGGTTGGGTTACTCAATGTCTCCATAGTTTTAATTTCTTCATCTGTAAAATGTGCATAATAATTTCTTCTCATGTGACACATGTATGTTAAAGTAGATGTGTGTATTATGAATGTGAAGTGTGTGTGGTGTGTGATATGTGCACTTTTGCACAGCTGTGCACACCAAGGCAAGAGGAACTTGCTGAGTGTCCCAGTCTACCACTTTCCATCTCATTCCTTTGAGAGAGGTCCTTTCACCCATCCCCAGAGATAGGCTGGTGGCCATCAAGCTCCAGTGATTGTACTGACTCTAACGCCAACAGCACTGGGTTTATGAGTACGTGGTTTTTTCCTTAATTTCAAAGATATATACAAAATATCTTAATTATATTTACCTCCCACTACTTCCCTAGTACCATTTCCAATATATCTGCCTTCCAGCTTCATGTCTTCTTTGTTTGTTTATATAGCTCACTGAGTCTAATTAGTGTTGTTTATATGTTCACAGGTGTGGGGTCATCAACAGAAGGATGGGCAACCTGCCGGTGGTCACCTCCTAAAGAGAAGTGATTCTCCTCACATCTGTCAGTTGGCAGGTAGCTTCTCAACTAGGGGTAAAGAAAGCCTCAGGAGCCCCTCTCTCCACCATGCTAGAATTCTGACTGGCTTGATCTTATTCAAGTCTTGTTAAAGTAGCCACCATTATTGTGAGTTCTTGTGTGCAACAACCATGTCATGTCCACATGACAACTCCTCTCCACTCTCAAATTTGACATCCTTTCTGCACCTTCCTCCAAAGGTGGAGATATAGAGATAAAATGTGAAAGTAGCTATATATGTGTGTGTGAAAGTGGTGTTTGTATGTGTATGTGATATATACATGTGTGTGCAGTTATACCTATCAAGGTCAGAGGACTTGCTCCATGAGCCATCAGAAAGGAGTGTCCCATATAGGTGTCCCATATACTCTGAGCACTCACATTTATTCCTAATTTTTGACAATTAGAAGCCCCTACATTAACTGCTATTCACTTCATTAGTGAATATGATCAAAGTTGAGAGCATGACAAACACATGGATGTAAACATAAGTGCTTAGAGAACATGCCCAGCTTTTTATGTTGTGCTGGGATCCAAATTCAGGTACTTTATCTTGAGCTACAAGGTATGTATCTCCACAGCTCATAAATAGTTCTACCGGGTAAGTTTGTTATTAAGGTACTTATAAGGTACTTTCATATGGAAAGAGCCATGAAAGGATTTAATAAAAATATGATAAAACAGGTAAATAAGTAATAGAATATTTCCTGTGCCTCTTTCCTATTCTCATTGGAGAAAATAAGCACTTTCAACTCCATAAAATCTCTTAGTTCTCACCTTATACACTAATAAAGACTTTCCAATACAACCAATGAGCAATTCCTCTTTGCTTGGAAGAGTAATAGTTCTTTTATGTCATGGCCTAAGTATATAGCTACCATCCCGACACTGTCCTTCTTATTGAGCGTACAGGTTCACTCACAATGCTTTCCTTTTCCAGATTTATTTTATGAGTATGAGCATTTTGTTGGAATGCATGTATGTACACAACATGCATGACTGGTGCCTGTAAAAGTCAGAGAAGGTATTAGATTCCGTGGAACTGGAGTTTCAGGGAGTTGCGAGCTTCTGTGCGGGTTCTGGGAACAGAACCGGAGTCCCTTAAAAGGATAAGAGGTTAATAACTGAACCAACTCTCTCCAACTCCCGCATGATGTTCTTTAGGTAGGCATTTAGAGAGCCCTAATTTCATGTTGTTATTGTTATGTTTTAAGGCACAGTCTTATTGTATAGCATAAATTGAACACATGGACAACTTCCTGCCTCAGTCTAAGGGGTGACATTGTAAGCATGTGCTGCCTTGCCCATCTTAGATAGTCTTGATTTCAAGTAAACTACATACTATAGTAAAATTCTCACTTAACTGACAAAAGAAATGAGGAAGTTTGCTGATCATGTGTCTCAGCTGAAGTAATGGGGATGCTGATTTCCTAGATCCTGATTGCTTGCCGTAGCCAAGTTGAGGACCACAAATCATCTTCTCACTGTCTTCAACCATCACCATCCACCCCCAAGCCCACAAGAGGATTCCCAGATTTTTGTACATGTCAGAATTTATCAACAATAATGCCTTTACAAGGTGACGCCAGTAGACCTAGCTACCAGACTTTACCTCCCAAAACTTACATGCCAGTAGGCTACCATGACTGCTATTATTTGATAACTGGGGGGGGGGGGATACTTTTTTTTTTTTTTTTGGTTTTTCGAGACAGGGTTTCTCTGTGGCTTTGGAGCCTGTCCTGGAACTAGCTCTGTAGATCAGGCTGGTCTCGAACTCACAGAGATCCGCCTGCCTCTGCCTCCCGAGTGCTGGGATTAAAGGCGTGCGCCACCATCGCCCGGCAATACTTTTTTTCATAAAAGAGAAAATATGGACAGACAATTCTGTAGCTTATTGTGAGAATCCCTTCTCACAGGAGGTAAAAAATGGCTCCTTCCCTTCTGTTCACCACAGTTCTTTGTTTACACATTTGTCACAACATTTAAATTTCCTCCAGGAACTGGGATTGTGTCTTACTCCATGTTATGGCTAATGCATCTAACACATTGCTTCACACTCAAATACTTGCCTGATGCATAGTTGTATTGCTAGCAAAAATCACCTAACACATTTTTAAAAAAATCCTTTTTCTCTCTTTAGATTTGAAATTTTGCCAGAAATAATAAATATCTTAACCCCCAAGCTTATAATCTGTGTTCATTTTGCTAAACTCTGACAGTGTATTAATTTAACAACTCTATTCTCTGACCAAGTTCACAAGAAATCATTTTCTTGACAAGCAGCAGAGGTGGGGTTTGGAGTGAAAAATAGTACTATTCCCTTGTTTTGTGCACTCAGGAGTTGGTCCATTCTTTCTCTTTGTCTTTAATACAGAGATAAAGATGATAACTCTTGGCTGACTTTGTGCCTAATATCATATCAGACACATTGTAGATTGTAAATACTAGTTTCTAACATTGTATTTATTATAAATAGCATTGTTGTTGCATGTTTTGAAATAATTAGATACTTTCAAAAATATGAATTGGGGGCTAAAGAGAACTGAGAATTAGAAAGGAACAATATATATCCCCACACTCTTTTCTGCCTTGTAGGACACCGCAGTTGTGGAGATGAATTCTAACACAGCATATGAGAAACTGAAGCCTAATCGAGATGCAGAAGACCCTGACAGAACTAATAATTATGATCAAAATAGCATGAGCAACCAATTTTAATGATCAGATAAGGAACTTATTTCCAGCCCACAGTAGGAGTCGATAATCTTCTCTGAGCCCTAATCTACTGACATACAGGCTCCAAGCTGAAATAAGCTCTTAATAATGAATAATCCTGCTATGGATATTTTGTCACAGAACAGAAAGTGGAGAATTATAGAGCATTCATTTTGGGAAGAATTGGTTTCTTTTTTCCCTACTTCTTCACCCTTCAGATGTTTCTAAAATATGTACACAGTTAATTGTTACTGCAACCTTAATGATATAAGAGGTTATGTGCACAGGTGGGGAAAGAATATTCAATAATGTCATAGAGAGAAAGTTTAAACTGAGGTGTTAGAATCTAAGATCGTTGCTATGGAATAAGTCTAAAGGTAAGAGCTAGTGCTAGTTAGTAATAAGCCTAAACTATTGGCCAAGAATGTGTAGTTAGCATAAGCCTCAGTGTTTTTATTTGAGAACAGATGCAGGACAGAAAAACTCTGCCTATAGAACACATAGAAAACTAGCTTTAATTTCAATTAATAATTTCCAAGAAAAGCAATCTATTAATCCTAAATTCAACTTCCAGAAATTTGCAATCAAGTGAATTCATGACTTCCAAATTCTCTCTCTCTCTCTCTCTCTCTCTCTCTCTCTCTCTCTCTCTCCCATACACACACACACACACACACACACACACACACACACTTTACATCAGAGACATTGATGAGTTTGGTAATTATGTACTCTTTCACATTGGGATGCAGAGGAAAAGCACAACTTTTTCAGCCATACCTGATAATGCAGCCTGGAATCACATGCACTAAGTGAAGAGGATCCCAAGTTCCTGGCTGGGATATAGATTGAGTTCTGAAGTAGCCTGGAATACTATGCCCACATTCCCCCTCAAAATATGGACTATGGATATTTTCCTTTTTTTTTAAGAGGGGGAAATGGTGCAGGACAATTCTGTATTGCTTCAATTATGTTTTAAATAAACACTGATTGGTCAGTAGCCAGGCAGTAAGTATAGGAAGAACAACCAGACAGGAAGTAGAGGCAGGGCATGGAGAACAGGAATATTCTGGGAAGAAGGAAGCTCTTTCTGCAGTCCTGTTCAGACACAGAAGAAAAAAGATGTGACCTGCCCCGCTGAAAAAGTTATCGAGCCATGTGGCTAACATATACTAGAATGATAGGCTAATATAAGTTATAAGAGTTAATAAGAAGCCTAAGCTAATGGTCCAATCAGTTTATAACTTATAAAGTTATAAAGAAGCAGGCCCTCATGTCACAGGATTTCCCTCTGTATGCTGTGACTGGCATTAATGAAAAAAGAACTGCTTTGAGCCTATAGTAGAGTAGAGCAGGGCAGAGCAGAGCTAGGTAGGGACAATTGGACTGGATGTTGGGAGAAAGAAAGGCTGAGTTAGAGAGAAGCCATGTAGCCCCTCCAGAGACAGACACCAGTTGGAATCTTGCCAGTAAGCCACAGACACATGGCGATACACAGATTACTAGCAATGGGTTAAATTAAAATGTAAGAGTTAGCCAAAAAAAGTTAGAGTTAATGGGCCAAAAAGTGTTTTAAATAATATAGCTTCTGTGTGATTATTTTGGGACTGAGTGGACAGGAACCAACAAGCGGCCTCCTTACTACACTTGTCTCAAGATAAAAGTAAAAATCAAAACAAGGGCTGGAGACAGTTCAATGTTAGAGTACTTGCCTAGACTTTGTGGGGAACTGGTTTCAATATCTTTACTGAAGAAATGTTGGAATGGGTGCATGATCTTCTAGTACTGAACCTGATAGAAGAGAAAGTGGGAAGTACTCTACAACACATGGGCACAGGAGAACACGACAATGCTTTTGGGATAAAATCAGAAAGTCGTGTCGCTGCTAGCCTACCAATGGGAACACAGGAATGTCAGGTCTGCTAGCATGCTCTCTAATAGATTAACTATCATAAAATTATTCTCAGGTCTGATGGAATAGCTCAGTAGTTAAAGGCATCTGGTGCCAAGTCTGATGAACTGAGTTCAATAATAATGTGATGGAAGAAAAGAACCAACTCTCTATGTTATCCACTGCGCATGTGCATGTGTAAACACACACATAAATATAATTTAAAAACAAACTAGAAAAAAATGTTTTTAAGTAGTCCAGACACCCAAGCTTGAGAAACATGCACAAACACACCCCATGCATGTCTACATCTCTGTTTTAGGGGTTTAATCTCCTCATGAATGAAACCAACTTGTGAAAAACAAATTTTCCCACATGTGGAAACAGTTGGGAACAACTGCTTTCTGCTAAATCCTAACAGTGTTCTGTCCTGTTTGCTGAACCAAGGAATCTGAGCGCCATATCGTAGTTTTAGCCCAAGAGAAAGACACAAACTTTAAAGAAGAGAGCCTGATATTGCCACTTTCTTAAACTGTTATAATTCCTAACTTCATTCTGAAAACTCATACTTGTACCCAACGACTTTTGCAACATCAGTAGACTATTACAGAAAGCCAAAATTAGTCAAAAGCAAAGAACAACAAACCAAGTGTTACCCAACTTGGATAGATACATCTATAACACAACTCCTGCACTTAAGGTTCAGGCAACTTTTCATAAGAGGAGTAAGAAAGATTATAAGAAAGAGTGGGAAGTCCCTATGATGTTATACTTTCTAGATACAACAAGGAAGATAAACCCAAGAAATTTCAAGAACATGGTTGCCAAAACCTAAATAAGACCTGAGCAATTCCTGCATGTTGACATGCCAATGGAGATGGGGAAAACCTCATGCACTATAACCTTTATCAAGAGCTATGAGCAATTAACAACTGATAAAAGAGGGAGTATTCGTCTTCCCCCATGGATGAGTCCCTTAATTATTATCCAATACCAAACTGTCAGCCCTAGAAATATATAAATATGCAAGCAACACTACATAGACTTAACAAGTTTTATTTGCTGTTTGTTTGTTTGTTTGGTTGGTTGGTTGGTTGGTTGGTTTGGTTTATACTATATATCGGTAATAACACTTAAAGAAGGGAAAATCATGAAATTGGAAGTGATACAAGTAGACAAGGCAGGTCAGAGATATGGGATGGAAGGGAAAAAATGATGTAATTATATTTTTAATTAAATTTGAAACAACAATTATAATAAAGAAGAAGCTACGGTGTCATTCCAAGTAGACATCTCATAATCAGAAAGTAAAACAAATCTGACTACTTAAGGAGAAAATCAACAGAAATCAGTTGGCAGGAAAGACAGAAACTATAGGACATATATTAACACATATAAATATGTCTTAACATGATTTTAATTGAGCCAAGGGTCAGTTAATAGTTCGATCTTTAAAATGTTTGCCATGCAAACATGAGAAGACCTTAGCTTGAGCCACAAAAACATTATTAAAGAAAATTTGGATGTGTTGTACCAGTCCTGGGAAGGCAGAAGGAAGATACTTAAGATTCCTTCATCAGTTGGCCTAGCCTAATGCACAAGCTTTAGGTCAAGTAATGGATACTGTGTCAGAAAACAGGGTAAACAGCACCCAAAATAGACCTCTGGCTTTCACACATGTGCACACATATTCATGTGTATCTAAAACACACACACAATGTCAAATTCTCTCTATCTTCGTTTTCTGTAACTGATTTCCAAGTTCTCTTTTTTTTCTCTTGATTCTTTTTATTTTTAAGAAATTTCATACAATGTAACTTGATAACCACTCCACTCCCTCCATCCAAGTCAGCTCCAGGCCCTCACCAACAAACCTTCTATCTCTCAGCTTCCTATCTTTTGTTGTTGAAATTGTACATATAGATATCGATATAAATAGATATAACTATAGTTATAGTAATTATAGCTAGTTATAGTTATATATGTATATAAATATGCATGTAATTTAATTAACTCCAATTAGTACTGCATATACATATGGGTGTGGGGTCACCTGATGACTCATGGGTAACCTACCAATAGTCAACCTTCAAAGAAAAGTGACTCTCACTTCTCAAACAACCATCAACTACTAATTCTTTCTCAGCTGAGGGTGGGGATTTTGGAGCACCTGTACAGTTTCGGGAGTTTTCACTAGCTTGAACTTGTGAAGGTCTTCTGCAGATAACTGCGCCTCTTGCCATCTTGCTGTTGCCAGAACTACTTGGGGGAGGGGGCTATAAACCAGAAAACCCATGGCATCTTATTTTCAGGTTCATAGGGAAACATGAGACCTGAAGCTTCAAGCATCCAGATGCAAGGCAGGGGAATGAAGTCAGCAGAACAGTGGAAAAGTCACAGATGAGGGGAAACCTGGAGTCTCACTACCAGCACCCAATCAAACTGACAGCTTTCCTGCATCAGCTGGCATTAACGTCAATCAGTGTGGAAAACCATCAGCCCAGCATGATATTTTAGCTTTATTCCCTAATGCTTTTTCTGTGCTTCTCTAAGGAAAATAGAGAAAAATATGGTTAAGCTGTGGTGCTTTTTGATTTGGAGTTTGAGGGATTTTTCAAGTAATGAAAATGCCTGGCCACCTGGAGCAAAGATATTTACTCAGTGAGGAGGCAATATATATATATATATATATATATATATATATATATATATTCTCCTCAGAGAAAAATGAATTGAGAGTTCGCTGGAACCATTCTACTGAAGACCTACTGTGATGACAATTTCATTCTTAGAACAACCCAAGTCCAGATAGGAAAGTCCCAGAAAAGCTAAAGACCTGGGGGTTCTGCCAACAAGACATGGGCGTGGCCATTTGAGAACTAGGTGAAATACTCTCCACATCTGTGATGCTTCTTTCCTCTCCTACATACAGTCTAAGTGACACAAGATAAATTAGTGCCACACAAAAACAAACAAATAAATAATTAAAAGCCATAGGAAGCTCTTAAATCCCCTGGTACCACAGAATATTATCTTAACTGGAAACGTATTGCAGATGTAAACACTGAAACCTTTCTAAGTGCCATTTCCATTTTCGATCATTTCAAGACAATTCTGAACAAGAACTACGAAATGATATATAGTCAACAAATAAATATGTTAGTTAACATAAAACCACAAAAATACATTATTTGATGACAAGAAGACATTCTGAGAAAGGTTCCTCACTGAGTTTGCACTGTGTTAATCCAATAGTATACCCTTAGTCAAGTGTACTAAACCACCAGACATGGTCTCCATAGACAGGAAACATGGTACATTAGAGACCCAGAAGGCCCTAGCAAATACAACATGCTCTGCAGAGGTGCTCTCAACTTTGATTTCTGTTTTCATTTAAAGATGGAGTTTCACAACACAAGCCAGGCTGGCCTCAAACTTGAGCCTTTACCTGGCGATTCTAGCCCGGAGAATGAGTGAGTTTTGTCATTTTGTCATGGGAGAAGAATTTTCAGGTTTCCCCATGTGGATCAAGAATTTGTACACTTCAGTTTCCCCTGCAGTATTTGTCTCGGTCTGAGCTCATGCCCTCTGTACTAATCCAGATACGACCTAAGCACCACCTTGTCGAGGCCCTCCAGCTCGTGCCCACCAAGAAACGTTGTAAATTACCTGACCGCTGTGAGCACAGAGCAGAAGACAAGAACAAAGTTCAAATGCAGCTCCTCCAGGAAGACTTCTTCCTGCTGGGCTGCCAACTCTCATGATTAGGAAGGATATTTTACAGCAGAGATAAAAGGGAACCTTTGGATCCAAGAAGTCTTTAGTGTTCAATTCTCAGAATTCTTTTAAATTTTTCAAAATGTCGAGTTCCTCGGGAGTCTATGGTTGACCACTGTGTACTTTGACTTTCTTTTCCCAAACATGACTTTTTGGAGTTGTGACCCAAGAGGCAGGAGCAATCTGAAAGACTGAATTCTGGTGACAAAATTTCACTGCAAATCAGAACAAATAAACAAATGGATTTTAAGGTTCCCACTCCTTTTCAATCTGTTAGAAATACATGTTAAATTACAAACTTTTTAAACTTCATGCCTTCAATAAACAAGTAAATAATTTTAGGTAGAGATCATTCCAGGAAATGTTATGACGGAGAAAGAAAAAACAATATTTTTATTCCTTTTTATAATCGGGTTTTTTACAATTGGGTTCTCTTTGCTCTGCCTTCTTGAAAGTTTGTATATGATTTCTCAAAGAGGCAATAAAAACAAAATAATTTTCAAACTGTGTTTCCCTCCTATCAAGATTATCCAAAGAAATTTGTATAATAAGATTCATCACTTACACAAAAGCAAATTACTTGTACTGTAAGCACAATGAGGTCTTTGAACCCTCAGTAGGACTTGATGTCTGGAACTCCCTCATTGGATAATCACAAGTCCCTGAAACCAAGACTAGCTGAGTATTGTACTAGGAATTTCATTTTCCATAAGAAAAATAGCATTCAAATTTTGTTTTCATAATCTACACCTATAAGTATGTTATATGATAGTAAGTTCAACTCTAAAATCTTAACATCACTTTATAAAACTTGCATTAAAGGTATTAAGCAATATAGACCCTTTTTCTTGCCTTTAATAGAAAGCTTCTAAAATATCTATTTTTCACAATAATAACTGGCTTTACAAAATGCACCCATTATTACAATACTGCCATGAAATTTATAGGAGTAATCAACAGCTTTCTAATTGAATTTAGGGTCCCAAAGGAAGGGGTTCACTCTTAACACTGTAACTGACCAAGAATCTGTAACCCTGGATGTCATAGACTCTACTATAGGTCAACTACTGTTGTTTTCTCAAAGAACTTATATCAAAAACCATTCTAAGGTCTTATACTATAGACTAGCGCAACTCGCACCAATGAGAGAAACTTTTCCACACACCAGGTGGCAGCTGATACAGAGACACACAACTAGTTAAAGTGCAAAGAACAAATGACTGTCTTGTGTTTGGCTCTGAACAGGATATATATATATATATATATATATATATATATATATATATATATATATTACCCTGGCCCCCCAAAGCTCAGGAAACATTGTAGAAGAGGGAACAGAAATACTATAGGAGCCAGAGTCAAAGAAAGATTTCTGCAAAATAGTGTCTATAGTGTCTTCTGGACTCACAATGGCTAGAGTTTCTGGCAGAAGACCTGTACAAATCAAGCTAGTCAGCACTGCAATGAGAAGGAGTGGGTTCACAGGTATCTTCCTTAGCAGGAGAGCTGTTAATAATTGATGGTTGCTGCAAGAGCCATTTTTCTTCATTGGTGAGGCCCATGCTTTAACAGATGTCATCCTGTACCTATGTGCATACTACAAAGCACTAATTGGACCAGTGAAGAAAAAAGAAGTGGAGAAATTGAGAGAGGAATATGAGGAAGGGCCTACAAGAAGGCTTGGAGGTGAGAAACAGAGGGTAGATATGATATAAATAAGTGTGTCCCTGTGTGAAATGATTAAGTAGTATTTTTTTAAAGAGATGAAGCTTTTGACAGAATGGTAAAAGCATGAGCAAGGAGCTCTTGTGAATGTAACTAGTGATAAAGAAGCCTCAGTATTTCAAATAAAATTAATACGCATGGTTAGACAAATGGAAATAGTGTGAGACACGTGGTATGCTATCCTACAACCATATGAAGACAAGGGAAGAAGATAGCATCTCTGTGAAAGAGTACCTTCACCAGACCCTAATTCTAGAGGCTTAATATTAGACTTCCCAGCCTCCAAATGCTACAAAAACAGGTTTCAGTTTTTATATGGCAGCATCTGTAGCAATGTAAAGAAACCAAAGTAGCTAACCCTTGCAATTAACATGTTATTAAAAAATAAATCTTAACTAACTTCCGTGTCAATTTATTTATTTATTTAATTAATTTATTTATTTATTAAAGATTTCTGTCTCTTCCCCACCACCGCCTCCCATATCCCTCCCTGTCCCCCAATCAACTCCCCATCTCTTATCAGCCCTAAGAGCAGTCAGGGTTCCCTGCCCTGTGGGGAGTCCAAGGACCTCCCACCTCCTTCCAGGTCTATTAAGGTGAACATCCAAACAGCCTAGGCTCCCACAAAGCCAGTATGTGCAGTAGGATCAAAACCCAGTGCCATTGTTCTTGACTTCTCAGCAGTCCTCAATGTCCACTATGTTCAGTGAGTCCGGTATTATCCCATGCTTTTTCAGACCCAGTCCAGCTGGCCTTGGTGAGTTCTTGAAAGAACATCCCCATTGTCTCAGTATGTGGGTGCATCCCTCGCGGTCCTGAGTTCCTTGCTCGTGCTCTCTCACCTTCTGCTCCTGGTTTGGACCATGGGGTTGTAGTCTGGTGCTCCAATGTGGGACTCTGTCTCTGTCTCCTTTCATCAGATTCCGTGTCAATTTAGTCATAAGTTTTATTCTTAAAATGTTTCGTGGGCCCCGGGCAAGCTGGCGGTCCTGCCATGCAGCGAGCGGGCCACGAATGGGTCCAGGGAGAGCCAGGCAGCTGCTGTTTCCCAACAGCAGGGGGCCACGTGGCGGCAAATTCCCAACAGGTGAATGTGTGTAAACACAAAAAATAGCCATAAACATTTATTAAAGGAGAAAGGGGGGGAGAGAGAGAGAAAGAGGGAGAAAGAAAGAGAACGAGAGAAGGAAAAGAGAAAAGAGAGAGAGGGGTTGCTGGGAGTGGGCATGGAAAGGGGCATGGACCAAAGGAACAACATTCCCACATCTTGCTTATGATAAAAAGCAAATTAGACACCACAGTTTGAAGGAATTGGGGTGGCAAATTCTCAAGACTAATTGTGGGTGTTGTCTTTGGGGGGGAACCCGAGAGAAGGCTGGGTGCTGGCCACATCCTGGCATAGCTGGACTCTTTGCTTCTGATCAGTGTCTGTGGCATGGGAATGTCTGGTGTCCCTAAGGTATTGGCAGAACAAAGTTAAATTAAGGAAAAAATATTTTTAGGACCAGGGAATTGAGGGGGTATCTGACCTATTTAAGATGGATTCCTTAATTCAGCTCCCTGGAACTCATAAGAACTCCTCAGGTTTGTGAAAACAGAAGTTTTAGACATACAATGACTGTAGCATAAGAGATAAATTTGGTTTGAAATTTGTTTGGTGAGGTAACCTGGCAAATCCTCTCAGCTATCAAACTGTCAGAAATCTTTGAGGATAAAATTTTACTTGAGTTACTGATTAAAAATGACAGAGATCTTACTTGGTTGGCACCCAGAGCTACTCTTTTTTGTGTCCTCCATGGTCACTGAATGTTGCATTTGACCTTTGCTGTTTAGCGCAGGCCTGCCAGGCTCCAGAAGACCCTGTGGGCTAAGAAATCTGTAGGAAGACAAGCCTACCTTGGCCTGAGCACCTAGGCTTGTCGATTCCAGCGATTATATCCATGTCTAGAGGTCTTTAGTTTAGACGAAAGGCAGTTTTGCCCAATGGTCAGCACTTGGCAGTCGAAGCGAACTGCAGAAGGATGCTGTTCTGTGCGCGTCTGTCTTCTGTCTTCTTTGGAGGGAGTAGAGAGCTGCTGATAGGAGCCAACCTGTCTCTCTTGTTATGAAAAGTTTTTAAATAATTAAATACTTAAATATCATATTCCCCAGATCTCTGAGCAGTTGAGGGCTGTTTATCAGGTATGAATATAATATAGAATCTGATTGGAGAGCTGGGTCTGAGCTTAACTGCATTGGCTCTTAACAGGTAAGATTCACATTCATAAAAAGGCAGAAAGAAGAAAAAACTGCTTGTAATATAAAATTGGCAGAATTGACAATGGTAGAGAACAGCTTAAGAGACTTAAAGGTACATACAAGTTTCAAATATGAAACTCATGACTTTGTAGTCTGAAATGAGATGTAATGAACAATTATTATACACAGAAAGAGTGAACAGGAATTGGGCAATGTGGATGTCTTTAAAGGGCCCTATCAAAGGCATGCCATTGCTCAAAACACATGTAACAGAGTTAACAGGAGGATTTTAATGAAAACTGGGGAAAAGGCAGGGTATACAGAAGTAAAAGTGGGAGGGTGTGGTCACCTGACCTGACTCTCAGCCAAGATGGTGACAGCCAAGTGTTGTCTGCTCTGTTGGTGAGCCGCCATGCCATAACAAAAGTCACAGAGGGGAGGGGCAAAAGGCTGGAACCAAAAAAAAAAAAAAAATGGCCATTTACAGTTTTCCTCTAAGGTATATTGGGGCCATTTTTGGATAGAGACTGATAAGTGTGAGGTTGCAGGGCATCCAAAGGGTGTCCCAGGGGAGAGGCCGGAGTGATAGGTCTAGACAGCTTGCTATCCATGGCTAAAGCCATGAAGAAAAAAGTGGCACCTCAAACCATAAGGTGAGATGCAGATAGATGGCACGAACACTCAGACTTGTGAACAGGCGTCCGAGATCACAGAGGGAGTGCTAAGGGCCTGGCTGAACTGACTTGAGCCTCTGGGAGATGGGTTCCTGGGCAGGAGGGGTTCAGCCAAAGCCAGGCTGCCCTGTAGCAACCTGCTCGCACCGTAGCAAGCTGTACGGAAAGAAGATAGGAAAAGAATGAAAAGAGAGAGAAGGAAAGAGAGCTGAGGACTCCAAGTCCTCAGGGGCGGGTGGGTGAGGGGCTGGGTAAGGCCAAGCCCTTTGAGATGGGTTTAGCTAAGGATGGAAGCCTGGAGTGGATGCTAGCAAAAGGAACAACCAACCAAGAAGTTCACACCCCCCACACACCCCAGAGAACACCTGAGATTGCAGGGAGCTCAGCAGCCAATCTCTGGGTTAAAAGGGGTGGTTAAGCTAGCCGAAAGGGAAAACTCATTATTAGAAGCCGGTGTTGTTCGTGGAACCCAGCCCAGGCAGATGGAACATGTGGGGTTGTGGAGCAGGGTCCTCGGTCCTGATTGTGCCCCGGGAGGCCCCGGAGCTCTGGGCTGCACCAACCGGAGCCACAGCCTCAGGTGGAAATCTGGGACGAGCAGATCTGATGAGTCACGTGGCACCAATTTTATTGTTAAAATGTATCGTGTGTCCTGAGCGAGCTGGCGGCCCTGCCATGTGGCGAGCGGGCAGCCAAGTGGGTCGGGGAGACCCAAGCAGCTGCAGTTTCCCAACAGCAGGGGGCCATGCGGCGGCGAATTCCCAACAGGCCAACGGGTGTAAACAGACCCATAGACACAGAAAACAGCCATAAACGTTTATTAAAGGAGAGAGGGAAAGAAAGAGAGAAAGAGAAAGAGAGAAGGAAAAGAGAAAAGAGAGAGAGAGACAAAGACATGTGTGCACACCAGAAGGAGAGAGCAGGAAGAGAGAAAGAGTTTTCAGATGAGGTGAGTGGTCAGAGGTTGCTGGGAGTGGGCGTGGAAAAGGGCATGGACTAAAGGAACAAGAATAATATCTTCCATTTGGTACTAGGGACTAAACTGTGGGTCTCCCTCCCTCTACTGATCCACTGATGTAGGAGTGTCTTCTATCTATCTGTTGCTTTCATTGGTTAATTAATAAAAAAAACTGCTTGGCCTGATAGGTCAGAACATAGGTAGGCAGGGAAGACAGAACAGAATTCTAGGAGAAAGAAAGCAGAGTCAGGCAGATGCCATGGATTCAGCCGCCAGGTCAGACATGCTGAATCTTTCCCAGTAAGCCACCACCTCATGGCGCTACACAGATTACTAAATATGGGTTAAAGCAAGATGTGAGAATTAGCCAATAAGAGGCTGAAACTAATGGGCCAGGCAGTGTTTAAATGAATACAGTTTCTGTGTAATTATTCCAGGGCTAAGCTAGCCATGCGGGAGCAGGGCGGGACAGAAAGCAGGCCTGCTCGCCTCATCACTACAATCCACTAATATCTTATGTTGTGCTAGTATTTGGAGTTGAGGCCTTAGAAAGCTGAGCTAGGGTGAAATCATGTGGTATGGTCGTCATGAAGGGATTCATGTTCTGTGCTCCCATTTCTGACCTCTCCACCTCTGTCTTTGTTTTTCCTTCTTTCTTCTAAAATTACAGTGTAGGTGTTCCAGGCCCTAGTTTATTTCACTAGATGTTTGTAGGTCAATTACAGTGACATGCTGATTATAACTAATAATATTTTTTATAATACAAAATTGTTTTTTCAGGAAAAAAAAGATTTATAGTATACTTTTGTGAAAATTAAGTTGGTTAGATAACAACCATATTAATTATCTTCATCCTTACAAAAGCAATCTACAGATTCAATGCAATGCCCATCAAACCTCAGAAAATTCTTCAAAGACATTGAAAGAACAATACTCAACTTCATACGGAAAAGCCAAAAACCCAGGATAGCTGAAACAATTGTATACAATAAAGGAACTTTTGGAGGCATCACAATCCCTGACTTCAAGCTCTGCTATAGTGTTACAGTACTGAAAACAACTTAGTATTGGTATAAAAACAGACAGGAGGACCAATGGAACTGAATCAAAGACCCAGATATCAATCCACACCTGATTTTTGACAAAGGAGCTAAAATTATAAAATGGAAAAAAGATCTTCAACAAATGGTGCTGGCATGTAGACGAATGTAAATAGACTATTATCTATTGCCATCAACAAAACTCAAGTCTAAATGGATCAAAGACCTCAACATAAAACCAACCACACTAAACCTCATAGAAGAGAAAGTGGGAAGTACACTTGAATGCATTGGCACAGGAGACTACTTCTTAAGTATAACCCCAGTAGCAAGACACTGACAAAAACAATTAATAAATGGGATCTCCTGAAACTAGAAAGCTTCTATAAAGCAAAGAACATGGTCAACAAGACAAAATGACACCCTACAGAATGGGAAAAGATCTTCATTAACCCCACATCAGACAGAGGTCTGATCGCCAAAATATACAAAGAACTCAAGAAACTGGATACCAAAAGAACACAGAATCCAAAAAAAAAAAAATGGAGTATAGACCTAAACAGAGAACTGTCAACAGATTAATCTAAAATGGCTGAAAGACACTTAAGGAAATACTCAACATACTTAGCTATCAGAGAAATGCAAATCAAAACAACTCTGAGTTTCCATTTTACACCTGTCAGAATGGACAAGATCAAAAGCACTGATGACAAGGTATGCTGCAGAGGATGTGGGGAAAGGGGAACACTCCTCCATTGTTAGTGGGAGTGCAAACTGGTACAGTGACTTTGAAAATCAGTATGGCAATTTCTCAGAAAATTAGCAAACAACCTACCTCAAGACCCAACAATACCGCTTTTGAGTATATACTCAAAGAATGCTTAATCATAGCACAAAGACATGTGGTCAAATATGTTCATAGCAGCATAGTCATAGTCAGAACCTGGAAACAACCTAAATGCTCCTTGAGCAAAGAATGGATAAAGATGTGGTACCTTTACACAATAGAGTACTACAGAGCAGAAAAAAAAATGACATCTTGAAATTTGCAGGCAAATGGATGGATCTAGAAAACATCATATTGAGTGAGGTAACCCAGACCAAGAAAGACAAATGTATGTACTCAATCTCAATCATAAGTGGCTTTTAGACATAAAGCAAAGAAAAACCAGCCGATAATCCACAATCCCAGAGAACCTAGACAACAAAGAGGACCCTAAGAGAGACATACATGAATCTAATCTACATGGGAAGAAAAAGACAAGATATCTTGAGTAAATTGGGAGCATGGGGATTATGGGAGAGGGCAGAAGGTGAGAGGGGGAGGAAGGAAGGGGAACAGAGAAAAATATATAGCTCAATAAAAGCAATAAAAAATAACAAAACCAAGCAAAAAAACTATGTTCCTTTGTCTCTTATCATTCAAAAAGAGCAATTTATTCCCTTTGTGAAAACAATTATATTTGAAAAATTTTAGCAAGCAAAGGGGCATCCTTTCATGCTTTTTTTGAAATAATTTTTATTAATTTTTATTTTTCCATTCAATTATTTACAATTCTTTCCCTCCTCCCAATTCCCTCCCTTTCCCCCACACCCCTCCTCCCTCTCCCACCCTGCTTGAGAGAGGGCCAGGAATCCTGTCCTGTGGGAAGTCCAAGGCCTAGGGAGCTGTGCATCCATGTAGACTAGGGTCCCAAAAGCCAGAACATGCCATATAAACAAGTCCCAGCTCAGTCAGCCCCCATTGTCAGCCACAATCAAGAGAGATCAGTTTGATCACATGCTCATTCAGATCCTGTTCAGCTGGATTTGGTGAGTTCTCATTAGAACAGGCACACTGCCTCACAGTTGATGGACCAATCCCTCGCGGTCCTGACTTCCTTGCTCATCTTCTCCCTCCTTCTGCCTTTTACTGGACCTTGGGATAAAGAAAGTGTGGAATATATATATATATATATATATATATATGTATATATATATATATATATGTATATATATACACACACACACACACACATTAGAGTACTACGCAGTGGTAAAAAAATAATGACATCTTAAATTTTGCATGCAAATGGGTGGAAATAGAAAACACTGTCCTGAGTGAGATAACCCAGAACCCAAAAGATGAGTATGGTATGTACTCACTCATTTGTGGACTCTAGCCATAAACCAAGGTCATTAAGACCATAGTTCACAAGCCCAGAGAAGCCAAATAACAAGGTGAACCCAAGGAAAACTATATATAGATCCTCCTGGAAATTGGAAACAAACAAGATTGCAGGGAAGAAACTGTGAGCATGGGGGTGGGGGCTGGGGTGGGGGTGAGTTTCGGGGAAGGGGAGAGGGGGAGAGGGAAGGGAGAAGGGCAGGTCTGGCAAGAGCTTGGGGGAAAGGGAGTGGAGATGGAGGAAGGGTGGATATAGAAGCAGGGAAGAAGATACCTACAGTAAGGGATCCATTTTAGGGTTGGCAAGAGACTTGGCTCTAGAGGGGATCCCAGGTATCCACGGGATGTCCCCAGCTAGGTCCTTGGATAGCAGAGGAGAGGGTGCCTGAACTGTCCTTGCCCCACTATCATGCTGATTATCTCGAATATGATTATAACCGTAGAATCTTCATCCAGCGACAGATGGAGATAGAGACAGAGACCCTCATCAGAGCAACGGACTGAGCTCCCAAGGTCCAGTTATTGATTGCTTTTTAGCCTCACAAAAATTCACTTTGAGAAGAATATATGTTTATATGTAAAATTTCAAACATCTCTCAATGTCTTTTTTTACTTCAGTCTTTAAAAATACTATTAATTTGCTAAAAAAATTAAATTTCTAAAATGCACACATGGAAAAAGACATCACATTTCATATTATGTGTACACAATGATTATTATTTCTCAATTTAGAAATAAATATTTCTAAAAAGCATGAGATATATTGGTTTCATTTGAACTTTTAGTTACTTACAAACACTAAAATATATTACATGAGTATAGTACATGGCCTCATAAAAATTTGTTAAATATCTATTATTGAATGCCTCCACTGTACTCTGAAGTCATATTATCTTCAGCTTTATCTTCGGTTAATGCTTGTGGTCCTCTGTATAAATGCTTAAGTCAGGTCTTAAGGAAAGGTCGAGTGGATAGGTAAACCCTGGGACATCTTCATTCAAAGCCTGCATTCTCTGCTCTTATTATATTTGCTTTCCCGCAAAACCAAGCATGCACAATAGATTTTAACGGATGGTAAAGGCAGCCTTTAGTATAAGCACAGAGAAAGAATCCCTGGTTATCTCTTTTACACACACCTGAAATTTCATCTTCATAAATTCACTCATTTACATGGAAAATTGGTTGTTCCTAACATTTCTTTTAACTCGTGAAAACCCATGTAGAGATAATAATTGAACCTTCACATATATCAGCTCCTGAGTGTTGTTCTGCTCAACTAACAAAACATTAAACACCTGTTGGGTGCAAGGGACTGAATTAAACTATCCAGGAAGACAAAGATACCAGAGATACTATGCCTAAGGCCATTCACAACGGATAACTATCAATTGCTAAAGGAGGGAAGGGCCACTGTGTTGAAAAGCAAAAGATATTTTCAAGTCAATTATACTAAAAGTAGCTAGTAGACAGTAAAGAAAATGTCCTATCAGATTTCAATATAAATGTAAACACATACAAGTTACTTATCTTTTAATTTTGTTGCATACATTCTAGTTCCTAAAACGGAGAGAGAGGGAATAAAGAAAACTGGATCTGAATGTGAATTGAATCTAATGTAATATCTTCTTAAATTCCATTTAACTTTGACCAGTATCTAACAAAAATATGGCACTTGTACCCACCTACTTATCATGAATTTATCTGTTTACTTGCATATTCTATAGATCTCTAAGAGTACCTGGAAAGGAGAAGGCCTGGCCAGTACCAAACATAATAATGCTTATAATTAATTCAAAAGTAACAGCAGATTTACAATGTGTCACGAGCTAACTCAATAGGAGGAATGATTCAATCTAATTAGAATGCGCCTGGGCTATTCTTTATTCTTCCTGCTTGCCTATCATGGAATCCAGACTCAGGCTGACATCTGGGTGATCCTGCCCACAGCCTTCAGCACACAGCTACAGCAAGTAACACAGCCTAAGTGCTAGCAAGAACTCATGTATCACCCAGCACCTCTGGCTCTCATCTTGCAATCATCTAGGGGAAAGGAGCTTAGAAATGCAGTGAATTGAATAACTCAGGATGACAATAGAAGAGCTGTCCTGGGCATAGTGTTAATGTCCCCTGTGGGAACTAAAGAAGACAGAAATGGTTATGGGCTGCTGCCAGCAGGCAAAGACATTTTCCCATTATAAGCAGCATAGGCAGGTTTACTGAGACATCTGCTTCCGTAGCAAGAGCAGTCCTGCTAAGGCTGAGTTTTCATTTCTCCCAGGTTCTATCCTCCTGACACTTATTATAAGTCAAATAGCAATGTAACACTGTCCTTAGGGAGAACCCGCTCTCATTTTGACTGTCAAGTGAGAGAGAAGGCAGAGAAAGGATGAGGTTCTTTCTGGGAGCTTCTCACCTTCTCCAAGTCAAAGAAGAGCAATGCAATGAGTTTGCAAGTGGGCGCAGTGGCTAAAATGACTCCCTGTTTCCTTCCCAAGGACCAACTTCCCTTGCAATTAATTTCTAAATCTGCCATTTAATCATTAGACTAAAAGGACACTGAAAATGAACACCACTGCACCATTTACATACTTAACTGGGTGAGATTTGTGACTTTTAGATCCTGGAAATTAGCTTGTTTCTGTGTCCTGTTCTCAAACGATTTGTCTCTCATATCTGGGTGCCTCTGCTTACTTCCTGTTATTTTGTGTTGTAAAACTAATTGTTCTCTTTCGGCATCATTATATGAGCAGTCTGCTGCAAACAAATTTGCCTCTTGCTGTCCTAAATAATAATGACTTCATGAAGAAGCCGTGCAAGGTTCTAGTTAATGAGATCTATGTTGGTTAGTACAAACACCCTAGTTTCCTTTTATATATGAAATCAATTAGGTGAAATCAAATGAACCTGCTCCCTTTCTATTTATGCAAGGTCAATAGTGAAGGCATCCTACCAACTGAAAATAATCGGTGCTAGGTTGTTGGAAAACTAAACCAGCACATCATAAGTCTGGTTTGTTACCACATACTACCCCCAAATAGCTCAATGTTTTTATTTAGGTTGCTTTTTGACTTTGTGTGTATGCGGTATGGTGTTAGTGTATATACATGTGTGTGCATATGTGCAAGCATGCATGTATGCATACATATGTCAATGTGGATGTCAGAGATCAATATGAAGCCTCTTCCCCAATTATTTTCCACCTTATTTTTTGAGACAGGGTATCCTACCTCCTGAACATAGAGCTCTCTCTCTCTCTCTCTCTCTCTCTCTCTCTCTCTCTGTGTGTGTGTGTGTGTATTACGTGTGTGGAATGGATATTTTGTAATCAATAGTATGACCATAATACCTGACAGGAAAAACCTTCAGGGAGAGAATTATTTTGATTCATAATTTAACAAGAATTTGAAGTCAGTGTGGAAAACAGCAATCCAGGTCATGACAGGTCAGAAAGAAGAGAGAGCAAAATTGTGTGCACACCACTGGCTTTCTCCTTTTGTTTCTTTTACTCTATTCATGTTACAAATTCATGGAATGGTGTCACCTACATTTAGGATGTATGTTCCATTCATCCTTTCAGGAAATTTCCTCACAGCCACCCCAGAGATTCATAATCAGTGCCCAACATGGTTCTTCATCCAATCAGTCTTACCGTCAAATTTAACCTCTCCCTGCTGGGGAGATGAATGAGGGAGCAAAGTGCTCACTGCATAAACATGAGGACCTGAGTTTGAATCTTCATTGCTCACAAAGATTTGGACCATTGTGCCTGCAATATCAAGTTTGGGGAGGCAGGAAGAGGGTTCCTTAGACTTGCCCTAGTTGAAGAAGAAAATTCCAGCCTCAGTGAAGGACCCTGTCTCAGAAGATAAATTGCAGAGTGATTACAGAAATCCAGTGTTGCTCTTAGACTTCCATGTGAACACAAATGTGCATGTTAACCTGTACACATACAGGTGTGTGCACATTTATCTGACTAAGGGTCATATTAATGTTAGTGATTCCTTTAATAACACATTGTTAAGCTATGTATAGTACTAGAACAAGGTCTGAAATTATTATTCCCAAAATAGAGTGTATTGGATCTTAATCTACTTAAAGAAAAACATACCAACTACTTTCAAAGCAATCAGTTTCCTTTATCATCTCATTCCCACTCATTCTTTTCTGACTTAAAAGATGGAATTTTGAAGATTTATATTTCATAGGAAAAGCAAGATATTGACTTTTAGAAACCTTTTTTTATAATTCTAGAGAATCACACTTGACCCAGAGCCAACAGGAGCCACTTCAGCAAAGAACAAGGCCTAAGGAGACCTGCAACTTTGTTCACTTCAGTTAACAAGTATGTGTTGAGGGTCGATTTCATGCCAAGAGCTTGCATTTTACTTCTTTTTCTTCTGAAGTTCTAAATAACTCAACCTCATTTTAATCAAGCAGAAAAGATTATCTGGATACTTCTCAAAAATCTCGAGTGCCAAGTTTCAGTGGAAGACAAAAACTAGAGCAAATTAAAACAGGGTCAAGGCTTTCAAGGGACATTTATTGGGCACCAAACAGGCATGTTTTCAAAGAAAATCACTTTTCTGTCTTTTAAAATAACCCATGATTCTAGTTAATTTTTTAGTATAATAAAAAAGGCATAAAGTTGTCAGGTTGGAGAGATGGCACAGTGGTTAAGAGCACTGGTTGCTTTTCCTGAGGTCCTGAGTTCAATTCCCAGTAATTACATGGTGGCTCACAATTCTCTTTAATGAGATCTGGTGCCTTCTTCTGGCCTGCTGGCATACATGCAGACAAAGCACTCATACAGAAGGAAGAAAGGAAGGAAAGAAAAAAGATAGAAAGAAAAAAAGAAAGAAAGAAAGAAAGAAAGAAAGAAGGAAGGAAGGAAGGAAGGAAGGAAGGAAGGAAAGAAAGAAAGAAAGAAAGAAAGAAAGAAAGAAAGAAAGAAAGAAAGAAAGGAGAAAGGGAGGGATGAAATGGAGGAAAGACAGACAGACAGAAAGAAGAAGGAAGGAGGAAGGAAGGAAGGAAGGAAGGAAGGAAGGAAGGAAGGAAGGAAGGAAGGAAGGAAGGAAGGAAGGAAGGGAAAGGAAATTGTCATGCTCCTCATAAATCATTTCTGATGTATACAATCTAGAGATTTTGCCGATCAAATATATAGAGATACATGTGACTACAAACTGCTTTGCAATCTAATTATTCAGTAAACACATAATTGTCTTTCTGAAACAGTAACTCACTATTCAAATGTGCTTTTTCATTTTAAAAGATGCCATGTTTTCACTATATTGACATTTCATTTTATTAAATTTTTACACTGTGTGTCAGGTGGTTTCCATGACAGGGAGTGGGGTTGCATGTGTCCATAGGTGTACTTGCATGTATATGTATTGTGCATGTGGAACAGCATAGGGGCCTACAGAAAGACAAGAACTTATTACTCAAGCCTATTGAAGGATTCTTGATCCTTCTAGAATGCTGTCCATAACAGACAAAACCCTCCTCATGTTTTTCCTGCTTAACCACAAACTACCCACCACCTTTCTGGTATCATGAAGTTGATCTGAGCCTTTCATCCACCAAGCAACCTATCATCTGTATCAGATGCAGATATATTTTTATACGTGCTTGTATATTTCCAGGTACAGAAATTGAACACAAGCTCCTAATAATGAGTTTCCATGATGTCTGTGGCTGATATTTGATAGCCACTCACCTCGTGCCTTTTTTTCCTAACACAGCTCTCTGGAATGTTACCTCTAGCTTTTTCAGTCCAAGCAGCATTGATATGCCTGAAATGCCAAGCATCTCTGGGTTTCTGTGTTGTCAGAATCTGCAGTGAATTAAAAAACGAATGCTAATACTGAAGATCAGCAAGGACAGGAAGACAAATACTCTCTGCTAGCTTGGATCTAACCATTGTATTCTACACTGCCACGGACTACTTCCAACAGGTCTTCAACTACCACAAAAAGCAGAGAGACCTTTGAGCATACCCCTCAACATCTAAATGCATCTGATATCACAAAACAACAACTATATTTATAGAGTGCCATCTGTGTGGTAGGCATTGTTCAAGCTACCTTCCATATAGTAACTCACAGCATTCCTTGGAGACAGCTTGATTATAATCTTTTTGTAGAGTATTTTGCCCATGTGATGAATTTAGTCATCAATTCAGGAGTCTGGGTCCAGACAGTACTTTTAACTCTTTCAGTAGATACTCTCATTCACATATACATAAATATACATATGCCACACATCATCTATGTCACACAGAGAGAGACAATCCTGCAGCTCCTATACATAGATAACACAAACCCAACATACACCATACACTATATAAGCCCAGTCTCACTTTACTTACAGATACAATATATCCACAAATATATCATATATGCATAACACACACACACACATATATATATACCAAACACACACACACACACACATATATACCACACACACACATGCATGTATACATTCTCTGTCCATCCACCAATAAATTATAATGAAGAAAAGTAAACACCTAGAGCAAACATGGAATTTCAAAAACATCAAGGCCTCTTTCTTCTCGTATGATGAATAGACATTAACAAAGATACTTCCTGAGCTGATTAGGGAAGCATCAACAAGGAGAAGGCAAAGATATGGTGACATATCAGAAGTGTTCTAGTACTCAAGAGTCTATGAAAGGCTTCAGGTTCAACACTCACCTTTCAGATGTCTAACTGCTCATAGCTTATTCACAGAGCGCTTTTCCTGCCTGAAAACCTGGTCTCCATTCTTTCTTGCCATTCTATTATTACTCCCTGGGTTTTTCCCACAGTGATGTTCCCTCTAACCCCAGCAGCCTCTCCAGCGTCTGAACTTCTTCATGTATTGTCTGTACCACCTGCTTGGCATTTTGATACATATGCTACCACACAGTTAGCTATCTCAAAAGATAAAAGTGCTGCATTATATTCTCTACTCATTTATTATTCAGAGGTTGCCATAGCTTTCAAGGGATAACCAAACAGCAATTATTGACTTTGAGGTTCAAAATAGGATTGTGAAAGTTGGAAATAAATGGAATCTAAAAAGCCGGGTGCTTTTGATTTGTTAGATTCTATCTTTCTGAGAAAGGGTTTACTGAGTTCTAAAATCTTGCCTTCAGCTTTTAAGAACTCATACACAGAAGATATATAAAGTTTATTTGATAAGCACAGTTTTAGAATAAATTCATAAGGACATAAAAGCAAGTTTGCCATCTAAAATAAGTAAAATGCAATGTCTGTGGGAAAAAGAAACATCACAGAAAAGTGCTAGCTTAAACAGCAGGATAATATTCACACTCTTTTCAGTTATGATCTTGAATCCTTACAGAAAACTACAGGTCCTAGGGAGCACACCTTAATAAGTGCCTCATTTTCAAGATGCAGTCATAGCGGGCCTTAAACATGGTCAGCAAGAGGGCTTTAGCATTGCTGGGACGGCAGGATTTTAATATAGGAAGGACTGTGGTCTTCCTCATACATTCACTGGGACACTGGAGGTCATATGCAGTATGTGCTGAGAAATGTTTAGCAACCAGCTACTCTCTTGAAAATAAATTCTCTCTGATTTTTAGGTCAGCAAAATTGTTCTCCCAAAGATGTCAGTGTTCTGGTCCCTGGATTGCATATGATGATTAAACTGAGGATTTCAGTATTATCTTCAATTGCCAGACCCAGAGGATCACAGAATCTCTATTTGGGAGGCAGGATTGCAGTCAGAGAAGATGACAGGTAGGCAGGGACAGAGTGGGTCAGTGAGAAAAGAGACAAAGAAAACAGGGAACCTGTTTGAATTTGAATAAGACACATTGCTGCCTTTGAACAGAGAGAAAGAAAACGTATGCCAAAGAATGCAAGTGGTTCCACAGTATCCAGGAAAATGGTCTTGATTTGAGCATCCCATGCTTGACTATGACTGCAGAAATGGTGACCTCCAAAGCTGTAACAATACATGTGTGTTGCTTTATGACATCATGTTTATGGTAATTTGTTGCTTGCATTAGAGATTTCCAAAGATATAAAATCTCTGGAAGGCTGATATAAATACAAGCGAAATGGGAAGAGATATGACCATAAACCACTGCAAGCTGATTCAGGTTAGTGTCAGCGTATGACTGCATGGGTGCACATGTGGATCTTCCTGCATCTCAGGGAGTCCACAGAGAAGGGGAAAGTGCTGGCAGCCAGGATGAAACTTTACAGTCATGGGGAGACAATGCTTGAGCACCCACTGTTTGGAATCTCAAAGCTTGGAAACACCCACAGGGCTGAAACACAAAACCCAGAGACCAAGCAGTTAGGCCTCTCCCAACATGGGCGGATGGCAGAAGACAGCCGAAGCCAGATGTTCCATCCTTCCCCTATGCTTGTAGATTGTAGCAGCTCACCAGAACCTAGGGGAAAAGACAGGGTAAGGAAAACACATGGCTGTTTTCTTTTTGAGATTATAATATAATCACATCATTTTTCCCTTCCTATTCCTTCCTACAATCTCATCCATATACCCTTCCTTGATTCTTTTAAATCCACAGTCTCTCTTCTTTGAGTATATACATATATTTCTAAATATAACCGGTTCAGTCTACGTAATGTTATCTGTATGTTTTCAGAGCTGACCATTTAGTACTGGACAGCTAGTTCATGTGTTTGTCGCCAGAGAAAAATATTTCTACCCTAAGCATTTCTTGGTTACTGTAGGTCTTATGTAGGGTAGAGGCCTCATGGGCTTTCTCCATCCACTTTGGCATATTTATTATCCATTTATCATTCTGCTCTTGTTTGTGCAATCACGCTGGTGAAACTAAGGATGTAGCTGATATTCCTAGGAGAGAAAGTCTTAGAGCAAACCCCTCATCCTCTGTCTCTTAAAATCTTTCTGCCCATTGTTCTACAATGTACCTTAAGCCTTGGGTGAGGGGCCTGTTTTCTAGATGTAACCACTGAAACTGGGCTCCACAACTTTCTCTTTTGATTGGTTTGGGTTTTCTATAGTGGTCTTTACTTGTTGCAAAGAGATGTTTCCTTTATGAGATGTGAGGGTTACACTTACTTATCTGTGGATTTAAGAACAAATATTTAGAATGTAGTTAGAGATTATTCAGGTTGAGTAAAATGTTGGTTGTAGGAAGCATAGAGATTAGCTACATAGCAGTCAGGGTTGGTCAGGCTAGTCCCAGGCACTGGTTAAACTGAGTCTATAATTTATGGTCCTAAAGAAGCTAAACAAGAGGGCAAACCCAAGGAAAAACATATAGTTATCCTCCTGGCTATGGGAAATAGACAAGATTGCCGGGAAAAAAAAATTGGAATCTTGGGGGTAGGGTGGGATGGGGGTAAGGGGAGATGGAGAGAGAAAAGTGTGAAGGAGAAGATGAGGGGAACTTGGGGAAACGGGATGATTGGGGATATAGGAAGGTTGGATAGGGGAGCAAGGAAACTCATATCTTAGTTAAGGGAGCCACCTAAGGGTTGGCAAGAGACTTGAACTTGGAGTGGCTACCAGATGCCCAGGGCAATGTCCCCAGTTAGTTCCTTGGGCACCTGAGGATAGGGAACCTGAAATGAACCTATTCTATAGCCATACTGATGAATATCTTGCATATCACCATAGAACCTTCATCTAGCGATGGATGGAGATAGATACAGAGACCCACACTGGAGCACCGGACTGAGCTCCCAAGGTCCTAATAAGGAGCAGAAGGAGAGAGAACATGTACAACGAAGTCAGGACCACGAGGGGTGCACCCACCCACTGAGACAGTGGGGCCGATCTATTGGGAGCTCACCAAGGCCAGCTGGACTGTGACTGAAAAAGCATGGGATAAAACCGGACTCTCTGAACATGGCCGACAATGAGAGCTGATGAGAGGCCAAGGACAATGGCATGGGGTTTTGATCCTACTTCAGGTTCTGGCTTTGTGGGAGCCTAGACAGTTTGGATGTTCACCTTCCTAGACCTGGATAAAGTGGGGAGGACCTTGGACTTTCCACAGGGCAGGGAACCCTGATTGCTCCTGGTACTGGAGAGGGAGGAGAAGAGGAGTGGGGGGAGGGGGAGAGGGGCGGGAGGAGAAGGAGGGAAATGGGAGGCGGGGAGGAGGCGGAAAATTTTTTTTCAATATAAATAAATAAATAAAAAAGAAATGGTGGCTGGACCTGGCAGGTTGAGAAGGCAGAAATAGGTAAGTTATGTGGACTCACCAAGTTAGACCCTGGAGAAATAAATGGAAAGTCTCTACATGATTGGTTTTAGTTCCTAAATTCACCCAATTTAAATCCTTATTTGACTGATAAAATGCTGATATAATCAGGTTACCTGGAAACAATTGTCTCATAGTGTGAGATAGAATTGAGAAAGAGCTCGAAAAGGATTCAATTTGGGGATCCAAGGAAGAAATGTGATACCCATGATTCAAATATCTCTTTCAAGTAATAACAGAGATTAGGAATTTTATCAGGTCTTCTGGTGACCTTGTGTTGTCAAATCAAAAGGACATGGCAGCACTGACTGGCAGAAGGAAGAAGAGAGTCAGCACAGTAGCTCCTCCATGTAGGCCACCACCATGACGCATCTCATATTCAGCCCCACAGGTGCTGTCTTAATTGTAGGGTGGACAGCAGAGGTATCTTTAATTCTTTGGAAAAGTCTCCAATGTGTAGAAAACTAAAGTCTGCCACTTATACCCCTCCCTCTGGAGGGCTCTGAATTGACTTAGACAGAGCTTAGGTATGGACTCCATTAATCACCAGTGTGATCCTAACTTGTCTTCTCTGGATCCAAGATGAGTGATTCCTGACCTGTGCATAAACTAACACATGAGTTGGGTATTAATGTGTTCTATGCATGTAGTCTGTATCCTTGATTACTAGCTAGTAGCTGTAGTTTGAGGATGTATAATAGACTGCCATGTCTTTTTCTAAGCACACATCACCTCTCCAGAACAAGCAAAGGCTTCCCATGCATCGAGAATGAAAATATTAAAAGCACAAATTTTCTTCTTACATAATTACCTTATTTGGGAAATAGAATGTACAAAGGCAAAATCACAGCTTGCTAATGTATCAAAGGAAAAAGTACCTTATATATAGAAAACCATGTCAAAAAGCCCCAAAGTCTATTCTCATTATGAGCTCAATAAGGATTTTTCATGGTAGAAGTGATAATGTATTCTTGGGTTTCTGATTATCACACATCTGAGAGCACTTAAGGACTTCCCAAACATATATTTCAAGGATAAAAACCTTTCATGTTCAAGGAATCCACTTACTATTCAACAAAGATGATCAGAGAATAAGACAAATGGAATTACTCTTCCTCAAAGATGCTGTGTAAAAATATACATGTACCAGAGTGGTTGAGAGAAATTCGAAGTTTGAGTAACTGAAAATGACATGCTACAAAAGGTAAAAATAAAGACAGTGAAAAAGATCCCTGCTACTGTCCTCATTAATAAAAGAAATAGAAAGTGGTTGGGGGAGGGATTAAAAAAGCTTGTCTACAAATAAGAATGTAACACTTAAAAACAAAGATTCTAGACTCAAATACCCTAAAGCCTGCCGTAAGGTCTCTCCCTTACTTAACCACTGTGTGCCTTGATTTCCTAATGGGTAAAATCAAGATAATGACAGTGCTTTTCTCACATGGCTGTTGGGAGGATCAAACAGATAATAGAAGTATAATATTTTACACGATACATTATTAATAAGGACTAGCTACTATTCTTATTTAAATATTCATAAAGAATAAACTAGAGTTATGCCATCTGATTAAGTATCTTATAGGTATATTAAACCACTTGTATTTAAGAGCAGACTAATAAAGAGGAAGTTCAATTATTTATTTGCTCAATTGGTGGCAGTGGTCATGTGCCAATACAACACAAAGACTATTTCTGTCTTTACATATACCCTGATCTCTGCTCTGAGTGGCAGACATATAACTCTGGGGTCTCTTTCATTTGACCTAAAGTGATAAAAAGTTTCTCCCTAACAGCATTGTTTGTACTCCTGCAGCATAAAGAAATATATAAAATAGTAATATCATTCTCCAAGAAACTTTAAAACCCACTGCCTTCTCAACTCTGGCAAGCTCTCTAAGTGGATATTGGGTTGCTTCAAGCTGAGCTTGATTTGCAGAGTCCCACCAGTGGCTTCCACTGGACCTAGATGATAAAGATACTTAATACTTGCTACACTGCACCCAGAATCCCACCATCAGCTGTGCTCTCCTGCTATGTCTCCCCTCATCGGGCCACTCTAATGTTCTAACTCACTCATTCTGGTTTTGTGGATTCAGTGAAGTCAGACAACCAAAGATTACATAATATTCAGACTTTAATAACTGCATATCAGTATTTAATGCTGCACAATTCACAATAGTCAAATTGCAGAGCTGCTAGGTATCTATCAGCAGAAAAAAATGGATAAAGAAATATAGTATGTGTACACAGTGGAGATTCTCCAGCCTTAAAGAATGAAGTTACATCATTTTTAGGAGAATATATGCAGCTGGAAATAATATTAAAGGCATTAAGATAATCTTAAATACTATATTTCTCTTGATTGTAGTTTCTCAGTTTTATAAAAATGCATAAAACAATGTGTTTATATATAAAACATAAAATATAAGAAAACTAGGATAATAAAGGAGACCTACAGGAAAGAGAAGTGCTGGGATGAAAAAAGGAAGAGGGAAGGAGAATTTGGGGAGACATACAGAAAGTGTATTATTAATTTATGAAAATTTTCTTAAGTGAAAAAAAACATATGCAATGAATGCTCACTAAAATAAAATGGGAAGAGAAAAAGAGTAAAGGTCTAGAAAGAACTATTTCTGTCCTTTTTAAGAATGTGATTCACAAGCCTCTTGCTGGCCCCTACCTGAGTTCTACCTATGGAAAAGCCTTATGTGAAACAACAAAGAGCTATAGGGATGCATGAAGCAATTTTTAGAAAAGAGCACGAGAAATAGAAAAATAATAGAAGCAGAGAAAAGAAATATCTCCAACTAACAAGGTTGTGAGGTGTGCAAATTTATGCAGATGGGAAATTCTATTTATTCATAAGCATTCTTTAATTCTGAAGCACCAAGGATTCACTTTCTATAGTGACTTCAGTGCATTTAATCATGGCTGTGTTGTGATGTGCAACCAAATATACTTTGGAAGTATGGATATATTTGCCAGTACAAGGGAAAGAGATGAATCTGCCTGATTGACATTTCCTCTGAAGTTAAAGGGTGAGGTTCTTGCCAAGTTGCTTTATCTATTGGAGTGCCTGAGGAATAAATTAATGCTGGCCCCAGATGAGGCTGTTGTAATTATACTGCATAACTCACTATCCATGCTCTAGCTCAAATAACTGTGATTGTGTTATAGTAATAATATAGGGCCAGTGAGAATGATCAGCCAGTAAATGGGCTTGCTGTACAATCCTGGCATCTGAATTTGATCCTGGAACCAGTGGTAGAAGAAAAACAACTCCTGAAAGTTGTTCCTTGGCCTCTACATGCTTTGGTACACACACACACACACACACACACACACACACCTGAACGTTTTTCCTTGACTGTGCTTTGGTACACCACACACACACACACGCGCACACACACTCAGTCAATCAACCAATAATGGTGCTAATATACCCCCATGACTATCCATATAACAGCAATAAAGTCAGACTTTTCAGGAAGGAACTAGAGGATTGTCTTGACTAAAATCCTTACTGTACTACATAATATTAAATGAGAATTTTAATCGAATAGCAAAATTTGTTCAGTGCCTAAATTTTGTCTTCTTGAAATAGAACCATAATAAGCCTTATCTTGTGTAATCATTTTATATAACAACCTTGAGAAAAAAAGTTTACCATTTTAAAGTGTTAGCTCTGGTGATTTTAGAGCACTTTATGGACTGTGCAAGCATCAACATTTAATTTTAAAACATTGTCATCAATTCAAGAAAAACCCTACCATTAGCAAACAACCTTGCTTTCCATTTCCATTTAGGAAATGTTACAACCGCCAATCCTTGCCTTTCATATAAAAGAAATTATAAGAAAATCATACACTATGTGCCTATGAGGATGGACTAATTTATATCATTGCTTTCAAGGTTTATCTGTCCCTACATTCATAGTTTATTCCTTGTTATTGACAAGTAATATTCTATCCTAAGTATGTGTGTAATTTTTAATGATTTATGAGATAATAGACATTTAGGTTATTTCTACATTTTGAATACCCTCAATATTGCTACAATGAACATTTTGAAGTAAGTTTTGTATACACATATAATTTCATTGCTCTTAAGTTGTGAGAAATACAGGTTCAATTGAAAGTTCATAATGGCTAAGAGAACTGTACATTTTCTCTTATACTTATTAGTTACTAACAAATATTCTTTATAGAAATGGCTGCTCAAATCACTTGCCTACTTCTTGTTGGATTGTTCATTCTTTTACTGCTGAATTATAGGATTTTAAAAGTATTTTTGAATATATTTTGCACAGAAATATGTTCCTCCATTCTGTGAGTTGGCTGTGTATTTTTCCAAAACAAAGTTTTTCATATTTATTCAGAACATTTTTTCTACATTTTTGTATCTTTTTTTTTTTGGTTTTTCGAGACAGGGTTTCTCTGTGGTTTTGGAGCCTGTCCTGGAACTAGCTCTTGTAGACCAGGCTGGACTTGAACTCACAGACATTTGCCTGCCTCTGCCTCCCGAGTGCTGGGATTAAAGGCGTGCGCCACCAACACCCGGCTTTTGTATCATTTTTTGTGTCACATCTGAGAAACCACTGAAGAGCCAAGGTTACAAATATTGACATTGATCTTTATGTTCCCCTCAGGGTTTCATAGGTCACATCCTTACAGTTATTACTTATGAGTTAAAGTAGGGCCCAATTTTTTATATATAGACATATAATAACAGTATAATAAATTATCATAGAAAAAATTTCCCTGTTAGATTTCTTGGAACTCTTATTTCAATTTTCAGCAGTTTCTTGTCAATGTAAAGAATTGGTTCCTAGATTTTCAGTTCTTTTTACTGTTATTAATGTCTATCATTATGCAAATTTTTTGTCTTAGTTCCAGGAGCTTTGCATTAAGATTTGAGATCATAAAATGTCGGCTCTACAATTTTGTGTTTTTGCAATGTTGTTTTGGGCATTCCAAGTCTCTTTCATGTTCAAAGTCAATGTAAGATCATCTTACCATTTGGATATCAATAGTGGTGAATTTGCTTGTAAAATTCTGTTGAAGAACATGAATTTCATTGGAAAAAAAAGCATTGTGTAATTTTTTTAAATGTAGTTTCTTTTTTATGAAAACAAAACTCCTTACGGTCTTATGACTTCATTTTTCTCAGGTGTGAAATGTAGAAATCAGAATGCAATGATTCCTTTACATTCAAGATTCTAATATTTCAGGTCTGAGGTACAAAATCTGAATCATGATAGAAACACACTAGACTATTATAAAATTCATATACCGTAATATATAAATATTCAAGGGCACCTTATACTCATTATAACTATTAATCAAAGTATTAGTTTGGCAGAATTCATTCTTCTACTAAATTAAATAAAATTATTTTTTGACCAACTAATTTATTAAAACTCTGGCTATTAGCTGGCTCTTATGCTATTGGCATGAACATATGTTTTTATTTTGTGTAGAGTCACATAAAGGATAATTGCTTAAATGAGAAATATAACTGTACCCCCATTATAAGGAGGAGTCATAGAAATGAACATGAAAACTCACAGTAACTTCTGTTTGTTTTTTGTTTGTGTTTTGTTTTGTCCTGTTTCATTTCATTACCCTTTCTTACTCTCCAAATAAACTCTCTAGCTTTGGCTTACTACTTCAGATGTTAAAATTCAAATTTTCAAAGGATCTACCAAACTAATTCCTTGTATTATTATGAAATAATAAAATATGACATATAAGCTTTATTTTTGAAAAACGTCTCCATCTAATATGCTGAAGAAACGAAATAATCACTGTGCCATATGACAATGGGAAAGATATGAGTATAAAAACTGAAGGACATGAGTATAAAAAAGATATGAGTATAAAAAAGCAGAAATAGACATTATTAGCCTCCTCAGGAAGGCAATCAAGAGATGGGGAATCATTAATAATAAATGAGGCAAGACTTCAGGGCTGAAGACTCACCTGCTCTGGTCTGGGACCCTGGGCAGCACAAGATTGCTACTAACTCAATAATTTAAGTAACATGTTCTATGGCGATGAAACTTCCAACAGGTTGTTCTCATTCAGAAACTGTTTTCATGATGCCAATGGAACAGAATCACAGATTTTTAAAAATCAAGCTGAATATTACTTCCTTTATAACCTCAAACTTAAAATGAGATTCTAAGTTATATCTTTGGATTATTTTACCTCCTCCAAGCCACTGGTGTTTCATAAGTACTCTAGATAACCTACCTTCACTGACCCAAACTCAAACAGGAATTGAATTGCATACAAGCTTACTTATTTCTAATGATACAATACGTATTTCTGTAATATAAAGTGTCTCTCTGTCTCCAGTCATGAATTTTTGACAGTATTTAAATAAAAATTATACTGCATCTTATATAACATCAAAACAATTATGACTTCAAAAGTATATAAGCTGAAGTGACCATGTGATTGCTTTACATAAGGTAGAATTTAAAAATAAAATGTTTTTAGTGCAAATAAAGAAATTGAATTTAATGCAAAAAAAGAAATTCTGTCAGAAAAGTATCATGATACATATATGCACTTAATTATAGAGATACGAAGTTCATGTAACATTAGGTTACACAATTAAAGAGAGTTCAATCCCACCGACAGAAAAAGTGAGACTAAAGAACATCAAGATGAGGCAAGACCCTATGATCTTTTAAGTGGTAATATTGTGACTAAGAACATTGTATCCCCACTCTGGTTTCCTCTCTGTTGTGATTTCTATCTCACTGTGGACATTTTGAACTTGAGAGACATCCTATTTCAGGGGTTTATAGTTATTGCTAGCTTTCCCAGGCTACAATGACTTTAAGGATTCCTCTTGCAGCACTCAGTACCAACTCACCCCGTGACATAGCACAAAGTCGCCGAGGTTACTCGTTGTTGTTCCACGCTACAGCACCCAGGCAGTATGCAGGCAGCTATGTAGGTCACTGGGGAGAAACCGTATATAAAATGGTAAAGCCAGTACAAGAATTGTAAAATTATAAGCACAAGAAAAAGAATTTCTTGCCAGGCAGCAGTGGCGCACGCCTTTAATCCCAGCACTAGGGAGGTAGACACAAGAGGATCTCTGAGAGTTCAAGGCCAGCCTGGTCTACAAGAGCTAGTTCCAGGACAGGCTCCAAAGCTACAGAAGAACCCTGTCTCAAAAAAAGAAAGAAAGAAAAAAGAAAGAGAGAGAGAGGAAATCATTTCCTTTCAAGAAAATGTGTAATAATGTGGCATTTGCCATTATAAAAATATCTGTCTCTGTCTCCCTTTATTGGTAGGAAACAAATAAACTAGGTTTATAAGAATTCCTTCAGCATTAAAATCCAACACTACAGTATTTACTCTATAAATGGTAAGATTATACCAAGGTAAATAAACATATTTTAAGCTCTATACCTACTGATAGTGAGTGAAATCATGTTGACTAAATATTACAAAAAGAATAGAGTTTATAAGAAAACACATTCAACGTGTGCAATTAAAATCATGTGAAAAATAGCATTATGAAGTTGGATAGTATTCTTGGGCTACCATAACAAATACCAAGGGATAGAGGGCTCAAACCATGATTTATAGCTCACAATTTTAGAGGTTATGAAGCCTAGAAGCCTGGGTCTGGCAACATAGGTTTCATTCTCGTGGCCTCCTTTCTTGTCTTACAAAAAGCAGGTGTCATGTGACCTAATCTTGATGAGCTTAAAGGGCAGACAGAGAGAACTCACTCTTCTTTGAAAAGTCTTAATCCTATTGCAGTCATATTCTTATGACCTTATACAGTCCTAATTACCTCCCCCAAAGACCATCTCCAAATGTCATCATAGTAGGTGCTAAGGTATCAAATTTATATATTTGCCAAGAGAGGGGGTCTTTGGGGGAGGTAATTAGGACAGAAGCATCCTGTCCATAGCATAGATGTATGTAGTGAATAACTTAAAACATTATTATGCATTTAATCATATTTGACAACTCTTTAACACTGACTTAAAGCATACTGTAGTGAATATAGAAACCAGAAAGTCACTTGTTGTTATCAAGTAGTGCCATACGTGATTTTATGTGCTGTATTGCTATTAGACTTTCAGCACAAACATATGAATAATGTATTATGCCAAGACATTTCAACACCTGCAATGTCTATAAGCAATAGGAACATTTTAGCTCCTTTATAATCATGTACATCCATATGATTATATACTCACTGTGATTAGATATATTCATTATATACAACCTTCTCCAGAAAAGGTTTACACAAGTCTGAATGATAGTCACCATATTTTATCCAGTCCCTCTGTTTTCTCTCTTTAAGACATTATGTCAGAGATCAGTCATTCTTCATTCCCCACTGATTCTTCCTGATGACCTCACAACTGACCATGGTAGTCTGACTTCCTTCATGAGTCATTCCATCAGCCAGCCATGCCAGCTGATGGCTGCATTTGAGATACTGACCCTGATTCATTTGTTTTCCATGAGAACTCTTAGTTCCAGCATGAATAAGTCAGTAGTGATAAATTTTTGGGAGCAGGGCTCAGTAGAAAGAAGAACTAGCCTCACCCTTCCAAGCAAGATACAGACACAAGCACACACAGACAGCACAGCTCATCTGGACTTCCCAGAGGCTTGCTGCTATCTGAGGAGAGATCTGCCATATAAAGACAGAACGTGAAGCTTCATTCTCTCCCTGAGACTCAGAGGAAGAATGATTTCTTAACAAATGCCCCTACTGTGGTATCAATGATATTGATCTCTGTAGCTGGCACTGAAAGCTCGAGCTGCTATATTGCATTTTTTTAAACCTTCATTCTAAAACCAAAGCTGACAGTTTGGTGTCAAATACAGCAGAAGCCCCTTCTGTTGATAGCTTACCTCACAGATGAAACACACAAACCCTGCTTTGCAGGAATCCAAGTAGCCGCAGCGCTCGGTGCTCTGGGATATTTTGTTTGCTGTACTTTTAGAGAGAGAATTGCCGTGAAATACCCAGGCATAAATAAAAAAGCAAAAGTACAAAAAATTAGCCCTTTCAAGAATAAAAATGAAAAGAAAAGTACTTTAGGGTCATTGATTCCCCATCTAGAGCTCCACCCTTTTTGGAGTTCCATTATGGTCTATAACTTTTCCCCATCAAATCCAATATTTTTAACAACATTCTACTGTTTCAGACAAGATAAAATAAATATTAAAATTCTAAAAATAATATCATTAAATATGCAAGTGAAAAATGGCTATTTCCCTTAACCCCCAATGGACCAGATAATCTAATTATAATTTCATTGCCTAACATATAGACTAATAAAGCTTATTGGATAAGAACCATTTGTTGAAGATAAGAGCTAGTTTTTGATTTGGATGACTATACACATAACTTAGTTGTTTAATCGATGTCTAGCATCTTTTAACGCCTACTCCAGAGTCTTCTTTTTTAGCATTTATTTGTTTATTTACTTCCACTTATTCATTTATTTACTTCCACTTACTTATGCACTGTGAAGGGGTGCCATGCTTCATATGGCAGTCAGAGGACACCCTGTAGAAGCTGGTTTTCTCCCTCCTCCATGTGGTTCTTGGGGGTTGAATTCAGGTCACCAGTCTTGATGGCACACACTCATCTTGTAGGCCCTAAGGTCTTATTCTTCCCTCTGCTGTATCATCTGAACTGATGCTACTGATAATGGCATTGAGTCTGCATCATGAACTCTTCATCACATCACATGTTATCCTTTGCTGGTATGACTCAAACTGGTTTTAAAATATTAGGTTATTTAATTTTACAAATGAATACCCTGCATCTTTAACTGAAGCTCAAGAAACTTGAGTAAAGTTAAAAAATCTAACTACTTTGTATTCCAACTGCAGCTTCCGTCAAGTATACAAAAACATGTAAATCATTGTTTTAAACGATGTGAGTCCAGCTTACCCAAGGCAGGTCTTGTAGCATTTTAACATGTCATGAGCAGAGCAATAGAACAGAAATTGCAGATGCTGTGCCATTTGCAACACCATTTGCAATTCTTGTTTTACTGGGAGGTTTGAAAACCATAAATGGAATAGAAGTTTTCCAATGCTGCACATTTAGTATGTTCTGGAGAAGAAAAATTATATCCATATCACATTTCTCTATGCTGAAGAATGTTTCTTGTAAGAAAAGAAAATGGTATCTTCTGAGTCTTCTAATAGTACATTTAGTTCCTATGCTTTGGGGGGCAGGGAGGAAAAAGAACTATCGCTAACTCCATAGGTGGCAAAGGAATGGATTTGTTATTGTATAGTTTACTATTCTCAGCTTACTTCCTTGTTTGCATGCATGATAAAAAATTTCTTAGGGTTTACAGATCTCTGAGCTTTGGGAAACCTCTACAAGTTCATGTTCCCTGGAATTTCCAGGTCCCCTTTTCTCCTTCAGCCTCTTCATTCAGACAGTTTTCCAAACCCACCTACAGAGCACGCCCTCTTCCAAGACTGCACACTAACCAGCTGCTCTAGAGTTGAAAGCAGACACAGATACCAAAGTGAGAGACTCCAGAGAGAACATAAGCCTAGTGGCAAATTTTGTTTTTCACTATAAAAATTGGAAGTACTAGACCTTATCCAAGAAGAAGAAATTCCTCCCACATTCCATGCCATACACTAAGAAGATTTGTTAAGGGAGATAGAGTTAGTGATTCAGTGTGGAAACTGTGCCCAGGATCTAAAAAGAGTTTACTACAATATAATCTACCTCCATTGGGTAAAGCTGGTGATACAGGATATAGACAAGAATTCAGAAGTTAGGGCATTAAATTGTTTATATGTCTGTCTTCTTGGACACCTCAACTCATTAGCAACCATTAGGCTAGGACTTACCTGTAGACAATGTTATTTGCAGTGTGCCAAAGGTTATAGCTGTCTAGTTATATTTAGAATGCTCCTAGAACTCAGAGGAAAGAGTAAGTGATAATCTAATCAGGTCAGAAGGTCTTTACTCAACTGGGATTTGAAGCTTAAGTGAGGAGGAGGGAAGACTTTGTAGCAGCAGGAACAGCCTG
This sequence comes from Chionomys nivalis, assembly GCF_950005125.1. Taxonomy (NCBI): domain Eukaryota; kingdom Metazoa; phylum Chordata; class Mammalia; order Rodentia; family Cricetidae; genus Chionomys; species Chionomys nivalis. The sequence continues at coordinate 73,349,618 of NC_080094.1, read as the reverse complement.
AGGCAAATGTACAGAGGTATGAAAATGTTTGTTTTGTTCCAGGGCAGATAGTAAGTAGCAGCTACTTCAGTTGGACCAATAAAAACCTAAGGAGTGAGCACTTGTTACCTGACAAAAAGGCAAGTTCCTTTATTTCACACACTGTGAAAAAATTATAATTTTATCACATTATATACAGTCTGTTGGTTTTGCCTTCTTTACCTAATGATAAGAAACTGCTGAAATGCTGTGAAGGTCCCATCAATGAGATCATCCAGGAACCCCAGTGCACATAACAGAACTCCAAGAGGGTCCCAATACAATGACATAATTTCTTTATTGCTGCCCTTTTAAGCTCATAACTATTTCTGCCAGTTCTATGACAAATGGGATATTCATTTTGGGATGGATTCTGGAATGCTTATGGCAGTTAAATCTTTGAGTTCCATCCAGATCCTTGCTTCTGTTTCCCGAGTCACTGTTTGTATAATACCACAGGGATTCCATCACATCTAAGATGATACGTAACTATCTGGATATTAATCACAAAGATTAGAACCTCTGTTGAAACATTAGTCCTGCTCTTGGTTTCCTTATGTTAGACCTGACTACTTTCTATAACTTTACACAAAATTCATGTATTCTGAACCACCCAAGTGAAATAACTGAAACAGCGACAACCTTAAAGCTCTTGAAAAACGTAATTCACTAGTTACTTTCCTCATTTTTGTGATCAAGTATCTGATGAGAATGAAGGAAGGCTTGAATTAACTCCCTGTTTAAAGGTCTAGTCCATCACGGTTAGAAGGTCATAGCAACAGGACCTGAGGCGTGCTGAGGCATGAGGCAGTTTGTCACTGCATTTCCAATCAGGAAGTCAAAAGCTGAATGCTCATACTCGGTCACTTTCTCCCGTCTATTCAGTCCAGGAACCCCACCCATGGGATGATACCACCACATTTAGGGGGGCTCTATACCTCAATTTACCTAGCCTAGAAAATCCCTCGGACATGCTTAGAAGTTTGTTTCCATAGTGATTCTAATCCTCACCAGGTTGACAAACAAGATTAAGCATTTTACACATTTCGAAAGGAATGAGAGATTTATAATATAATCAGTTTTCATAGTCCTTCTTCTTAATCTGTTATTAGGACCTTACATTTTTCTGGGTATATTAATGTGATATAATTATGGGCAATTTTAAGTAGAGATGAATTATAATTTTTGTGGAAGAAACAATGCCTGCATTATTTTAGCATTATTATTTAGTATCGAAGATACGTAAATATATGTACATATATTTATTATACATGTAATACCAAATTATATGCGAATATATGTCCATATGTGTATGTATATATACATACACACACACACACATAATTCCCAGAACCTGTGATTATGTTATCTTCCACAACAAGAGTAATTTTAGTATTATGCACTATTGAATGGACCCTATATGTCCTTAAAATTAGAGAATGTCCATAACTCTGGTCTTTCATATACAAAAAAATAGAATAATGGAAAAAGACCAGAGAGGCTTACACTGATGGGTTGGAGGATAAATTAATTGGCCATAAACTAAGCCGTAGGAATATGCTATAGAAACTGGAAATGATGAAAAAAAAATATTTGTCTCAAGAGCCTCCAGAAATAATTGCTTTTATTTGAACTCAATGAAATGAGAGTAATATTAGAATTTTGATACATAAAACTATGAGTTGATAAACTTGTATTTTAAGCCACTAAATTGTGATGGTTATGCTAATAGCAAAATCAGATTTTTAGATAGATTTTTCCTAAATAAATTATAAATAAAATTTCCTGAATAGATATGTTGCCATCAAGGAAATATTAAAATTTGCTTAATTTATTAAAAATCAAATACACTTTGTTAAAAAAAATGTAAGAGAGTGTGCTGGTCATAGTTAGAGCTCCTACCTGGCATAAACCATAAGAAAGGTCAAAAGAACAGAAAGGCTTGCAAGAAAAATAAGTAGCCTTGCGTCTGATAACCTTTGCCCCACTGTCTCATCATGCTTGCTAGAATGAACACTTTTAACACTGTTGCTTCTTGTTCTCAGATAGAAGCTGGTACTGCTCAATGATTTGCTCAGTCTATTTCTTGATTTAATAAAGGGCACTGTTGACTGACATATGAATAGCTACCTTACTCATTGCCTATTTTCCATGTTCCATGGTCTTTTAGCTCTATCGAATAGCTTTTCACTTTGTCCAATGGGTTATCACTGGTCACCAGCACCCTTTGTCACTGATATCCCATGAGGTGGCCCTGTCCTCATCAGTCTTCATAGTCAAATAGTTCTCATGCTTCTCATACCAAGCTTCTGTCATCCATGTTTTCTATCATCATATTTGGAATTTATTATATATTATATATAATATCTAACCTGAAAAAAAAATTGAAGTCCTCGGAGCTGGATAATGATAACTCTAACAGGGTTTCTTTTTTATTTATTTATTTATTTATTAAAGATTTCTGCTTTCTCCCCGCCACCACCTCCCATTTCTCTCCCCCTCCCCCATCAAGTCCCCCTCCCTGATCATCCCTAAGAGTAATCCGGGTTCCCTGCCCTGTGGGAAGTCCAAGGACCACCCACCTCCATCCAGGTCTAGTAAGGTGAGCATCCAAACTGCCTAGGCTCCCACAAAGCCAGTACGTGCAGTAGGATCAAAAACCCATTGCCATTGTTCTTGAGTTCTCAGTAGTCCTCATTGTCCATTATGTTCAGCAAATCTAACAGGGTTTCTATATCGTGACTCTATGATTACCATTCATGGTAAAACCAAGAAGCATTTTCTCATTAGATTTTCCTTCTCATGTTGGACTTTATCATGATTTGTCTATTGGCCTTCATTCTTTTCTTGCACTGCTTGGTGCTGTGAAATATCATCTGATATACTACCAAATCTCTGAACTGCTCATCTGGAGCCCTTTGTCCTACTGCTCAGCATAGAACTTAATTCTCCTTGCACATGCATGGTTGTCAGGCTGAATTCCGTTTTTAATCTCCTGAATTTGAATCTTTCCTTATAGAAGTTTCATCTTCCCTGATTCTTAGTTTAGTCCCTGAATTTTCTTTAAAATTCTTTGTGATTTCTGCAAAATACCCTGATATAAGATCAGGTCTTCCTTACATGCTCTCCACAAGGTATAAGGTGTTAAAGTAACAGTTCTCAACCTATGGGTCATGACCTCTTTGTAGGGTGAATGACCCTTTCATGGGGGTCACCTAAGACCATCAGAAAACACAAATCTTTACATTATGATCCAAAACAGTAGCAAAATTACAGTTATGAAGTAACAATGAAAATAATTTTATTTTTGTTGGTTCACCATAACATGAGGAACTGTATTAAAGGAACTGTATTAGAAAAGTTGAGAATCACTGTGTTAAAGGCTTTATTTCCAACATTCTGATGCCATTGAGGCATAGTAGAACCTGTTAGAAGGTCGAGAGCATTGTCAGTGGGCTTAAGTTCTTAAGGAAAATATAAGTGCCTTTGCTCCTTTTCTGTCTTTGCAAGCCTATCTGCCCCCTACTCCCCATTTAACCCACCTATTCATTGTTAAAGTGCTAATGGAACCAAAAGGAGACTAGCAAACTCCAGGGAACCAAAGAGATTTTTGTGACCACATGACATCCATGGAACACCATAGCAATAGAAGTTGAGCGTCTGGTAAGTTTGCATTTTGAAGACCTTAAAACATTTAATAGCATACGTCAGGAAGTGAAACAACTAAAGGACATTGTTGATGAAATAAATTCAATGTTCAGCAAAAGAACTATCATTGAAATAGTTCAGAAATGTGGGTTTGTAAACGCTATCAGCAAACAGGAAATCAATTAGGGCCTCATTGTACTGAGTAAGAATCACCTGTCACATTGAAACACCAAGGAAAAGAATGGGAGCTTTCAAGTCTCCTGAACAGATCACTAGGCAAATGAGCTTTAGGGCCACCATGATAGGGAGGTACACAGTGTGAGATTTTAATGTGTCTTAGAAGCTTTTCATTCTTGGGCAAAATCAGAAAATACTTATAAAATCTAATCCTGATGCTTGCTTATTTATATATAGTAAATATGGCTCCAGAGACTTGGAAATCTAACAGAAAACATATGTGAGAAATTAATGGTCTGGAAAGTTCCCTTTGTAGTCATAATCTCTACCCTTACACTACTCTACAAATATATAAAACACTTTTGTGTGAGAGATCTCATTTACTTCTAAAGGTAATCTGTAAGGAATGCAATTATGTGAGATTGCTCTAGAAAAGCAGAAGGGAAGTTTCGGGCGAGTGTGTATGTGATTGGAAGGTAGTTTCACTTGGTTTCTGTTGCCGTGATCAATACCACAACCATAAGCAACTTGAAGAGAAACAGGTTTATTTGTCTTACAGGTTACAGTTCATCAGGGAAGACTGCTAAGGCAGGAAGGAACTCAAGGCAGGAGCGTGAAGACTCTCTCAACATGGCAGACAATGAAGGCTGATGAGAAGCCAAGGACAATGGCACTAGGTTTGGATCCTAATACATGAACTGGCTATGTGGGAGCTTATCCTGTTTGGACGATCACCTTCATGGACCTAGATAGAAGTGGGAGGACCTTGGTCTTCCCGCAGGGCAGGGAATTTGGACTGCTCTTCAGTATCGAGAGGGAGGGGGAATGGAGTGGGGGGAGGAGTAGTGGGGATAGGGAAAGGGGAGTGGGGGGAGGGGCAATATTTGGGAGGAGGGGGAGGGAAATGGGAAAGGGGACAGGTGGAAACTTTTTTTAAAAAAAGAATAAAAATAATAAAAAAAAGAATCCAAAAAAAAAAAAAAAAAAACAATGGAAGAATACTGCTTACTGACTTTCTCCCAGGCCCAATGTGCAGCCCCAATGTGCCTGCCTTGCAGTGGCACCATCAATTAACACTTAAGAAAATGCTCTGTAGCATGGCTACTGGCCAGTCTTATTAAAGCAATTTCTCAAGTAAGGTTCTCCCTTCCCTGATGACTCAAGGTTGTGTCAAGCCGAAAGCTGAAGCACACGTTTACAGAAGGGGTAAAATCAAAGCCAGGTTTCTGGTTTCCAGTTCCTTCTGCTAAGTAATGCTGCATTTTTATTAACAGACAAAAAAAAAAAAAAAAAAAAACAGTGTCTATGACTGTGACATTGATTGTGCTTACAATGAACTTGAGGCAATTTATAAAATATACTTATTTCCTACTTCTTCTTTTCCGTTTCTAATACATAAGTAGAAATAAAATGGCAGACAAGAGAGAAGGTAATTCCATCCCATATTTTTTTTAACTGGTAAAAAAAAAAAAAGACGAGTTTTCTGACTAACAAATGAGGGCAACAGGTAGAAATGCTGTCTGCAATCTGCCTAGTGAGGAGGCAACAGCAGAGCAAGCCAACAATTAAAGTGAAAAGGTGATCAGGAGACATGGGGAGGTTTTCAACTTTACCGAAGTCCCAGGTGGACTAGTTTTAGGTGTTATGTAAGCATGGACTGAATTAAATATATTGAGCAATGTGAATATTTCCTGTCATAGAAGCCATTGTTAAAATTTAAACCCTCTAGGGAGCAGTAGATTCTTTAACATGACAAGGCAATGCACATGAAATATTTTCTTTTGAAAATTCCATTGCATCCCCACAGCTAGTTTGTAGTTTAGTGCAATCGTTCGTGTAACCTCTGCAGGTACTAATGTCCCTTCCAGATCACCTCACACACTGAACAGTTCCCTTGTGCCAAAACCTTTCCAAGTGATAAAGAAATCATTGCAAATAATTTAATGCCCTTCACTTATCACACAAACACACATACACACGCACCACATAAACACACTCACACCCACACACACCACAAAAGAAACAAGGAAAACAAATAAGCTGTTGCTTAATGAACCTTTGTCAGTTGGAGCAAATAGCAATAAAAGAGGAGTGTGCTGGAATACAATTATTGATCTTGAGTTAAATAAAAGAACACTGGATGCAGGATAGCTGAGCACACTATCTTAAAAGACTGACTTCTCTCTCAAGGTTTATCCACATAAATTGTCAAGCTTGTTGGACATAATCAACTTTCCAAATTTCAATAAAAATAAGCACTGCTGATTCTGCCTTGACAACTTATCAATAAATAATGCGCTTATAAAATTTCTGCACTTGGTAAAACAGATAGAAGACTTCAGGCTCCTGAAATATTTGGTCCCTTCTTAATCCCTTCTGCCACTCTTTTTTTACCCACTATGACAGGAGAGACCATATCGATCTCATTCAAGCGTGTAATCCCCATGCCTAAAACTGTAAATATTCACAAGGAAGGAATAAGAGGGAAACAGATGGAAAGAGAAAACAAATACAGATAGAGCAGGGCCATGTTCAGACAAAATCATTGCTTGGGTCCAATGTGGACCCCACAAAATGGCAGTGCCATTGACAATGTTATAAATGACAGTCTGGGCTCAGCTCAGGCTGAACTCTGGCCTGGGTAAGCAGGATTGCTGACCGAGAAGCAAAGCCTAAAGTCAGCAGTCCTAAGAAAACTTGTGAAACTGCTCTACAAACCTCTAATTTCCAGGCTATTCCCACTGCCCAAACACACTCCCTCGAAACTGACAAGATTCTCTCAGTCTTTCATTATTTTCACTGTTCCCTGAGAGACAGCCTTGGCAGTTTTTAATTTCCCTAAATAAACCCGTTTTCTCTCACAGAGTGGTCTAGTTTGGTGGGTTTGCTGTGCTCTCACAATTACCATGTGTTGTCTGGTTAATGATGTCAAGGATTATACTTAATTATTAAGTTATAGTTTAATCACAGCTCTGTTTTCAGATAGCAGTAATGAAGAAGACAATGCCTGTAAGGAAGGTGTATGGTGTGTGTATGTGTGAAATGTGTATATGTGAGATGTGTGTATGTGGTATGTGTGATATGTGTGTATGTGTGGTATGTGTATATGGCATCTGTGTATGATATGTGTATATCTGTGGTATGTGTGATATGTGTGAATGTGGTGTGAGTGTGTACGTGTGGTATGTGTGTATGTGCAGTGTATGTGTATTCTGTGATATGCATGTATGTGTGGTGTGTGTGTGTGTAAGTGGTATGTGTGTGTATGTGGCATGTGTGTTGCAGTATGACTGTGTATTGAATGTAACATATTTCAAACATTTTCTTATCTGTGGCTGCTTATCATCTCTCCATATCTTTTATAATCAGTCAACCATAGAACCCAATCAACAATACAACACCTTTATGAAAGCAACATTTCATTCACTATTTAACAAGAAAAAACAATAAAACATGTTGGTTATGTGTCAAATAATGGGAGATTTTTCATTCTACTGACTAAAGTTTATTTTAGTCATTTATTATCCATTTTCTTTCATTTTGTTTCTCCTACATCAACCTAACTCTGGGCTTTCTTGAATTTCTTTTTCATTCAGTATCAGAGTAAATAAAAAAAATGTAACCTTTCCCCAGATGAACCTATCAAGTCTCTTATTCTTCGCTTCTTTGTACCCCATTTTACTGTGAGTTAGATCCGGAAGTTCAGAGTCTCCTCAACCATCCTTCTCCCTCTTTTTTCTCTTTAGTCTCTATTTTCCTCTTCCCCTTTCTTTCTCCTTCCCTTCTTTCTTACCTCTTTATAATTATGTCTAAATGCTATTTCCTGAGTTCTTTATTTATAATAGGACTCTATGTTGGTTTTAGTACTAGAAATATTAGACATGACCACTTCTTCCATAATGACTAGCTGAAGTCCCATGACTAAGGGATGTGGTCCTACCTGAACCAATGCACTTTCTAAAAGAAAGACTTACTGACTCAGTTACATTAGAATCTTCACAGATGAAATTAGCTATTGCCACACTACAACAATGTACTGGATGTCAACTTTACATAAGCTAGAGAGGCATCTGAGAGGAGCAAACCTCAACTGAGAAAATACCTCCATAAGACTGGGTTATAGACAAGTCTGTAGGAAATTTTCTTAATTAGTGACTGCTGCTACGGCTGGAAAAAGCAGCCATTCTGAGCTAGTAGTCCTGGATTCCATAAGAAAGCCTACTAAACCAGCCAGAAGCAGAAAGCCAGCAAGCAGCAATCCTTCATGACCTATCAGCTTCAACCTCTGGATCCCCAGCCAGTCAGAGTTTCTGCCTTGGCTTCCCTCAATGGACTATGACTTGGGATAAGTACACCAAATTAACCCTGTCCTCTCCAACTGTTTTTGATGTTTCATGCCCCAAATAATAACCCTAAGTAATACAATGAATGCCATGGATGGAAGCTAACAGAAAAGCAGTTTGAAAAGAAAGAAAGAAAGAAAGAAAGAAAGAAAGAAAGAAAGAAAGAAAGAAAGAAAGAAAGAAAGAAAGAAAGAAAGAAAGAAAGAAAGGCTGTAGCACAAATCCCAGTACCCAGCAGTGTGTGTGATAAACAGCCCTCTCTCCAGCCATAAACCTCTCTTTTCCTCAACAGTGCCACCTTTGCAAATAACGATCCCTGTTTTATGGCTGAAACAACACTGACATCACTGCTTGTGTATCAGCCAGTACTCCTTTATTCTGCAAAAACTGACTTCTAAACACAGCCAACACTGAACCTGCTCTATTAAAAGCCACCAGTGATGCATTGTGTTTCTCTCCCTCCACTAACTCTTCCCGATATCCAGCATAATTTATTACTCCTTTCGTGAAACACTCTCCCTTAGAGTGTCCATGACACCTCAACGGCGTCCTTCTACAGCTCAGTTCTTCTTTCTCATCTGCCTGTTGGAGGCTTTTTCAAGCCCCACTTTCTTCTTTCCTCCCTTTATTCTCTCTCGGTTTCAGCAACACATTCACTCACATCCTTCAATTCTTCTGAATGGCTCTAAATGTCGACACCACCAGCTCAAAAATTCTGCACAACTCCATCGAGCTGAGCCACCAATGCAGCTTCCATTTGATACTATATGCTGCTACTCAAAGCACCACTGCATTAGAACAGGCATCTATTTCAATATCAAGAACCCCTGGCTTTCCCTTGCCGTCTGGTATGCCTCCTCTTTCAGAGGCCTCGTTTCTTCTTGTGTCATTTCTCTCCACTCCCGTTGACAACACGAAGTAGAGCTCCTTATCACCATGAAAAGGTCTTTAGTGGTTTTCTCCACTCTGAAAATACTCTACTTTAATCCTTTTTAAATTTCACCTTGGGGTCGCTTATATACACTATCATATCATCTGCAAATAACGCAAGTTTAACTTCTTCCTTTCCAATTCGAATTCCCTTGATCCCCTTATGTTTTCTTATTGCTATTTCTAGAACTTCAAGCACTATATTGAAGAGGTATAGGGAAAGTGGACAGCCTTGTCGTGTTCCTGATTTTAGTGGGATGGCTTTGAGTTTCTCTCCGTTTAATTTGATGTTAGCTGTCGGCTTGCTGTAAATAGCTTTTATTATATTTAGGTATGACCCTTGTATCCCTAATCTCTCCAAAACCTTTATCATAAAGGGATGTTGAATTTTGTCAAATGCTTTTTCAGCATCTAATGAAATGATCATATGGTTTTTTTTTCACATTCTGTAGGCTGCCGTTTTGTCTTGTTGATTATGTCCTTTGCTTTACAGAAGCTTCTCAGTTTTAGAAGGTTACATTTATTGTTTCTCTCAGTGTCTGTGCTACTGAGGTTATATTTAGGAAGTGGTCTCCTGTGCCAATGCATTCAAGTCTACTTCCCACTTTCTCTTCTATGAGGTTCAGTGTGACTGGCTTTATGTTGATGTCTTTGATCCATTTGGACTTGAGTTTTGTGCATGGTGATAGATATGGATCTATTTTCATTCTTCTACATGTTGATATCTAGTTATGCCAGCACCATTTGTTAAATATGCTTTCTTTTTTCCATTTGATATTTTTGCTTCTTTGTCATTTACACAATGGAGTACTATACAGCAGAACAAATAACAGCATCTTGAATTTTGGAGACAAATGGATGGAGCTAGAAAACATCATTTTGAGTGAGATAACTCAGACCCAGAAAGACAATTATCATTTGTACTCACTCATAAGCGGTTTTTAAGCATAAACCAAAGAAAACCAGCCTACAAACCACAATCCCAGAGAACCTAGACAACAATGAGGAACGTAAGAGAAAACATTCATAGGTCTAATCTACAGGGGATGTAGAAAAAAACAAGATCTCCTGAGTTAATTGGGAGCATGGGACCTTGAGAGAGGGTTGAAGGGGAGGAGAGAGGCAGGGAGGGGAGCAGAGTAAAATGTAGAGCTCAATAAAAATCAATAAATAAAAGTCTTTCATAATTTCCTCTTGAAAATGACAATAAAGCACACTCAGATTCTCATAATTTTTGCACGATGGTATCTGTAGCTCAATACTAAAATTAGACAATATAGTAGTTTCTTATAAAAAGAGGGAGCACAGGTATTCCATCTTAGCTACACAATTCAAAAACTAAACCTGTGAGTCTATAAATAATCTAGGGATGGGACTGAGACAATAACTCATTTGAGAAAATGCTTGTTTTCCAAACATGGGAACTGAGTTTTGACAAGAACCTATCTTTAAAAGTCCAGGTCTAGTGGAGTCCACTTGAAACTCCAGCACTGAAGAGGCAGAGAGGGGCAGGTCCCTGGTCTCACTGGCCAGCCAGCATAGGGAAATTGATGACATCTAGGTCAGAGAGAAATTGTCTTTCATCAAGCATAATATATGTGCTTTGCTCCCCACATCCACAAGACACACACACACACACACACACACACACACACACCTCTTAGCCTAAAAGAGACTTAAGGTCACATGACTCAGCTCCCGCCCCTTTATGAATGAAATCACTTTTCTACCTTCATCAGGCTCTTCAGAGGCTAAATGGTCTCTGGGACCAAGATTTCTACTTGTAGATCAATCCTCCCTTCACAACTCCTTCCCTTCCAGGCTGTGATCACTCTTTTTAAAAACTGTATGTCTTCTTTGAAGGAATCAACCAACCAGAGAGAACAAAATTAGATTAGATACATCAGGAATTGAAGGTGCATGAAAACAGTATATCCAAATCTTTACAAGGACTCTACACTCAGATTACCTTTTTTTAGTGAAAAGGAAAAAAGAACAAGAATTAGTTTCTGAAATAATAATCTTCTTTTTCAGTCTAACCTGCTGCATAAAATAAGCCATAATAATGCAAAGATTATTGTAAACTTTTGAATTTTTGCCCAGAATTAAATTGCACATATGGGGTATATACTAATATTGTGAGTCAAAGTTTAAATGTAAATAAATATTATTTTTCATTATGTTAATTAGCATTTGGCAATTGATTGACCAACAAACATCACATACATAGTCTTTGAAGGGATAAAAACAAATAGATGGGCCCATTATATCAGGAAGAAACACTTACTATAAAATGACTTTTTGTCAAAATTTTAACCAAACTAAAAATTAGCCTATTACTAGGCTGGCATTTGTTTCCATGGAAACTGGTTGAAGGGTGGTTCCTAAAAGGTTTTCTATTAAATGTGATTCAGTTTGTGTTCAGATTCAGTCAGGTGTGAGAAGCAGATAACAGCTGGCTGAGAACAAAAGAAGGGTAATAGAATCGATACGTATTTCCTCTGAAGACATGTACAAACTTAGAGCTTGGAAGGGATGTCACTGGATAGTTTTAGGTGCAACTAAGAGATGATATGATCTAACCTATAACTGCAGTCATACCATGCGGACTCATCAACTGGATGTTTCGTTGGTTCACAATACCTTGAAATTTAAATCTCCAAAGCTGCTCCATCTTATCCTCTGTAAAAAGCAGAAAGAAAGAAAGAAAGAAAGAAAGAGAGAGAGAGAGAGAGAGAGAGAGAGAGAGAGAGAGAGAAAGAAAGAAAGAAAGAAAGAAAGAAAGAAAGAAAGAAAGAAAGAAAGAAAGAGAAGGGAGGGAGGGAAGGAAGGAAGGAAGGAAGGAAGGAAGGAAGGAAGGAAGGAAGGAAGGAAGGAAGGAAGGAAGGAAGGAAGGAAGGAAGAAAATATGAAAAGGTGCTAATGAACTAGAAATATGGCTCAGTGGCTCAGTGGATAAAGTACATACCTCATAACCTCACAATCGTAAGAGCCAGAGTCATGTTCTCAGAAGTCACATTTAAAAAGAGCACATGTGTGATGCCCACCTGTAATCCCAATGCTCACGAGGCAGAGACAGGTGATCTTCAGGACAGGATAGCCAGAATCAGTAAACTCTGGATCCTTCTAGAAACCCTGCTTCTGTAAATAAAGGGAAGAAGGATCAAAGAAGACATCCAAAGCCAAGTTCTGGCTTCTACCTGTGCACCACATATATGCTAACACAGATTCATACCTATCATACTTACATCAACACCACAAAGGGTGTTAAAATAGTACCTGCCTCATAGATCTCCTGAGTGCACTGAGGCATTACATACTAAACCCTTAATCAAGGTCAGTGACTGTTATTCCATGAAAGAGCAAGACTTTTCCTATGGATAATGAAATGTCAAGTTCAGATTGGTGTGTGGGGGTCTTTTTAAGTCTGCCTTTTCTGCTGTTCTCTCAATAGGAGTTTAAGTGTATCCAGGCATAAGTATGGATAAGGAACATCACCCTGCTGTTAACTAGGCACATGTCTCAAGTATTAATTTCCTGAATCATCCCAGGATCACTGACAACTGACTATATAAGCTGTGATGAAATGAGCTTATAAAAATCATAAAATGTTCACAATGAAAGAGAATTATGAATTCTAATGAAAACTCATTTTTAAACGTAGGGCCCACAGACACGCAGGAAAAAAATAGAACACTGATTCCTGTAATAGAGAAATCCCACGACAACTTCTAGAATCTACACCAAGAGCTGATTAACACGTCAGCTTTTTTTCCTTTTTCTTTCTTCCTTTCTCATGCAATACATCCTTACCTCAGTCTGCCTTCCTCTCAGTTCCCCACACCTGCCCTCCCTTCTTTCCCAGATCCACTCCTCTTCGGTTTCCCTTCAGAAAAGAGCAGACCTCTCCACAATATCAACCAAAGAGGGCATAACAAGATGAAATAAGACTAGGCAGGACCAGACAACTCAGTAGGAGGAAAAGAGTCTCACAAGTAGGTAAAAGTATCAGAGAAGCTTTTAAAATATATAAACAAGCAATATGTCTGAAGTTCTATGACTAGAAAGTTATGCAGAAGAAAAAGAATGTTTGTGTTTTTCTGCAAATTTTGCATCTACATGAAATTTAACAGAAGCTAATGGTTCTTAAGAATTTACTATTAACAAGTTACCCGGTAGCTTCTATTGAACTAAGCCAGAACTCAGCTCTACAGAAGCTAGTCCCCAATTGTCAGATTAGATATAAAAGCAAGTGGTTTGGAATATCTCCTGCCATACTTCCCTGTATAAAGCATTCTACCTGAAACCAAAAACGTATTAGATAGATGTGATGTCATAGTACATATGTCAACTTGCCTAGGCAATAGTACCCAGGTACTTGGTCAATTGTGGGTATGTCTATGAAAGTATTGTTAGCTAAAATTCACATGTGAATTAATAAGCCAAATAAAGTATGAAACACTTCATAACTTAAAAGGTCCCATCCAATCAGTTCTGAGGTCTTGAGGAGCACAGAAAATCTGATGTTGTAGAAAATAAGATCTAAACTGCAACATGAGCTCTTTCTCGGTCTCAAGCCTACCTACCTATATTCAAATGAAGCAGCACTGTGGGCTGATATGGGATTCCCCTTTATATGCTCTGAATACCATTGCTTAATAAAGAAAGCTGGTTTGAGCCTATAGCAGGACAGAACAAAGTTAGGTGTAGAAAACTAAACTGAATGCTGTGAGAAAGGAGGTGGAGTAAAGAGAGAAGCCATGGAGCCAACACTGGAGACAGACATGCTGAAAACTTGATGGAATGCCATGAACTCATGGTGGTGCACAGAGATTAATGGAGATGGGATAAATTAATATGTAAGAATTAGCCAATAAGAAGACAGAGCTAATGGGCCATGCCATGATTTAATTGATACAGTTTCTGTGTGATTATTTCAGGGCTAAGTGGCTGGAAACCAACAAGCAGCTCTTTCCTACTACAGTGGGCTCACCTGGACTCCCAGCTTTCTGACTATAAAACATAGGATTTGCTGGCTTCCATAATTATGTTTCTCTGGGAACAGTGACTAACGTGGAGTAATATAGGAGACTTAAGTAAGAAATTATTAATAGCTGGGCAGTGATGTCACATGCCTTTAATCCAAGCACACAGGAAGCAAAGGAAGAAGGATCTTTGTGAGTTCAAGGCCAGCCTGATCGACAAAAGCTAGTTCCAGGACAACCATGTCAAAAGAGTTTCTGTCCCACCTGGTCCCACAGCCATTCAGTCCCAAAGAAATAAATACACAGAGGCCCACATTAATTATAAGCTAGTTGGCCTATTAGTTCAGACTTCTTATTAACTAACTCTTACATCTTTAAAAAAGCCATAATTCTTGTCTGTGTTAACCATGTGGCTTGGTACCTTTTATCAGTGAGACATTCTCATCTTGCATCCTCTTGGTCTGGATGACAACTGCAGACTGAGCCTTCCCTCTTCCCAGAATTCTACTATTCTGGTCATTCCACTTCTACTTCATGCCTGACTACTGGCCAATTAGAGTTTTATTAAACGAATGCAAGTGACAAATCTTCACAGGGTACAAAACCAGTACAGCTAGGACTATTATACAGGGAAACCCTGTCTCAAAAAAAAGGAAGGAAGAAAGAAAGAAGTATTATTAAACTTAAACACAAGATAGAAAAAAAATATAAAATAATCCTTGGTGTTTTTTACACTTTACCCTTTGGGGGGCCTGCCACCCAGCTCCCAAATAATCACACAGAGATTTCTTTTTTCTTATCAATGTCCAACCTTAGCTTGCCTTATCTTTAGGCAGCTTTTCTGTCTACCTTCTGCCTCTGGGCTTTTGCATTTCTCTATTTCTGTGTAACTTCTTTTCTCTTATTCTGTATCTGGTTGTGCTGCTGGGCAGCTGGACCCTGGTGTCCTCCTCTCCTCCGAATTATCTCATTGCTATCTTCTCTCTCTTCTACCTTTTATTCTCTCTAACTGCCAACCCTGCCTATTTTTCTTTCCTGCCTAACTATTGGTTGTTCAGTTCTTTAGTACACCAATCCGGTGTTTTATACCAGCAAAAGAACATAACTTTACAAAGTTAAACAAATGTACCATAAAAGAATGCAACACATCTTTGCAACATTAAAGAAATATTTCACAGTACAAAAAAAATTAACAATCTAAAAATAATACTCCACAACACAAAAAAAGTAAAATTGCAGAGCAGGCCACAAAAGCAGAAACCCATGTAAAGTATACAGCATAAAGGTCCAAGAAGAGAAAGAGATAAACACTAAGACTTGAAAAGTCTTTAAAAGAAGCAGTTATTGAAAACTAATGGTTAAGAAATCTTGAAATCCAATTAACACCATTTAATACAAAAATTAAAAAAGTTTGATATACTTGAAACAGGAAAAAACTCAAAGAAAATTCAATTCAGACATCTAAAAATCATCTAGAAAAAAAAACACAACTAAAATTATAGTCACTCTATGTATACAGTCCATAAAAGTAGCAATGCTTTTTTCCTGTGATTATAACATCACTATCAATTGGTGTGCTTCCTATTAATAGGTGTGACACAGCAACTACATGATATTTAAAAATACATAGCAATTTGAAAGTCACAAATATTAAATGTTATTATAATGGTGATGGTTTCCATGTATTTAACTTTCTTGTCTTCAGATTCTTTAATTTCCATCGTGACTGTATACTTTGATTTAACAAAGTCTCTTTAAAACATTAAATAGCTAGGGATTTATTCATCACTTTAGAGAGCTATTTTACTTCCTTTATAATACCACCGTCAATAAATTTACTATCATTTCCTGTTTCCTTAATTTGTGGTTTGTATTTATACTATAATGTCTATAACATTTTATCCCTATATTAATTTTTCTCACAGTTTTCTATTTCTTCTATTCATTTCATAATTATTCATCATTTTGTGAAAAGTTTTTTAAATTTTACTTTATATGTTGAACAAAGTGTGAACTGAATAGTTTTAGTCTTTTCCTTAAAAGGGAAAATGTGAATATTGCCTTTTCTGAAGTACTAAAAAGAAAATTATTAACCGTTAACACTGCAATTCTACACCTAGTGAAACTGCCCTTCAAAAATTTAAAAAAAAATATGAAGACTGTACTAGTTTGTTTTTCTATTACTGAGATAAAACCATGACCCAAAGTAACTTGGCAAGGAAAGGTTAAATTGGTTTACATATCTGATCAATCACCATCTACAGTTTGTGAGTGAGAAAAGCCAAGAGAGGAACTCAAGCCCAGCTGAAACCTGGAGGCAGGAATTCAAGCAGAACCATGGAGGAACACTACTTACTAGCTTATTCTTATTGCTTGCTCAGTGCCTTTTCTTATGATGCTCAGGGCCGTCTACCTACAGACGCCACTGCCCATAATGGGCTCTGCTAACCCATATCCATCATTAATCAAGAAAGTGCATCACAAGCTCTCTTGTCTACAGGCCCATCTGGTGGGGCATTTCCTCAACTCTGGTTCGTTCTTCCTAGATGGCTCTCTAGTTTCTATTAAGTTAGAAAAAAAATTTAACCATCACAAGGACACAAAACAGGAGAACTCACAGAAACAATCCTCCATTATAGACAACACTAAACGGAGAACAGATAAATGAAGAATGAACACAAAACAACCCAGAAGAGGAATATCACCAGGAAAGAGCTTAAGGAAATATAAACAGACTCTTAACTAAGGCAAAGATGATAATAATTTATAGAGCTGATCACTTATGTAGAAGCAAAGTTCATTACAAAAGTAACAAATAACAAGTGAACTGTTCAATATATATCTAAATCATAGTCATTGTGATTAATACCAAATAAATATTTCTCCTAAAATCCAGTTCTATCATTCCCTTAGTTAGAAATTCTGGGTCCAACCTTTTTATGATTTTTCTGTCAATTTTGTTATCAGTGCCTTCTTTTTCTTCTATGACCTTTCTAAATTGCAATAAAGGTGAATCAATTAAATTTATCCTGGGAAAAAGCATGGCCACTATAGAACTATTTTTTAGATTTCAAGGTTTTATTCCCTCCTTTCCAGATTAAGCCATATTTTTTACTAAATTATCTATTGGCATGCATTAAGGAAAGAGAAAAATGAAGTCAGTGAATAATAATGTGGTTCCTAACACATCTTTCTTTTTTCTCAGATTGGTCTTCTCAGGAATTGTCTCATTTTCATCTCACTAACAATGTGAATTACATATCTCAATAGGTAATCTTTGCTTTATTTGCTAGATTGCAGTTGAATTTGCATTTCTTGTCTGGACAATTCTTCTCTAAGTGTTTAGTACAATATTCAATTTATAAAGTACATTTACCTTTCATTTACATTTCATTGGCTTCCCCATGCCAATTTCTCTTCATGAATATTACTTCATTTATAAATACATGTTTAGCTATCCTAGTAACTTGAATGTTATCTATTCTCACTAAATCCTTTCTAGAACAAGAGATGAAATAAATATATAACTAAGCATAAATATATGTATATGTATATATAAAGGTGTATATGGGCATATGTATATTAGGACTTGCTCTTACAGTTCTTGAGCAGATATAGTTATAGACAGATATAGATTATATCAGTAGATACGAGAGACATAGATATAGATATATATGCATGTTTATTCATTATGATTTTCTTTTCAAACATTTTCTCATAAAATTATCACAAACCAAGAAGGAAATACTTACTGAACACATTTTATAAGGGGGTAAATGGAATCAATGTCTAGGCACAAATCATATCATAAACAACAAAGCCAAAATTATCCACCATGCTTTAAAACCTGTCTATCTCTCACTTGCTTATGATAGCCTTCATTTACCCATTTTGTAAATGTGTTTTTATTGGTTAGATATTATGTGCAGTCTGAAAAATCATTTACTGTGCCACCTGTCATGGACTTGCAGACTCTCTAGTATCCTGAAATCCTGTCTGGTCTAGAGAACTAGGGGAATCCTTGGGAGAACATGGCCTGCATAGCTTGGAATCACTTCTTACTCACCCACATAGTCATGAGTGGCCCCGAGTTGAAGCTCTTGGCCTCATTGCATTCCCATACACACTTTGTAGTAAATGAACCCACACAAACAATGAAGAGTTGACATTGCGAGCACAGCAAGGTTTCCTAAATCATTCCCAAGGGATTAAGAAAATAAATGCTGTGAAACAACACTGGATTTGGTTCTACATAGTGAGAGAAACAAACCGTCAGCCATAGCACAAAGCCTAACAAAATTATCTTCAATTACACTGAACTAAAGGTAACTGTAGAGCCAAGCTGTCAATAAATAAAGCTGTCAGTCTGCCATGCCTTGAGAATCCAGATCCCTTTCATCACTCAACATCTTGCACTGACTCCCTCTGAAAGATGAATGAATATGGCATGAGTAATGGCTAAATATGAGTTCGAGTGGCTAATGGGACACTGTCAGCAAAGAGAAATGGTCTCATTTCAGCCCATTATTCAAACTGCACAGCAATCCTTGTTTGTGGATGTTCCCAGGGATAATGTAATGAAAAAGAGCCTCTTGAGGTTATGTGAGAAGGGAAACTGGGGTATTTTCCTGGGATCAAGAGTCATAGCTACAAATCCTAGCTCCACACCATATCTTGAAGAATCCTACACCACTCGGCATATGAGTCTCCCTTGACTGTTGTCCTTTGAGATGCTACGGTATATCACTTTTTAGACAGAACATAAGATCTTTAAGCATTCCAGAATGGCTCTCACTTTTATTCCTATAATATAAAGAGCAAAAAGGATTTCAGGTGTAGGGACATAGCCCCACCCATTGGGGGCGTGTTCGCCTCGGGCTAATGTTTACGGATAAATCTGCCGGGCGTGAGCCCAGCAGCCTTTTTCTTTTGCTCTGCTTTTCCGGTACACCGCGGGAACCTGTGGTCCTGTAAGTTTATTTCCTTATTAAAGCTGTATATATCTATATAATCTGTCTACATTCATTTGCGCCACCACATTCAGGGAGAGAAGGGGTCACCAGAAGTGGGAAGAGGATTAAGGGGGTAGAAAGGGCAGAGAAAGTGACATTTTACTGAAGGAACAAGGGCTTTCACATTAGACTCCTTAGCTTGAACCCCACCCCTACTTCCTCCTAGTAAGCACTACGCAGCCAGACTCTGGATTCTATTCCTGTATGACAGTTACAAACCTTCTACCTAGAGTCCTTGTGAAGATCAAATAGCATCTCATTTACAGATAACCAAAGAGAGTGTTTAAAAAATGTTAGTTTCAAGTGCCTTCTTGTTTCATTAATACCCTCATTAATGAGGAGATGCAGAACTGGAGCTATGTGACATAAAAGAGTCTCTTGAAATATATGTTTTGACCAATAAAATACTAGAGTAACACAAGAAAATTATGTCTAGGTGACATCCTAAAAGACAAGGTTGTGGATCAAATCGCAGATGGTTAAGGATGGGAAAGCTATACAGTATTGTGCAATGAATGCAGCAGTGCAATCACCACTACTGATAAAGATGAAAACATCCTTTCTGGAGAATTTTCTGGTCACATATTTTTTAAAACATAGTTTTTTATTTATTTTTTGGGAATTTCACATCATGCACTCCAATCCCACTCATTTCTGAATCCCTCCATATCTGTCCTGCAGTCTTGTAGCAAAATTCTTAAAAAGAAATGATTAAAATGGATTAAAAATACAAAGAATATTTATTTAAAAAGAAACAAACAAAAAAGAAAAAATCCACAACAACAAAACCACTTCCCACCTCTGTCTTTGCAGCCCCTCCATCACCTTTCCATTCCTCTCGCTGGCTCCTGTATCATGCAGTCTACCCTTTGTCCAAAGAGCTTCACTTGCAAATGCTCATTGTGCAATGTGTTATTGTTCAGGTTCATGGCCTCAGGTTCTGGCACACCATCAATTTAGGACCCTCACCAAAACTCCTCTCAGAAATCCAGATGTTTCCATGAGTCATGGAGATCCTGCAGCTATGGTTCTGCAGGATCTGTCCGTTCACAGGTGGGCTAAATGTTGAGGAGTGCAAACTCAAAGCCCTGTATGTGTGCCTGGGAATACACAAGCTGATCAGGTTAATGGTGAGAGTTGGGAACTGGCCACATATTTCGAAAATGAACACACAGCCAAACTGTGATGCCCTATCTACAATACTTCACATTTAAAGAAGTGAGCATTTACCTTCCTCTTCGTGGAGGAAGGAATGAGTCCTGGTGAGAGAGAATGATGCTTTGCTGTTCCTTCAACCACTACATGGCAGCATCTGAGTCTAATGCAAGCTTCTCTGAGGTTCTGTGTATCCTCAGACAACATCCCAGGTACGGACAGAACAATAACTTAGATGTTTATAGTGAATGTTTTGAAGAGTTTCAAAGTCTTGACCCAAAAGGAAACTTCCAATAACAAGTATAGCCATTAATGGGATCAGTATCTTAGAAAACATCTAAGGTACCCATGAGGAAGATGGGTACAGCTATCCTCAGAGAGAGGGAGGGAGTTCTCCTTAATGTTCCGTTATCAGCAGAATTATAGCTATAACTGGTGACCACCCTTCTTCTCAGTAGATGACACAGGGAGACAAGAAAGTCCATTCAGATCAGTGTCTGTTCCCAACTTTATCTCACCCAGATCCAGCTGAAGAGGATCCCAGGCACCCTAATTTCTATACCATGCATTGTGGCAGTCAGAAGTTCATGTTCAAGGGTATAGCCAAGACAAGTTTAAAGAGCGAGGAAACACACACAACTCTGGAAAAGCCCAGAAGTTGATGAGCAGAAATGAATGACTGAAATCATGAACAATTTACTTATATTATACCAAATGACTGTAGGAAGAATTCCACTCACTAGGAAGCCTCCCAGGAATGCAAAACAATAAGCGCTCTCATAACATTTTTTTGTTGTTTTTCTTATCCAGGTTATATGAAGTGATTTTACACTCCCCTTGCAATCTCCTTTCCTACCAGCCCCATTTTCCTTCAGCAATGGGCAAGTCAGCATCTCAGGACCCAGCAGCAGGATGATTGTGGCTTTGCTTCCAAGTTCCACAGACAGGATGACATAGTGAACACAAGATGGGGAGATTGGGGGGAGCTCTATTGTTTTGCACAAGAACAAACCAATGCTTAATCTAATGCAAACATAATTACTTTTAGTCAAACAAAAGGAGAAAAACAAACAAGAAGAAAAACTTCTCGCTGTTTACAGCATAGGCTGTCTGCTTCGAAATGAATAATTACATGGGCTTCCGATAGGCATCACGTTCCTCCCCTCAGCTGCTGTACTTGGAAAACAAATCTCAAAAGTGTTTGCAGAGATGCCTAGGAAAGGGGACACTGGGTCCTAGTGGTTCTCTTTTCTTCATGATTTCCCATTTTAGTTTCACATCACGGCTCTTCCTTTTATTCCGAATATTAATAGTGGCCTGGCACTTCAAAAAAATAATACTAAGGTCAGGTGTCAAGAACTGGAATACTTAAAGAGTTTTTCCATTGACCTTGAAGTGAGATTGATTCCTTTGATGTACCCAAGCAGATATTAAACCAGAAGAAATATTTATGGATCCATTAAGCAAATATTTATTGCCAAATTACTCTAGGACAAAAAACTGTACTGGAATGAGCAATATAGAAAAGTAGTGAATTCTTTCTCCTAGACCAGACAGTGTTCTGGTGGTAAGGTAAGGAATATGGACTCAACAATTCAAACGAAAGAAGAGACATTTTATTTGGAATATATAAAAGTATTATATTCAAATCAGCATAAAAATTGATATAAGGAGGCTGGAGAGATGGCTCAGTGGTTAAGAGCACTGACTTCTCCTCCAGAGGACCCAGGTTCAATTCTCAGTACCCACATGGTGGCTCACAACTATCTGTAGCTCCAGTTCCAGGGACCTGACACCCTCACACAGACATACATGCAGGTAGAACACCAACGCACATAAAATAAAAATAAACCTTAAAAAAGAAAAAACTGTTGACATAAGACAGTATAACCAAGAAGACTACATTTCTAGTTATACACTAAAAAAAGAGCTCCCAGCAATGGTGTTTCTACAGCTTTCAACTAAGCTAAGACTTTAAGAATGAACTGGAATTAAATACAAGAAAAATGAATTATGAGACAAGGAAGGAGAGCCACAGGAGCAGACACAAACTCCATCACCTCTTTGAGACCTTGAAAAGTTGACATACTGCCTAAAATTTTGTTATTTATTGTATCAGGGAAGCTTCAGGTAGTATTCTGTAAGGAGTAATTAAAACAATTGAAGTTCTCTCATGTCTGAAAGTGCAAAGTTGTCAGCTAAAATGTACACTTTTTTAGGGAGCTGAAGGACAGAATCTTTACCAGTCTGTTCTAGGTCCTAAAGGGCACAGGTGTCCTTGGCTTGTGATTTGTGTTGTGTTTGCATGGCCTTCTCTTCTCTCTGCCTTCTATTTCTATCATTTCTATGTCATATAAGGGTGGTTGTCATTAAAATTTGGGCATACCTGCTTAATCCAAAGCAACTTCAATCCGAGTTCTTTAATCATTCTCTAAAGATCCTATTTCCCAACAGGGAAAAAATGGCAAGGATGTGGTCCTATTTTGGAGGACCACATATTTACAATATGCCATAGTCGGCATCTCTGGAAAGCAGCAAGGACTGCTGTGAGAGGGGCAATTGTGAGGAGGAAGTGAGGAGGAGAAGGTGGGGCCTTCAAAGTCTTGCATAGTGTATTGGTTCTTATTGCTGCATTAAGACGTTCAGAGCACTTGCAACTCAGAGAATCTCAACTTCGAGTAAGCAGAACCATCTACATGCCCTGTTCTGTTCTCTGAATTAGAAACTATACCAATCTCTAACTCACCTTGACTTTTTATATTTTATTTCTCATTGTTTCTTTTAGTATCCTTGGCTTTTTATGGTGCTTTTGCCAATGAGTTTCTTATGACTCAATATACACAATTTCCATTCCCCACAAACTGCCCTACAGTTGCAGACTCTAAACTGAAGACAGACCCTGATCTCCACTGGCTAGCAACAAGCATAGCCTTGAAGCATTTCTCTGCAGATATTAACCCTCCCATTCTCTGGCACAAATAGTTAGAAAGGGGGACTGAGGAGATGCCTCAATCGTCAGGAACACTGACTGCTCTTCCAGAGGTCCTGACTTCTATTCCCAGCAACCACATGACAGTTCATAATCATCTGTAATATCTGACACCCTGTTCTGGCTTGAAGCCAAACATGCAGACAGAACACTGTATATATACATAATAAATAAATAAATCTTTGAAATAAATAAACAAATAATGAATAGTGACAAGGGCTAACAGGACTAAAGTGCACCAACTCTTCCTCTCTACAGATCAGCCAGTGCAATCTGAAATAAGGCCAGAAACTTCAAACTTCAAGAAAGTACATGAAAAATTATCTGATCAGCTAAACTTAGATACAACAGTCAATTCAAAATAGGATTAATTATTTCCCAGTCAGAAATAGAAACCTATAAAATGTTTTTTCCTCATTACAAAAGTCAAAACAATGGAAAGATAGCCTGTTCCTGGCTTGTCTTCAATAACCCAGACCAGAGGAGTGCTCTTCTGGCTCACATCAGTGTGCAATTGCTCTCTTGCAGCCTGGGAATGTGGATATCATTTCCAGGCATTGATTCTCTGTGTGTTAAAATGCAGGTCAACCTTCTGAAGACTGGGATGAAAGCAGCATGGACTGATCAATTGTCACTGTATAAACTCAACCAGGAATTATCTTGCTTGGATGAAAGTGGGTTTGACTACTTCTCCCTCATAGAGTACAATCAAATTCTCCATCCAGTCATATGCACATCACTGAAATAAATTCATAGATCTACATGTGCAATCAGTAGCTAAGGAGAAAGATCATTGACATATGGTCAGCTACTGAAACCAGCTCTGCCCTGAGCCATTCCATATTGGGCACTGCCAATTTAAGATTCAATATAAAAAAAAAAAATTCTCAGAGAATTTTACTTTGGCCAGTTTCAATAAAGTGAATTCATCAGTCAGGTGTCTACTCTTGTTTTCTTTCCAGTTTTGTTTCTCCAAAGAATTCACTCAGGACAGTGGTTCTCAACTGTCCTAATGTTGTGACATTTTGCTACAGTTCCTCATGTTGTGGTGGCCGCCAACCACAAAAATTTTTTGTTGCACTTCGTAATTGCAATTTTTCTACTGTTATGAATCATAATGTAAATACCTGTGTTTTCATATGGTCTTAAGCAACCTCTGTGAGAGAGTCGTTCAGGGTGGTGACCCACAGGTTGAGAATTGGTGTACTGGAATATAGGATTCACTCTCTCCTCTTTCTCGTTTAAATTTTTTTCACTTTGCATACCTGCACCAGTTCCCCCGCCATCCTCTTCTCCCACCCCCACCTTTCCCCATCCCACCCCCCACATCCACTCCTCAGCATAGGTAAGGCCTCCCTTGGGGAGTCAGTGAAGTCTGGAATATTAAGTTGAGGTAAGATCAAGTCCCTCCCCTGATGTGGGATGGCCTTCTGTATATGTGTTGCTTTTATTGGTTGATGAATAAAACTGCTTCAGCCAATGTCTTACCAAAGTAAAGTTAGGCAGCAAGTCCAAACAACACTAAAGAGAGAGAAGGCAGAGTTGGGAAGACATAACCAACCTCCAGGGAAGCAAAATGTTAGGTAACAAGATTTGAGTCCTTGAGCCTCATGGTAAAATATAAACTCATCAAAATGGGTTAATTTATAAAAGAGAGCAAGCCAGTAAGGAGCCTAAGCCATTGGCCAGACAACTGTAACTGATATTAAGCCTCAGAATGGTTAACCTGGACCTGGTGGACAGGACAGAAAACTTCCAGCCACACTCCCCCCTGTATCAAGGCTAAGCAAGGTATCCCACCATAGGGAATGGGCTCAAAAAGCCAGTTCATGTACCTGGGATAAGTCCTGGTCATATTCCTCCCCCACAACAGATCAAGCCACAGAACTGTAACCCCATACACAAAGGATGTACTTCGGTTTCCCAGTTATCTGTCCAGAATTCTTGAGCTTCCACTAGCATGGGTGAGCTTCTCTGTTTTTCCCGTCATGATCTTGACACCTCTTGCTCATATAATTCCTCCTACCTCTCTTCAACTGAACTCCAGTTCAGTCAAGTGCTTAACTGTGGATTACTGCATCTGTTCCATCAGTTACTGGACAGAGTTACTGGATATAGGCTTTATGATGACAATTAGGGTAGTCACTAATCTGATTATAAGGGAAGCCAATTCAAGCACCCTCTCCACTCTTGCTAGGAGTCTTAGCTGGTGTCATCTTTGTGGATTCCTGGGAATTTCCCTAATACCAGGTTTCTCCCTAAGCCCATAATGGCTCTCACTATCAAGATATCTCTTTCATTGCTCTTCCTCTCCAACCCTCCCACAACTCAGCCATCTCCATCCCTCATGTTTCCATCCCCCATCCTCTCCCTTCTACCCCCTCCCAGTTTACCCAGAAGATCATAAATATTTCCCCTTCCTGGGACCCTCCACGCATGTCCCTCTTAGGGTCTTCTTTTTTACCTACCTTCCTGGGGTTGTGGAATATAACCTGGATATCCTTTGCTTTATGTCTAATATCCATTTATGAGTAAGGATATACTGTGCTTTTCTTTCTGGGTCTGGATTTCCTCATTCAGAATGGTTTTTCTAGTTCCATCAATTTACCCACAATCTCAAGATGTCACTGTTTTTTACCCCTGAGTAATCCTCCGTTGTGTATGTACCACATTTTCTTTATCCATTCTTCAGTTGAGGGACATGTAGGTTGTTTCCAGGTTCTGGTTATTACAAATAATGTTGTTATGAACATAGTTGTCAGTGTCTGTGCTACTGGTGCTATATTTAGGAAGTTGTCTCCTGTGCAAATGTGTTCAATGCTACTTCCCAATTTCTCTTCTATCAGCTTCAGTGTAAGTGGTTTTATGTTGAAGTCTTTGATTCACTTGAACTTGAGTTTTTGCAGGGTGAAAGATACGGATCTATTTGTATTCTTCTACATGCTGCCATCTGTTATGCCAGCACCATTTGTTGAAGATACTTTCTTTTTTCCTATGTTAATTTTTGGCTTCTTTGTCAAAAATTAGGTGTTCATAGGTGTGTGGAATTGTGTCAGGATCTTGATTTGATTCCATTGATATATATGTCTGTTTTTATGCTAATACCAAACTGTTTTTATTACTATAGCTCTATAATAGATCTTGAAGTCAGGGATGGTGATACCTGAAGAACTTCTTTGGTGTACAGGATTGTTTTAGCTATCCTGGAGTTTTTGTTTTTTCCATATGAAGTTGAGTATTGTTCTTCAAGGTTTGTGAAGAATTGTGTTAAGATTTTGATAGAGATTGCACTGAATCTGTAGATTGCTGTTAATCCTACTTATCCATGATCATGGAACATCTTTGCATTTTTTTGATCTCTTCCCAAGTTTTTTCTTCAAAAACTTAGAATTCTTGTCATATAGGTCTTTCACTTGTTTGGTTGTAGTTACCCCAAGTATTTTATATTATTTGTGGCTAGTGTAAATGTTTCTCTGATTTCTTTCACAGACCATTTATCATAGGAGGGCTAATATTTTGTTAATCTTGTATCCAGACACATTACTGAAGGTGCTTATGAGCTGTAGGAGTTCCCTGGTAGAATTTTGGGGATCACTTATGTATACTATCATATTATATTTGCAAATAGCAAAAGCTTGATTTCTTCCTTTCCCATTTGTATCACCTGGATTTCCTTTTGTTGTCTTTTTGCTCTAGCTAGAACCGAACCTTAAGCACTATATTGAATAGATATGGGAAGAATGGACAGCCATGACTTGTCCCTGACTTTAGTGGAATCATTTTGAGTTTCTCTACATTTAATTTTACTTTTCTGTTGACTTGCTGTATATTGGCTTTATCATGTTTAGGTATGTTCTTTGTATCCCTGTTCTCTTGAGAACCATTATCATGAAGGGATGTTCGATTTTGTCAAAGGCTTTTTAAGCATCTAGTGAGGTGATCATGTTTTTTTTCCTTTAAATTATTTATATGGTGGATTACATTTACTGGTTTTCATATGTTGAACCATCCCTGCATCTCTGGGATGAAGCCTACTTTGTCATGGTGGATGATATTTTTGATGTGTTCTTGAATTTGTCTTGCCAGTTTATTGAGTATTTTTGCATAAATGATCATGATGGATATTGGTCTGTAATTCTCTTTCTTTGTTACATATTTGTTTCATTTGGTATCAGGGTAACTGGAGCCTCATAAATAGAATTTGGCAATACTCCTTCTGTTTCTATTGTGTAGAATAGTTTGAGGAGTGTTGGTGTTAACTCGTCTTTGAAATTCTGAAAGAATTCTCCATTGAAACCATCTATCCCTGGACTTATTTTGTTAGGAAACTTTTAATGACTATTTCTATTTCCTTAAGAGTTATATGTCTGTTTAAATTGTTTGTCTGTTCTTGATTTAATTTTGGTATGTGGTACCAATCAAGAAAGTTGCCCTTTTCTGGGATTTTCCAATTTGTAGAGTACAAATTTTTGAAGTATGACATGATGATTCTCTGTATTTCCTCAGTGTCTATTGTTATATTCCCCTTTTCATTTTGAATTTTGTTAGTTTGGATATTTTCTTTCTGCCTTTTGATTAGTTTGGACAAGGGTTTGTCTATCTTTTTGATTTTCTCAACCAATCAACTCTTTATTTCATTAATTCTTTGTATTGTGCTCTTTGTTTTAATTTTATTGATTTCAGCCCTGAGTTTGATTATTTCCTGCTATCTATTCTTCCTGGGTGAGTTTTCTTCTTTTTATTATAGAGCTTTCATGTGCACTGTTAAGTTGCTTGTGTGAAATTTCTCCAAATTCTTTATGTAGGTTCTTAGTGCTATAAAATTTTCTCTTGACACTGCTTTCATTGGGTCCCATAAGTTTAGGTATGTTGTGGATTTATTTTCATTTATTTTTAGAAAGTCTTTAACTTCTTTCTTTATTTGTTTCTTGACCTAGAGGTGGTCCAGTTTGGTGCACTGCTGGCACAGCCTGGATGCCAAGACTGGCAGGGGGTGCCGGGATTGACACACGGAGGTTTCTTTTCAGGTGGAAGAACAGCAACCTTTATTTTTCCCCAGCTAAAGCCTTTTATACTTCTACTGAAAACAATCAGCCAGAAAGAACACAAATATCCTTGTCAATTACAGACCACAAAGAAGTTCCAGTGTTGCTCAGGGGGAGTGAGGGCAACTGGATCACAGCACCAGTTGGGAGTTGTTCAGGTTCCATGAGTTTGTAGGCATTCTGTAGTTTGTGTTGTTGTTGAACTCTAACTTTATCCCATGGTGGTCTGATAAGATGCAAGAGATTATTTCAAATTTTTGTATCTATTAATATTCACTTTATAACTGAGTGTGTGGTCAATTTTAGAGAAGGTTTCACAAAGTGCTGAGAAGAATGTATATTATTTTGTGTTCTGGTGAAATGTTTTGTAGATGTCTATTAAGTACATTTGAGTCATAACATCTATTATTTCCCTTGTTTCTCTATTAAGTTTCTGTCTGGAAGACATGTGCATTGATGAAAATGGGGTGTTGAAGTCTCCCACTATTAAGGTGTGGGTTTTGGTGCATGATTTAAGCTTTAATAATGTTTCTTTTACAAATGTTGATGCTCTTGTATTTGGCACATAGATGTGCAGAATTGATATTTCAACTCAATGGATTTTTCCTTTTATAAATACGAAATGTCCTTCTCCATCTCTTTCGATTAATTTTTGTTTGAGGTCTATTTTGTTAGATATTAGGATAACTATACCAGCTTGCTTCCTAGGTCCATTTGATTAGAAAACCTTTTCCCATCCCTTTACTCTGAGGTAATGTCTATCTTTGAAGTTGAGGTGTGGTGTGTTTCTTGTATATAGCAAAAGAATGGATTCTGTTTTCATATCCATTCTGTTAGTTTGTCTTTTTATTAGAAAATTGAGTCCATTGATATTGAGAGATGTTATTGACCAGTGATTGCAAATTCCTGTTTTTTTTTTTTTTTTTTTGGTTTTAGTGGTAATGATGGTAGTGTGTGTGCTTCTCTTCTTTTGTTTTTTTGCTGTTGTGAGACTATCTATTGCCTGTGTTTTTGTGTATATAACTTAGTTTCTTGGCTTGGAGTTTTCCTTCTAGTACTTTCTGTAGTGCTGGATTTATGGATAAGCATTGTTTAAATCTGGTTTTGTCATTAAATACCTTGTTTTCTCCATCTATGTTGATTCAAAGTTTTGGTGGGAATAATAGTCTGGGCAGGCATCCATGGTTCCTTACTGTCTATAAAATGTCTGTCCAGGATCTTCTGGCTTTTACAGTCTCCATTGAGTAGTTAAGTGTAATTCTGATAGGTCTGCCATCTATATGTTACATGGCCTTTTTCTATTGAAGCTCTTAAAATTCTTTCTTTATTCTATATATTTACTGTTTTGATTATTATGTGATGAGGGCAAATTTTGGGTTCAACCTATTTGATGTTCTGTAAGCTTCTTAGACCTATATAGACATGCCCTTCTATAGGATGGGAAATTTTTCTTCTATGATTTTGTTGAATATGTTTTCTGTGCCTTTGAGCTGGGATTCTTCTCCTTCTATCCCTGTTATTCTTACATTTGGTCTTTTCATGGTCCCAGATTTCCTGGATGTTTTGTGTTAGGAATTTATTGAATTTAACATTTTCTTTGATGATTCTATTTCCTTTATCATATCTTCAACCCCTGAGAGTTTCTCTTTCATCTCTTCTATTCTGTTGGTGATGCTTACATCTGTAGTTCCTGTTCAGTAGTCCCTAGATTTTCCATTTCCAATATTCCTTCAGTTTGTGTTTTCTTTATTATTTCTATTTCACTTTTCAAGTCTTGAATGATTTCTTTTGCCTGTTTGATTGTTTTTTCTTTGCTTTCTTTGCTTCCTTTAAAGGATTTATTGATTTCTTCCAGTTTTTGTTTGTCTTTTCCTTGACTTTTTAAGGGAATATTTCATTACCTCTTTAAGAGCCTCTATCATCTTCATAAAGTAATTTTAGGTTCATTTTCTTGGGTTTCAGCTGTATTGGAATATTCAGGTTTTGTTGTTGTAGGGTCATTGATTCTGGTGGCGCCATATTGCTCTTTCAGTTGTTGAACGTATTCGTACACTGACATGTCTTCATCTTTTCATCCAACTGGTGTAGCTTGTGCCTGTGCCTAATTCTTCCAACTGTTTGGTTTGTATTTTTGCCTATATAGTAGCTGTTTTTTCAACTGGTGTGGTTTATTCTTGTGCCTATGTAGTCTGTTGTTTTCCTGCTGGTATGGTTTGTGCCTGTGCCTATGTAATCTGCTGGTGTTGTGGAAGATGGTTGGCCAATGAGAGGGTGTTCAGGTGCTTGTTGGTAGTGGCAGAGTGGGTCTTGGCAGGGCAGTGCCCAGATTGTGGCAGTGGTGGAGGCACAGCCTGGAGTCAGGCATCTCACCTGCTTGCAAGCTGGTGTGGACTGCCCCACTCTTTCCCCTTAAGGCCTATGTCAAATCACCTGAGTAGTTTCTGAGTTTCTAAATTGATTGAATTTATAACTGAATAACATTACATTTCTGTAAGACTGGGAGACCCTTGATCTTCTGAAACTATTTTATTTCTGTTGGGCCCTTCAAGGTAGAAAATCACTAGAAGACCGTCACTGGGCTCATCTGCTCCCTCTGCTGGGGCATTCACTAAAGTAGCAAATCTGGTACAGAGAAAAGATTACAGATTAAATGCAGCCCACCATTATGTATGATTTGTGCAAGGCAGTGAGATTAAATAAGGAAAAATAATTCAGATATACAGGATCTCATCATTACTTTGAAAATATTAGAGATAGGTTTTTACCTTAACTTGTATGTTGAGCAATAAATTAGGAGATGATAGAATTTTTGCAGACATAAGAACAGAGGAGGCTAGGAGTCTGTGTTCAACAAAAGAAGGCTAATGATAAAGTAATCTGTAATGTTAAAAATTATTGCAAGTTCTACATAAACTAAAGATTTAAAAAACAGAAAAATAAATCAAGATGACACACAATTATTTTATGCTTTGTGAATATGAAAAAGTACTTTATTTATAAATGCTCTGCATCAGAATAGTAGGAATGCCCCATAGAAACATGCATCTTGCACTAATGTTTTTCATTCTTTCTTGATATATACCTGATACCCCCTGAAAGCTCTTTTATTTGTATATAACTTATGCTACAATCAACACCTTATCAGTAGTGATTCACTATTTTAAACTGTATTTCAGCAATAAGGAACAGTTTACTAGGCTTGCAAGAAAATCAAAATATTTAAAATAGAACAAATCTCCCTGTTGGTTACTGTGGGAGTTTCTCAGTTCAGACATTATAAATAACTCTCAATGGGACTCAAAATTATCTTTGTAAAATCTTTAAATGTTTTAAATGTGTAGGGTTATCGTAAGTATTGTAAGATAGTTCCCAAATACCTCACACTCACTTTTCTATATTAATAACATCTAATATCAGTATAGTGTGTTTGTCATGGTTGGTAAACATTAATACACCTGTTGTATAAATTCTCCTAGGGAGGCATAAAAAATGTTAATTTATCCCAATAGAGTACCAATGACAGACCAAAGAAGAAAGACTCGGGTAAGTCTATTGTAGTGAATCAATGGGTTCATTTTGCTTAGAGGGCACAGGTGGCATGCAGGCAGTGGCATCCCTGACTAGCCACTCCAGTGTGGTGATGACTCACATATTTCATTCCTGGGACTTCCTGACTTTAGAGGGCTTCTTTCCGCAGCCCTTGTTTGCTAAACTTTTTGAACCTTACAAGCTTTCTTAGCTTCTTGGGCTTTATAAAGCTCACTTCTCCCTCTGTGATTGGCATCTTTTGATTCAGAGAAAATAGTTAAACAACTATGTTAGTACTAATGAAGTATAGTATTTCAGAGCTCTGAAATTTTTTCTTCCATAACTTTCTTTTTCTCCTCTACCACTCATTTAAGAAAACACTTTACATAAGTTGGTCCTTAGGCTAATATTTATTGTGAAAACTTTTCGAGTATTTGTTGTTGTTTTTTTTTGTTGTTGTTGTCGTTGTTTTGTTTTGTTTTTTGTTATGACCTTGACAGTATTTCAGAATACTGGTTTGATATTTTATAGACTATTCTTCAATTGAGAACTGTCCATATTTTTTCTCAGAACTAGAGTAAACTAAAGTGCTTTGATAACAAGACTACTTCAAAGAGCTCCCCAGACTACTTCATAGAAAGAAGCTAGATATGAAGTAACCATGAAAGACTTGATAGCTAAGATAATTTGTAGGAGCAAAGCCACATGTTGGTTCCCAGCTGCCCAGCCCCAAATAGTCATACAGAAACTGTATTAATTAAATCACTGCTTGGCCCATTAGCTATTGGCTAACTCCTACATCTTAATTGATCCCATTTCCATTAATCTGTGTATCGCCATGTAGTAGCAGCTTACTCACAAAGTTTTGACATGGCTGACTCTAGTTGCAGCTCCATGGCTTCTCCCTGACTCTTCCCTTCTTTCTCCCAGCATTCAGCCTAGCTTTTCCTGCCTACCTAAGTTCTGCCTTGTTATAAGTCCAAAGCAGTTTCTGTGTGATTATTTTGGGGCTGGAAGCTGGGAACCAACAAGCAGCTCTCCTCCTACAAATTGATTCCCAACAAACTGGTGGCAATGTAGCTATCTAAATCCACATAAAACCTGAGAGGACTTGGAAAGGAATTCTAGACATAAAAGTACAGAGTTTAGCACAGCTTCTTAGTGTTTGCTGGTGGTATGCCTCCACTCCTTTAAGAGAGGTTTTTCTGAAAAGTCTCGGTTTTGAAATGCCGACTTTCTGGGCATGCTGCCAGCACAAACCCTGACTCTTTCTGAAGGTCTGGTTATGGAACACTTGAATGGGGTCTGTGGGCCCAAGTGCTTGTATGCTTGCTTGGGAAAGTAGCTGAGATCATGCCCACAGATCAGCTCCCCTCCCCCAGCCTGGGCAGGACTTCTAGGATTTCGGGAGGCTGAGCAGCCGGGAACAACCAAGCAGCTCCCCCTTCAACAATAATTAGCTCTTTCTGGCATGAAAAACTACAAGTGATCAGGTAAATATGAGGGCTTGGTGAGTTCCCGATAGAACATCCCCATTGCCTCACCAAGGCCAGCTGGCCGGGGACTGAAAAAGCATGGGACAAAACCGGTCTCGCTGAACATAATGGACAATGAGGACTACTGAGAACTGAAGAACAATGGCAATGGGTTCTTGATCCTATTGCACGTAATGGCTTTGTGGGAGCCCAGGTAGTTTGGATGCTCACCTTAATAGACCTGGATGGAAGTGGGTGGTCCTTGGACCTCCCACAGGGCAGAGAAACCTGCTTGCTCTTTGGGCTGAGGAGGAAGGAAGACTTGATTGGGGGAGGGGGAGGGAATGGGAGGTGGTGGCGGGGAAGAGGCAGAAATCTTTAATAATTAAATTAATTAATTAATAAAAAAAAAGAAACAAAAAAAAGAAAAAAGAATTCAGTGCAATGAAAAAAAATATGAGGAAAAAAAAGAAATAGTCTACTTAATAGCCATATATAATATAATATAATATAATATAATATAATATAATAGTCCATATCCTTAAAAACAGAATGCTTCCATAAAACATTTAAAATTAATTTATATAGAAAATAAATGAGCAATCATGGGTACCTATTTTATATTTTAGGTTACTATTAAATGATGTTTTATTTTCTTGATCAGAGTGTTTTAGCTACCACTAAGCTTTTTTTTCTATTGGATCTTATGCCTCTTTGGCATGTTCCCATCATTGTAGGGTTGTTTATTTACTTTCCCTCTTTCTCTTTCTTACTTCTTTCTTCCCACTCTTTCTTTTCAATTTCTTTACTTTCTGCCATTTCAAACAGTCATAGGCTCACACTTGACATTTCCAGTCAAGTTGTAGAATCAGGTACATCTTCAAAAAAAATTATAGGTCTTTTTATTAAAGGAATGAGATCTTAGATTTGGAAGGAAGTGTCTTTAAAGATGAATATCAAAGTCAACACAAAAGTTAAATTTTAAAACAAAGTGGAGATAACAAAAAATGAAATATTTTGTGTTTGCAAAGTGCTTTGGAATTTTTAAGTTCACATGAATTCATTTGACTCATGCTTCCCTTTAGAGGTGAGCATTTCTATAGCACTGCTTCACTTTGCTAAAGAAGTAACTGAAACCTTGAGACTTCTGTGACTGCCAAAGTCAAAGAGTACATGACCAGAAAATGAAGAATGAATGTCTTCCAAGGGCCCATATCAAAGTTTAGTCCTCAGCGTGCAATCTTAGGAAGTGGGGACTACTGGGATTTAGGTCATTGGTGGTGTGCTTCTAAAAAGAAATGGATCTTCTGTTCTCTCTTTTCTTCCTGGCTGCTAGGAGGTAGTTACCTACAAAAGTTGCAAGTCTCAAAGGATTATGGTCAACATTTCATGATTTAGACTTTCCCTTTTGTTTCAAACCTCAACCAGAGAATTTTGTCACTCCCTCCCGGTGTTTCCTGACTTCTTCCTTTATAGGTACAATTTAGGAAATTTACAATAACTATATTTGTTTATTTGCATGCAAGTCCGTATCTCCAGATCATAAATTCCATGAAAACTCACATGGTGAGAACACTCTAAATACTTACAGAATAAACAGCGCTTCTTCTCCACTGACCTCCCCCAAAATTGCAAAACTTGCCATGTCTCAAAGTCTTCTCTGAGTAGACCAGCCTCAATTAAAGAATTCTTCTCAACAACCACAGAAGTTAAGGTAAAGATTCCATCTAATTTATATAACACACTTTTTAAAACTTATTTTCTTGTTGGACTGAAAATTTCCTGAGGTCTAAACTATCATATAAAGGCCCTCAATTTAGAATAAAGATGCTCATAACCTCAAAAGGCTATCGTGAAAAAATGTGTGCTAAATCAAACATTACAAAAAATGACATAAAGAAAATAGACGTCAGCTTTATGTCTACTCCATTTTTAGCATTTTTAATTACCCTCAGTTCCAAGTATATTTTATATAGGAAGTGCTCAGTTACTTCCTGACAATGTATTAACAATGTAAGCCAAATGTTTAAAGGTAAAGAACAAGGCTAGCTAACTTGGAGAAACAGGAGCACTACTCTTCGTACTGGACTTGGTAAGTGCATCGAATAGTGTGCTATTGCCATTACAGAATAAGGTTCAATACAAATTGCTAACACAGACTGGGAATACAGTATCTTAAAGAGCACTGGGAAGATAGAAATACTTTAAAGAGCAGATGTTACAAGGGAAACACTGGAATTCCATGAACCAGAAGTGAAAATACTGCTTCAAGGATAAAAATGGTAGGGTTGTTTAATAGATACTGGTTTTTACTTGACAAATAAGGATGGCAAGCATCCTCTCAGAACCACACACTGACAAATAAGCTGTCATGAGCAGATATTATATACTGCACTATATAGCACAGCTGAGATAACCTCACTTTCTGTCCCCACTATATACCTCTTTGGGTAAACCTCTCTTGCCCTGTGACTTTTTGATCCATTCTATTACCAAAGTACTGGATCTGAATAGACTTAGACTCCCATAACAATAAACAAAAAAAAAAATAGCAATTAGCTTAATTCCCTCAGTAGATTGCAATTTTGACTTTCCTAAACCTATTATATAGTAAATTCAAATGTGATAAAGGTATTCCTATAAATATGCAAATGAAATTCTGAAAAAAAAAAGCTCACATTTTTTCAGACTTATTTGAGGAAACAGCAGGACTTAAGATAAGAGAGGCTGAAATTTGTTAAATTAATGCAAAGGTAAACTGATCTACAGACAAGAAGTAGTGAAGAGAAAAGGTGGTATCGGAGGGGGAAGCTAAAATGAAAATGAACACACAATCTGTGAGATGTATTTAAATCTCAGAACCAAGCTAGCTATCCAGGGGAAGCTGCTTTTCATCTTCCGAGTTGACACAAGCCTTTTGAAACCTCTGAGGCTTTGACCTTTCATTATTGCTGAACACAGCCACCTGCTTCACCCCTCACCCTAGCCTCTCAGCTGAGGCATGAAGAAGATGCCCTGGGCCCCTATGCAATAGCATGAGACTTTTGCTGTTTCCACTTCAAAACTGGCCAGATTGTGAAATCTGAGTCTTTCAAGAAAAGATTTTTTTTCTCTCCGAGCCAGCATTTTTTTTCTGAGAGATGTAATACATCAAAGCAGAGAAGAGATGCAATCATGCAGGGAATGATTTCAAAAACTTTAATGAAGCGTTTAAAATAAACTCATTTGAAGGTAATTTAACAACACCACTTTTACAATTAAAAATACTATTTCAGCATGTAAATGAAGAACATTACTCCCATGTCAGGATGGAAAATGAAGTGAAACCGAGGGGCTTCTGGAACATGAATACCATCCCAGTAATTTCTCAACACTCTACGGCACTCCTAGGCAGCCTAATGAAAGAATGAATTGATTTAAGCAACATTTTGTTGCAGCAATGAGGTTTGAGGAATTAAATTAACTTGATGGCTGGTTATGAGAGCCAGACTTAGAATTGGCATTATATTGTTACTAAAATTAATTTTTATCCTCTTGTAAGCTTTATTTGGTGTTTTTCTGTCTTTCTTCAATCCTGAAATGCCAACCAAGGATTTGAACAATTAGCAGAATACTTCATCAGGCCTCTACAAAGTATTAACAGTTGTTTGAAGACATATAGGCAAAGTCAAAATTATTCTTTCAGGGAAAACAAATTGGACTCCAACTGCTGGACTGCAACTGCTGCCTCCGGGAACTGCAGTACAGCCGAGTCTTCCTTGGACGCGCAATGGGAATAGCAAGCTGGCACACAGACTATGCCAAGACAGCAATTCTCAATTTTCCTCTACATCACAAAACAGTTGACAAACAGTATTCACAAAGTACGCCCTTGTCTGAAACAGGCTGGAGTGTATTTCAGCATTGCTAATTCAGGCTGAAGGTAGCGCCTGAGTCCTGAATGGCCGAAATGTGCAAGTGTCTTTCCACCTAATAAAACTTATCAGAATGCTAGTGAGTGTGGCATTGCTATCAAGGCAACCTGATATGAGTTTGAAATTTTAAGTAGGTCAAAAATTTTGTATCTTAACTTTAAAAACAAATGTTTTAAAATAATAAAGGTAACATAATGCCAATATGAGCACGACTGGTCCTATCAAAGATCTCATACTAGCAGAACCAATCAACTGTAGCTCAAAGGTGTTTGGAAAAAGAATGACTTATTTCCACAGAACTCTTATTTTTGTTGTTGTTGTTAGTTCCTAAATAGTTTGGCAACACAAATATTTCCATAGTATTTACATTGCATTTGGTATTACAAGTCATTCACAATTGATATAGTCAAGAAGAGATGCAGAGCTCATATGCAAATGCTGTGTTACTTTATAAAGGGGACTGGAGCATTAAGGCACCTGAACGGCCGACTGCGGTACACAAATGAGCTGATACCTGTTGACATTAACAGATTCTGCTATAAGCTCTTGCTGAATTTATTTTTTATTATTTGAAGAAATTTCATAAAATTTTGTTCGTGTTTTTCCCTACCCAGTCCCTCCCAGATCCTCCCCACCTCCCTACCTACTCAAATCAGTCCTGTTATGGCTGGCAGATGCTGTTTCCTTGGAGCCATTCACCACCTCTGGCTTTTACAGTCTTTCTGCCTCTTCACATAGATCCCTGAGCCTTGAAGGAAGTAGTTTAATAAAAACATCTCATTTAGGACTGACTGCTCCAAAGTCTCTCACTCCCACACTGATTAATACTTATGGTACTGGAGGGTACTCTGCACACTCAGGAGGAGAGAAGAAATCTTCAATTACACCCAGCTACAAAACCTATCACTACAACAAGATACACTGCAAGATACACTGGAGCAATAGCACCACACATATTAAGGGTGTAACCAAAAACATTTTAGTAACTGTCAGGCACACTTAATGGGATGGAACCCATATGTGACTCTGCTGAAGTTGCCAAGAAACTGAGTCTAGTTACTGTAAGCACTGCGATGCAAATGGAAAAATACCCTGGTAGTTGGGAGCCAAGGAATTCCATAAAATCACTGTGAGCATAGCAGCTTACAGCTTTACTCCAGGGAAATGTTTCCACAATGCAAGTGTAACAACTCTGCTCCACTAGGGGAACGTTTCCCCTGTGTCACAGCTCTGCTCCGCTCTGCTCCAGAGAAGCCTTACAATAACTCTTTTCAGTCTTGGTGCCGTCCCCAAAACCCCATGTATGACAACTCCTCTCGCCTGGGGGAGAGTTTCCCCAACGG
The DNA here is from genome assembly GCF_950005125.1 of Chionomys nivalis. Lineage (NCBI taxonomy): Eukaryota > Metazoa > Chordata > Mammalia > Rodentia > Cricetidae > Chionomys > Chionomys nivalis. The sequence goes on along the minus strand of NC_080094.1, from coordinate 73,311,056 downwards.
AAGTGTTACAGATGCGCTTTGCTCAAGTAAAATGTTACAGCTGATCTCTGGCAAAAGGGTCACACCGCACAACAAATTTCACTCAAGAGATTTATTAGGAAGGAAAAACCCAAGAGGGTGGCTGCCTCTAGGGTGAGAAGCAGTGGGTACAGAGCTCATATACGGTTTCTTGGGGGACAGAACTTGGTGGGTTTTTGTGGACTGATTCTGGGGCGAGTTGTGGGATTTCATGCTCATGGATTGGTGAGATTTTGCTCTCAGGGACTTCAGAGGTTGGTGATATTCTGCTGACTGACTCTGGAGAAAGCTCAGGGATTGATGGGATTTCAAGTCCTGGTCCTGGGATCAACTCAGAGTCAGACTGCCGTTCCTTCTCCTGGGTCTCAGGTCTAGTCTGGGTGTTTTCTCCCTTGGTCGTTTTCACCGTGCAGTTAGGCCATGCACTTAGGAGAAACCTAGCACTACTATGCTGCTAAAGAAAAATAGCAGTAAGATGAGTCCTTATGACATATTGACATGCTCATATATCAGTGCATCACTCAACCCTAGTCAGAGAAGCTTCTTCTTGCAGTAACTAGGAGTTAACACAAAAAACATAATTTTTATTACTTTTTATTTTGTATACCAACCACAGTTTCCCCTCCCTCCTCTTCTCTCATTCCCTCTTCCCACTTGCCTTCTATCCCAACCCACCCATTCCTCCTCCATCTCCATTCAGAAAGGATAAGGCCTCCCATGGGAGTCAACAAAATATGGCACATCAGGTTGAGGCAGGACCAAGTTCCTCCCCCCTGCATAAAGACTGACTTGAGCTCATGGGAGCTCACCGACTTTAGACTGGGAGTCTGCATGGGACTGACCTAGACCCTCTGCATGTGGATGACAGTTGTGTAGCTTGGTCTGTTTGTAGGGCCCCTAGCAGTGGGACTAGGACCTATCCCTGGCACATGAGCTGGCTTTTGGAACCTATTCCCTATGGTGGGATGCCTCTGTTAAAGACCATAATTTAGTTTTGAATACCAACCTAAGCCATGGTTCTACCCTAGACCATTAAAACAACAAAACTAGGAGTGTTAACAGTTTTCTCTAGATACTGTAGTTTGACTATAAAATTTCTCCCATAAGCACCTGTGTTTGAATACCTGCTCCTCAGATGGTTTCACTGTTTGGGATGGCTGTAGAATCTTTAAGAGGCAAAGTCTCACTAGAAAAAGTAGGTCACTAAGGGTAATATTTGAGGCTTTTCAACCTGACCCTAGTTCCTATTCATAGAATCTGCTTTCTGAGTTCAGATGCAATGTGACAAGTCATCTTCCTGTTCCTGCCGTCATGCCTTCTTTCCCACTGTCATGTTTTCCCAATCAAGAGTAACTGTATCTCCAAGAAACCATATGTCAAAATTTCATCTCTCCTTCAGGTTGCTTTTACCACAGTATTTTATCACAGAAATGGAAAAATAACTCTTGTACCATATTTGAGCAATATTGATTAGCGTGTGCCAGGTACACGTTCTCCATTCTCTCTCTCAGTTCCCTTGTGAATTCTCCAAGATGGTATTAGTGTACTCAGTCCTTTCGGGAGAGAAAAGACAGCTTGTGTACAGCAGAGCCATAATCCTTCAGCTATGGATTCAGCTACTTTTGCCAATGCCTATGGCCATAAAGTGAACATTTTGAGACGTGACAACAATGCTCTGACCTTTCTTCCTCTCATACAAGACCTCATGCATCACGCTAAGCACTAGTCTCTTCCAGAGTAAGACTATTTGAATACCACCAGGACACACTTAAACCCACCCAGGATACTATCAAACCCTCTCGATATGTCTCATGGGAAAGTGTGTCCCATTTTCTCCTTGTCGTTGATGATTGTACAAATGTAATTTTAAAATGTTGTCTCTACCCTGCTCAGCGATCCAATCTCTGTAGAATTTTTTGGGAGAGTTGCAATATTTTTTTAACAAAAGCAACATTTTTAAAACAAGTGCATAACATTTTGAAGAGACTATTTTGAAGGGTACAACAGATGTTCAAAATTTTAAATTCTGATATATCTATTTTTTATAGTTTTTACTTTGAGAGCAGTTTTAGGCTCACAGAAACACTAAGCAGAAGGTTCAGAAATCTGAGCAGAAGGTATAGAAAATTCTCAAAGACCACTCCTTTACCCAACACAGTGTCTCCTGGGAACAGCTGCATTATATAGAGCATATGTACATACAGTACATATACCCTATTGGCACACTATGACCCACTAAAATCCATAGTTTGTGCTAGGGGCCATTCTCTGTATGTTCAATAGACTTTGACAAATGCTAATATTACATGCACACTACAAGAGCAGTGTCTGGGACAGCATCAGTGACACCTAAAATCCCCTGCACTATGTTTAGCCTTGGCCAATAGCAACCATTGGTCACTATACTTCATGACCTTTATGGTTTTGCCTTTCCCAGAATATCCTGTACTTGGATTCATATTGTGTGGCCACTTCTATCTGGTTTCTTTCATTTATCTGCAGATTTAAGTTTCTTATATTTCTTTTCCTGGCTTTCATATATCCACTTATAATTTAGCAACATGTTAAAAGAAGCACAAAAATGTCTCTCTTCCAGCTCATGATCTACATTTTGAAAATGTGCATACGGTAAAGGACCAAATGGATCTCGAGCCAAATGCATCACAATAGTGGAGATTATAGAATGGCAGTTCTGTTCTCTGATTTCTGGTTTTTGAATTTTAATTAAAATATTCTTCAATTATTTTTTAACAGGCAAGTCAAAAAACAGTTGCTTGCTATTTTGTTTTATACCTATCCTTCACTGTAGTTAAACGACTTTTCTACTCCTCAGTCTCACCATGTCTAGTTTAACTTGAGTTAAAAAAAAATTGTGTCTCTTAGCTCAAAGACAAAGAAATATAATAAGAAGAAAAATAAAAAGGCATATGGGGGAAAAAGCAGATTTTGATGAATGAGTAGGTGATGTCCAAGATACAACCTTGAGTACTTAGAGCCCCTTATGAATTTATAATAAGCTATAGGCTAAGAATAAATTTCACAGTGATTAATTAAATGAAATCTTGCTGCTTCTGCCACCCAAGTCAAGCATGTGTAGTTTCCACAACAGCAGTGATATGGTGAGCTTGTTCTTCATTACAAGACATGTACTCAACATTCTACATGCAAAAACCAATTTAATAGTTGAGGAAATAGGCATGGAGGAGCTGAAGAAACAAGAAAATGGGATCAGAATTCCTAATTGGATCAACACTTTTCTTATGTTCACTAAGGATTAGCAGTACTTACCATATATAGAATTAGCATACATCTCTTTCACCAATTTTATCTCTCTTTCAAAGGCATGGAAATGAGCAGAAAGAATGTTTGGGCCAACCAATCACATGGACTTTGCCTGAAGGCATGCAATATTAAACGTGAAAATTAAGAAATGAAAATATGTTACAAAGCCATTGAGGTGCTCCTCATAGTCAAGGCTCCGATTAGAGTAGCAGAGGCTTTTTATTCCTCTGTGACTGCCCTTACCTAATTAATTCATTTTCAAATTAGGTATCAAATAAAGTGATTGTTGAACAAAAATCTAGTCAAGCATTGATTACCAACAAAACAGGGAACTTCATGGAAAATAGAAATATGATGCCTGCCTTTTATATATAGAAAACTATGAAGGTTGTTCCTCAAGGATTTCAATAATTATTCCTGTTCACTTCTTTATAAAAATATTTTAATAATTGTATATGTATATAATGTGTAATGACAAGGAGAGACACTTGAAATTTTTACTTCATTAAATATTTTTCAATTTTTTGATTAACATCTAATAATTAGACGTATTTGGCTTTCATAAGACTGTTGCTGGAAGGACTGGTGTGTGATGGGAAGGAGCAGAGAGTTAATGACAACAGTGAAACTTCTTAGAGGATATCTTTACAATAAAAGTGAGTGGCTGGGTGGTAGTGGTGCACGCCTTTAATCCCAGCAATTGGGAGGCAGAGGCAGGCAGATTTCTGTGAGTTCGAGACCAGCCTGGTCTACAAGAGCTAGTTCCAGGACAGGCTCCAAAACCACAGAGAAACCCTGTCTCGAAAAACCAAAAAATAAATAAATAAATAAATAAATAAATAAATAAATAAATAAATAAATAAATATAAAAATAAATAAATAAAAGTGAGTGGTATTTCATTAAAATAGTGGCATAGCAGCAAAAATCAGGATTTTTTTTTTGCCGTTTCATGGAATTTATTACAGTAAATGTGTTTCTATTCCAACAATTCAGATTTTCTTTTTTTTCCAGATCTTTTTATTGTTTATTTATTTATTAAAGATTTCTGCATTCTCCCCGCCACCACCTCCCATTTCCCTCTCCCTCCCCCATCAAGTCCCCCTCCCTCATCATCCCTAAGAGTAATCCGGGTTCCCTGCCCTGTGGGAAGTCCAAGGACCACCCACCTCCATCCAGGTCTAATAAGGCGAGCATCCAAACTGCCTAGGCTCCCACAAAGCCAGTACGTGCAGTAGGATCAAAAACCCATTGCCATTGTTCTTGAGTTCTCAGTAGTCCTCATTGTCCATTATGTTCAGCAAGTCCGGTTTACGAGAATATCGAGGTGGGTTAGATTGAAGGTCAGGGTCAGAGCTAAAAGGAGATGGTGTAAATCAATCAGATGTATTCATAGTGTCTTTGCTCAGAAACCAGGTTTAAAAATGATGGCTTCCTGAAAATAAGCAGAGTTTGGCATCCTGTCCTATCTCTTAGTGGCTGTGAATTGCTGAGCAATGTTTTGAAATGTTCTGAACGCTGATGATCTACAAAACAGGAATAGGTCAACAATGTTGGAGGTGTGAGGATTAAATTAAGAGTGCTATCACATGGAAATTACCGGTGTTATATAATGAAAGCTTCTTAATTACTTGCCTGTTTGCAGGAACAATTTGACAAAAAGAAAAGAAAACAATGCCCTTTGTCTTCTTAGCGTCCTCATAAGGAGAAATTAAGTCCCCACATTCTATTCTCTGGTCAAGTCCTCTTAAACAAGAAAAGCAGAGCTAACCGCAAATGACACATTTAAGAAAGGCACAGTAGTGGTGACAGAGAAATGGCCCAGCTCTTAACAGTATTTACTCCTCTTACAAAGGATTGAGTTCAGGTCCCAACACCCACATCAGGAAGTTTGTAACACCTATAACTCCGCTTCAGGAATGACACACTTGTGACCTCCATGTGCACCAGCACTCACACACACACACACACACACACATTTTAAAGAAAGACACTTTTTACTTATCTTGATACAGTATGATCATGCTTAATATGTTATAGCAATGAATTTTCTCTGAGGTTTGTATTTTCTAAGTGGAATATGAATTTCCTGAGTAATTATCTCTGCAAGAATCAGAGGGACCAGGAGTCATGAAAGCACTGAATTTTGCCTTTCACAAATGGACAATACCTTTTTCCACATTAGTAGAAAATCTATCATCATATTTCATATACTTATGTGGCCTTCTGTAACAACCTGATATATATTTAAGGACAAATAACAATAGTCACCTCAACTAAGTTTTTATTTAGCTGACTTATTCTCACTGAATCCTGTTTCTCAGCATTGACTTAGAAACTAAACGTGACAGCAAATGTTCATGACCCATGAGAATCATCTGAAGGTGGCTTCCCTCCCCAAACAGCCTGTTTGGACTTCTGCTTGGGTCATCTGGGCTTGACTAATCAAGTCTGGCAGGAAACCCCAACTCACAGAAGAATAAGTTTGGCTCCTCCCCAGATTTGTCTCAGCTCTTTTTTTCCAGAGTTCAGATTCCATCACCTTAATACTGTATCAGAAACCCTTTATTTAAGACAGGCTTTTGTACCTAGAATACTCACTGTTTGCCATCTTTCCTCTCCACAAATAATGCCTTAGAAAAAGCTCAGTGGACTAGCTTGAATTCCTCACAAATGCCTCTAGTAAACAATCCACCCTCGTGTTCATTAGACTGCTCACTAGCAGACAAGAAACAGAAAATGTCAAGTATTTCGAGATGTGAAAAAAAATGGAAAGCAAATTGATGTACATATAAGAATACATAGCCAGTAAGCAAAAGGAATGTGTTGATTATTCGAAAGCATTCAAAATATAGTTATGTGATTCAGCAACTCCATTTAAAGCAAGATCTCAAAGAGGTCTTTATATAGAGACATCAATAACATCATCTAATGGCAACAGCAAAAATGTAGAAGTAGCTCTAGTGCACATCAATTGATAAACTAATGATGAAATGAAAGCTGTTGCCGGGCAGTGGTGGCGCACGCCTTTAATCCCAGCACTTGGGAGGCAGAGGCAGGCGGATCTCTGTGAGTTCGAGACCAGCCTGGTCTACAAGAGCTAGTTCCAGGACAGGCTCCAAAACCACAGAGAAACCCTGTCTCGAAAAACCAAAAAAAAAAAAAGAAAGAAAAAAAAAAAAAAGAAATGAAAGCTGTTATATAATTCCATATGTTCAAAGTATCCATCATACTCCAAAGGCAGAGTAGGAGGGATGGTGTCTTTCATGGACTGTAGATGGGGGGGAGGGGCATTGAAACTAATGCACATACAGTATCAGTTTTGCAATGGGAAGAGGTCTAGAGATTAATTATGCAACTATGTGAATAGACTCAACACTAACCGAACTATACAAAGGATTGAGATGACAACTCTCATGCCGTACATACTTACCACAATGAATGTCTTAAGAATTTCTTCTAAAAGTCTGAGTGATTCTGTTCTCCACTCAAGTATTTCTCCTCCTGGCTATTGAGAGGTGTGCTTGCTCCAGTGCAATGTAGCCTCATCTGCTCTTGATTTATGGGCATCACTAGCATGGCATTGTGTTTTTTATTTGTATATTTGATTCTTTTACAACTTTCGTTTATTTCTCATACAATATATTCTGATAGCTATTTCCCCTCCTCCTACTTCCCCACACATGTCTCCCCCTCCCATCTGGACCCAAACTCTTTCTGTCTCTTCTTAGAAAACAGACATCTAGTAATAATAATAAAATAAGATAAAAAAGCAAAAAAATCAGAATATGACCAAACAAACAAAAAGCCAAAGAAAAAGCACAAGAAACACATAGAAATGCAGAAACACACATGTTTACACATGCAGGAATACCATATAAATCTCTTAAGAAAAATAACCCAAAGATGCCTTTAAATGTGTTTTGTGTTAGCCATCTATCTACTACTGGACACAGTCTATTCTTAAGAGTGATGTGTTTCCTCAATGAGACTCCCTTGGAGAATATTAAGTTTCATGTATAAGTGGCTATCAAGTGGAGGTATCTTCTGTGTTAGGGATGGGGACATGTGTCCACTTTTTCTTTCAGCTCTTAGACCCCACTGCACACGCTGCCACATTCTCTGTGAATTCATATGAGTGACAGCCTTGCTTTGTCTAGAAGGCTTGATCCCTTGGTGTCTGCCATCCCCTTTGGTTCTTACAGTGGGGGGAAATTTGATGGAGACATGCCTGAGTGTTCCAAGGTCTCTCACTCTCTCATATTGCCTGGCCATGGGTCTCTGAATTTGTTCCTATATGCTTTAGGAGGAGGCTTCTCTGACGATAGCTGAGCAAAGTACAGACCTATGAGTATAGCATAATATCCTTAGGAGTCATTTTATTGTTATATTACTTTAGCAGAACCATAGTATTTGCCTTATGTTAAGGTCTTTGATAATTTTAAAACTGAGTTTTTTGCAGGGTGGTAAGTATGGGTCTATTTGGTTTCTTCTACATGCACCCATCCAGTTTGAGCAGCATCATTTCTTGAAGATGCTGACTTTATTCTTGTGTATATTCCTGGCTTCTTTATCAAAGAAAAGATGTCCATAGGTGTATGGACTTATTTCTGGATCTTTAATTCTATTCAATTGATCAGTATGTCTGTTTCTATGCAATACCATGCTGTTTTTATTACTACAGTTCTATAGTATAATCTGAGATTGGAGATGGAGATACCTCCAGTAGTTCTTTTATTATACAAGAGTGTTTTATCAATCCTGGGCTTTTTATGACACATATGAAGCCGATGAAGTTGAAAGTTGTCCTTTCAAGTTCTGTGAAGAATTGCGTTGGAATTTTGATGGGGATTGCATTGAATCTGTAGATTGCTTTTGGTAGGATGGCCATTTTTACTGTATTAATAATACTGATCCATGAGCATAGGAAATCTTTACATCTTCTGATATCTTCTCCAATAGCTTTCTTCAATGTCTTAATGTTTTTATCATACAATCTTTTCAACTACGGTGTAGTTTGAGGGGCTTGTTTGTTTCCTGGCCACCCAGACTCCCGAAATAATCACACAGAAACTATATTATATAAAACACTGCTTGGCCAATGACTCTAGCATATTCCTAGCAAGCTCTTACATATTAAATTAGCCCATTTTATTATTTTATTTTATTTATTATTATTATATTTTACCTCAAAGCTTGTGGCCTATCAGCAAGGTTCCAACTACTGGCTTGCATCTTTTTCCTCTGGAGGCTCCATGGTGTCTCTCTCACTCTGCCTTCTTTCTCTCAGCATTCCATATAGCTTCCCCCACCTAGTTCTACTCTGCCCTATCAACAGGCCAAGACTGTTTTTTTATTAACCAATGGTATTCACAGCATACAGAGGGGAATCCCACATCAGCTTGGTTAGAGTTATTCCCAGGTATTTTATATGATTTAAGGCTATTGTAAAAGGTTGTTTCCCTGATTTCTTTCTCAGTTTGTTTGTCATTTGTATATAGGAAAGTTACTGATTTTTTGCACATTAATTTTGTATCTGGCAACTTTGCTGAATATGTTTATCAGCTATAGAAGTTTTCTTGTGGAATTTTTAGGGTCACTTATGTATCATATCTTCTGCAAATAGATATACTTCTTTCATTCCTTGATCTCTTTGAGTTGTCTTATTTTTCTCTCTAAGACTTTAAGTACTATATTGAATAGATATGGAAAAAGTGGACAATCTTGCCTTTTTTCTAATTTTAGTTGAAATCCTTCGAGTTTCTCTGCATTTAAGTTGATTTTGGCTCTGGATTTGCTGCAAATTACCAATATTACATTTAGGTAATCCCATTGTATCCCTAATTTCTCCAGGGTTTTTATTGTAAAGGGATGTTGGATTTTTCAAAGGTCTATTATGCATCTAATGTGATGATCACTTTTTTTGTCTTTCAGACTGTTTATATGGTAGATTACACTTATGGATTCATGTATGTTGAATGATTCCTACATCTCTGGAATGAAGCTGCCTTGATCATGGTGAATGATCTTTCATATGTTCTTGGATTCTGTCTGCCAGTATTTTACTGAGAAGTTTTGGACTCACACTCATAAGGGAAATTGATCTGCAATTCTCTTTCTTCATTGTTTGACCTTGTATAAAGAACTGGGCAATGTTCCTTCTGTTTCTATTTGTGGAATAAACTTGGAATTAACTTTTCTTTGAAAGTCTGGTAAAATTCTGTGCTAAAATCAGCTAGCCCTGGGCTATTTTGATTGGTAGACTTTTAATGACTGTTTCTATGTCACTGAGTTATAGGTCTGTTGAAATTATTTATTTGATCTTGATTTAACTTTGGTAGGTGGGTTATATTGAGAAAAAAATCCATTTCTTTTAGGTTTTCCAATTTGGTGGACTACAGGTTTTTAAAGTAAGTCCTTATAATCTTCTGGATTTTCTCCATGTCTATTATTATGACCCTTTTTGTTTTTTATTTTGTTAATTTGGATCTTTTGTCTTTTAATTAAACTGGCTAAGAATTTGCCAATATTATTTGATTTTCTCAAAGAACCAACTCTTTGTTTCATTGATTCTTTGTATTGTTTTATTTGCTTGTTTCCATTTCATTGATTTCATTCCCGAGTTGAATTATTTTTGCCATCTGCTCCATTAGGGTGTTGGGGTTTTTTTTGTTCTACAGATTTCAGGTGTGCTGTTAGGTTGCTAATATGAAATCTTTCCATTTTTTTAATGTAGCAAGTAGTACTATGAACTTGCTTCTGAGAACCATCTTTCATTCTATCCCGTAAGACTGAATATGTTTTATTTCCATTTTCCTTCAATTCTAGAAAGTTTTTAATTTCTTCCCTAATTTCTATCTCTACACACTTTTCACTCAGTAGTTAGTTATCTGGTTTCCACAAGTTTGTAAACTGTCTGTTGTTTCTGTTGTTAATATCTAGCTTTAATCAGTGGTGGTCAGATAGGACATAGGGTGTTATTTCAGTTTTCTTGTATCTGATGAGATTTGCATTGTATCCAAGTATGTGGTCAGTTTTGGAGACACTTCTTTAAGCTGTGAGAAGAAGTGTGTTCTGGGTGTTCGGTGTTTGTGCAAAATATCCTATAAATTATCTGGTAGGTCCATTTGATTTATAGCATCAGTTAGATCCAGCATTTCTCTGTTTAGTTTTTAGTTTATTTCAATGACCTGTCTATTAGAGAGAGTGGGATACTGAGGAATCCCGCTGTCATTATATGATGCAATATGTGATGCAAGCTGTAAGAGAACTTCTTTTATGAACTTGGGTTGTGTTTGGTGCATAAAAAGTAAAAATTACAATATCGTCTTGGTGGATTTTCCTGTGTTGAGTATGTAGTAACCCTCTCTATCTCTTCTACTTAGTTTTGTCTTAAAGACTATTTTGTCTGATATTAAAATGATTGCATCTACTTGCTTCTTAGGTCCATTTCCATTCAATATATCTTTTTCCACCATTTTACCCTATTCTTGATGTTAAAGTATCTTTCTTTTTTTCTTATTTATTTATTTATTTATTTATTATAGATTTCTGCCTCCTCCCTGCCTTTGGTGAAGATCTTTTCCCATTCCGTAGGCTGTCGTTTTGTCTTGTTGACCATGTCCTTTGCTTTACAGAAGCTTTTCAGTTTCAGAAGGTCTTATTTATTAATTGTTTCTTCACTAATCCCACATCAGATAGAGGTCTGATCTTCAAAATATACAAAGAACTCAAGAAATTAGTCAACAAAAAAACAAATAATCCAATAAAAAAATGGAGTACAGACCTAAATAGAGAACTCTAAACAGAGGAATCTAAAATGGCTGAAAGACACTTAAGGAAATGTTCAACATCCTTAGTCATCAGAGAAATGCAAATCAAAACAACTCTGAGATTCCATCCTACACCTAAAAGAATAGCCAAGATCAAAAACACTGTTGACAATTTATGCTGGAGAATTTGTGAAGAAAAAGGAACACTTCTACATTGCTGGTGGGAATGCAAGCTGGTACAGCTACTTTGGATGTCAGTGTGGTGATTTCTCAGAAAATTAGGAAACAGCCTTCCTCAAGACCCAGTCATACAACTTTTGGGTATATATCCAAAGGATTCTCAATCGTGCCACAAGGACATGTGCTCAACTATATTCATAGCAGCATTGTTTGTCATAGTCAGAAACTAAAAACAACCCAAATGCCCCTCGTCCAAAAAAATGGATAAGGAAAATGTGGTACATTTACACAACGGAGTACTACACAGCAGAAAAAATAACAACTTCTTAAATTTTGCAGGAAAAATGAATGGAGCTAGGAAACATTATTTTGAGTGAGGTAACCCAGACACAGAAAGACAATTATCACATGTACTCATTCAAAGGTGGTTTTTAAACATAAGCAATGAAAATCAGCCTATAAATCACAATTCCAGAGAACTTAGACAAGAATGAGGACACTAAGAGAGACTTACATCGATCTAATCTACATGGAAAGTAAAGAAAGGCAGGATTTCCTGAGTAAACTGGAAGCATAGGGACCTTGGGAGAGGGTTGAAGTGGGGAGGGGAGAAGCAGGGAGGGGAGCAGAGAGAAATGTAGAGCTCAATAAAAATCAATAAAAAAGGAAAAATAAAACACCAATAACATCAAAAAGGTATCTTTCTTGGATATAGTGTTGTGATCCACCTGCCCTCCCTCCCCCTGACTGACAGCAGAACGTCCTTGTGGTCTGTAATTGACAAGGACGTTTGTCTTCTTTCTGGTCGGTGGGTCTCCACAGAAGGAGTAGAGGTATAAAAGGTTGCTGGGCAAAATAATTGTTGCTGTTTTTCCACCTGAAAATAAGCCTCCGTGTATGAATCCCGGCACCCCCTGCCAGTCTTGGCTATCCAGACTGCGCTGGCTGCAGCAAGTGGAGCTCCCACTGAGATCTGGAAAGTAGGGATTCGTGAACAGGGCCACTCAGTCCGAGGAGCATATTGGGGAAGGTTAAGTGTTTTTATTTTTCATCCCCAGAGATAACTCTGAGGGACATCCTCCAAAAGATAAGCAAGTATAAAGAGGCGGGAGGGTAAATTGAAAGACCTCAAAAAGTAACTGAAACTCTTAAAGCAACAAGGCATGGAAGTAACAAGGAAGATAGCCAAAGATTTTGTGCAGGAGGGGGTTTAAATGTTCCAGACTTGGAACAAATCAAGTCAGATTAAAAGGAGTATGTGTGTCTTCATCCCCAGAGATGCTCTAAGGGATGCCCTCTGGAAGATTGGCCAGTAGGGAAGTAATGAAAAGGAGGCAAGAAGGTTAATTGAGGGCCTCAAAAGATAGAATGTGTAGAGACATATGTTATTGTGTTGATTGTGTTGTCTTTTGTGTTCTGGACTGGAGAAAGACATTTGATTCTGGGAACTGCTAAGAAAGGTATTTTGACTTTAAAATACAGGACTAAGGATTTGATGCTTTGAAAAAGAGTTTCTGCTTTTGTCTCCACAGAGGATGAGAACCTGTGGATTCATTCCAAATTTATGTGGTTTGAATCACTGAGAACCTCTGAAATGTTGATGTAAAATACTCCCAAGAATGCAGCGCCCCTGCTCAGCAGGAAGTAGCCAGACAGGTTGACAATGCCCGAACTCCCTAAAAGATTGTTAAAGTGCTGCCCCTTCAATGGTTCCAGAGCAGGAGCAGTGAGCCTGCTTCCCTGAGTTTTGCTCCACTCCGTGCAGCAGTTTGGATCCAGAGTGAGTGTGGCTGGGGCCAGAAGGTGTAGTAGGGGCTGCGGGCCTCTTCCCACAGCCCGGCTCATGGTTGCCTGGCTAGCTTATGCCCCAAAATAACGACACACAAACTCTATTCTTTTAAACACTGCTTGGCCCATTTTTGTTCATGTATGTAGCACCCCAAGGTGCGCTTACCGGGAAGATTCTAGCCTACGTCCATCCTGGGTCAGAGCTTCATAGTGTCTGCTCTGGAGAGGAGAGCATGGCGTCTGTCTCTCAGAGGAGCTGCCCTGCATCTGAGCTCACTTCCTCTTCCTCCCAGCATTCTATTCTGTTTACTCCACCCACCTATGTTTTAACCTATGAGGGCCAAGCAGTTTCTTTATTACTTAACCAATGAAATCAACAGATTGATATATGACACTCCCACATCAAGAAGGCAGCTGGAGCAAAGCTTTGCCACGACAACTACTGCTGCCGGACTTGCTCTCTCACAGACAGTGCAGATAGCTGAGACTGTCAACCAGCATGCTGAAAGAGTCTGCAATGATCTTACTGGACATATTCAATTGGGCATATTGACCTTAAACCAACAAGTGGCTCAGGTTCAGGAGCAAGTGGACTATCTTTGGTCTTTTCAACAATTAATCATGTTATGTGAGTTACTCATGGCACTGTATTGTATGCTTCTGCTACTGTTATGGAACTCAACGGTCATATGAGAGGGTTTGGAATACTGCTTTTGTTAATTTTACCACCCAGTTAGTGCATGCTAGATGGTTGCAGCGCTGGTCCAGCTCGTTGGCTATCAGTCCTGGGGATACTTGGTTTAGGGCTAGGTGTCTGGGTAGCCACAGACGGGCAATACTTTGGGGGCAGAATGCTACCTAAGACAGGGAATATCAGGGGGCTATTCCCCATAACAGGCAAGGTACTATAAAATAAAATGGGGGGAGTTGTTGTGATCCACCTGCCCTCACTCCCCCTGACTGACAGCAGAACTTTCTTGTAGTCTGTAATTGAGAAGGATGTTTGTGTTCTTTCTGGCCAGTGGGTCTCCACAGAAGGAGTAGAGGTATAAAAGGTTGCTGGGCAAAATAAAGGTTGCTGTTCTTCCACCTGAAAAGAAGCCTCCGTGTGTCCATCCCAGCACCCCCAGCCAGTCTTGGGTATGCAGGCTGCGCTGGTTGCAGCATATAGCAGAGGATAACTCCTGTTTGTAATCCATTCTATAGTCTATCTTTATTGGGAAATTAAGACTGACCATTGATGTTGAGAGCTATCAAAGAGTAGCATTTGTTGATTTTTATTATTTATTGTTTTGGGGAGTTGTTTGTTTGGTTGGTTTGGGTTTTTTTTTCCTTCTTTTGGTTTGCTGGTCTGATATTATTTATTCATAATCTCATCTTTTAACATTCTTTGATTTCACAATATGCAGTATTTTTTTCTAAAAATTTTTAATCCCTTTTCAAAAGTAACTAACGTTTCCTGAAAAGGTCCATGAATCAAAAATCAAAAGTGGGAGGGACAAAATAAACCAGAGAGAAGAATAATTTTAAAAAAAAAGAAAAGAAAAAAATGAGCTGGAAGCCATAAATTAGGAAATTGAAGAACTTTGAAGATGAGCTTTCTGCTGAAGAGGTAGTCAGCTAAGTTACTCATGCTCCTGAAGTGCTGACCAATTCCTTAAAGATATAAAGAAAAATAAGAAGAGACATTGGCACAAGCTAGAAATAATTGAACCTATGAGGAATTAGCTATCTATCAACACCCATAAAAGGGATGCTGAAAGACTGAAACAAATGCACACCAACAGGTCCCAATGATTTAATTACAGACAATTTATTGAATTATCACTTGAGATTTCTCTTCCACAGTGCTCTATAAACATTTTCTGAAAAATCAGAGAGGCTGAAATACAGAGTACACAATACAAAGTATAAAGGGCCTTGAAACTGTATACTTCTAAGTCTGATAATTCTAATAGAAAGAAAATACAGTCCTATTAAGGTCTTTATTAAGGAAAAAAAACTACCTTAAGGGGTGTGGGATTTGTTTTCAGTCATATTGGTAAAATATGTGTTCATCTTTGAAATCCCTATTAAATGCCTGCCTATTTTTATCAACTGAACAAGTTTCTTTCTAAGTTAAGCTTTTTAAATGTTATCATCTCATTTTCATATGCTACTGGGTTTAATATGTATTTTACTAAGTTGTGATAAGTGACAAACAGAAAGCCTCTGTGCTAGAAGTCTTCGTCCTTATCGTTAATTTGATCATTGCATTTACAGTTGATAGCTTATCTGTATCTTCTCCTTGAAATCTCGCCTCCCATTCGCTGCACTTGCTGCTTGAATGTCTTCCACTGGAAAAATCGCTATTCTTCTCGTACACAGTTCAATGGTACTGAAGACATAGGTTCAAATCCCAATTCCTCCAGTTACTTGTATAACTTGAGGCAAGTCCATTGAGTTTAGTACATCTGTTTCCCTGAGTAGAGAATGTAAGAATGAGATCTATCTTTGAGAACTATTGTTGGGACTAAAATCAAACTAATTAACTGTTGCATATGAGTAGCTCAGGCATTCTCTGACAAGCATCTGTGAAAGGGTAATTGCTGTTGTTGCTATTGTTGCTCCATAACTATTTCTTCTACACTGATACGTTCCTTTCTAGAGGTGAGAGGGTGACTCATAAAGCTCAGGAAGCTCACAAAACTTACAGAACTTAAATCACCAAACCTACATGATCTGCAGGCTCCTTCCCAAGGTCATATAAACAGTAAATAATTGTTGGACAGAGAAGACTCTTTGGTGAAGTTCTCTGCACAATGTGAAGATTGTGCAGGGATACAACATTTGTGAGTCATCACTTCTGCTAGAGTGAAAGTTTAGGTAATTCAACTGACTGAGAGTACACCTTCCCCTACCCTCCTATAAATAGCTGCAGAAAATTCATTGGTTCACTGAATTAAGACTTGAGTGAAATCTTTTTTTGATCTGTTGCCAGTGACCTACTTATGGTGAATATGTGTTTGTTCACATCTCCCCAGGAGAGTCACATAGTGCCACTGATGTCTGAACAAGGACTGGCAGGATTAGTAAAGTTTGAGAAAAGCTGTGCTGTGTCACCTTCAGTGGATGGCAAGATGTGCAGCCAAGGCTAACACACTGTAAAGGGGAAAATCTATGGATGCACTCCAATATGGCTGCCTTCCTCTGTGTGATACAGGATGGTGTGTCTCCTTGCTTTAGTGGTAGTTGCATGTCCTCTGCTGTTCTTGATGCAACCAAATTTTGAAAGGAGAGAGACAAAGGAATTCCAGATGGTCTCTTCCTGTTTGTGGATTAAAGTGGTATTATGGGGAAAAAATAGGTCTAACATACAAATAAAGGCTCCCCAAATAGCTGATAAACTAGAAAATATACTTCAAGCCGTGGAAATATCAGTATGGGTAAGGTAAAGTAGACTATATTGACATTTAGGTTGTCTCTCCTGGAGGTAATAAGACACAAACTGAGGCTCAGTTGTCTGCCCAAAGAATTTGCCTATGTAAAGAGGAACCATAACAGCAAAAAGACATGCAGATAGTATCCTCTGGCATTAGCCTTCAATTAAACAGGAAAAGTGGGAAACAAAATGGAGGTCAAATTGAGGTGGAGATACAGTGAATGGGATACAAGGGGAAGAAAGTATAAATTAAAACTATCATGGTAAGAATCAGACAGCAGTGATGGACAAAGGGAGGAAGAAGTGGCAGAAGATACCCCTCAGGAATAACCTCAGATACACTGGAGGGGAAAGCACAATTTAGCATGTAGGCAGGAGCCTTAATAATGTCCTTTTGCGGGAAACTATGATAACCAGGAAATACTGAATAGGTTTTAAGCAAATAAATGACTCTGTTAGATTTTACTTTTAGAACTAAAGTTCTAAATATCCTAGACATTATTCATCACAGGGGTCAAAGTGAAGGGAAGGTGGTGCACTGGAGGCTCCTACAAAAGAAGCCTACAAGCTGTACTATGGCAGTGGAAACACCAATAAAAGAGAGTAACACTGCTATGTGTTAAGTTATCCAAGGAGTGTGAAATGATATCGAAGTTTCTATCTTGGGTAAGTAAGAGGGTAATTAAAAAAGACAAGGGGGAATGTAGTCAGAGCATGTAAGGGTCAGTCGGCTTCATGAAAGAACAATTGTACTTGATTCACCTAAAGTAAAAAAAAAAAAAAAGTGCAAAGAAAATAAAACAGTTACAAAGGGTTATTTGTATTAAGCACCTTTGACTCACTAATAATATGAAAGTCAACACCCTTGAACATTGCAGCTGCTTTCTTAAAAGAAGATTGACAAAGTACAGTGCTAAGACACTGCCCACACATAAAAATGCCAGATATTTTCAGGAGCTTTGAAAAATAGATAGCTGTTAATTCTTCTCAATAGCTAGAATGTTCCTTCCTGGAATTGATAAGTACTAATACTATATTTCTATAAATAAATCCAGGGAAATTGATCTGGGAAGAAACAGTGAAGGCTTCCCCCTGAAGTCACATGGAATCTACATTGAGCAATATCAAAGATATCTATGTCATGACATAGAATATGAGACTCTGTATAGTAAACCTCATGTGTCTACAGAATGAAATCCCCAAGGCTACAAAAGTGACCAGAATAACTACACACCTTACCATAAGACAGCTCTGTGCTAGAATTCCAAGAGACAGTTTGACAAGCCACCCAAGTTTTCTCTAAAACCTTTCCAGTCCCTGATATCTTGTCTGATGTCTGTTTACTTAAACAAAAATAAAACAAAATAATAAAACATGGCACCCTCTAAAGTAAATATTACTTCCATTTCCATTTCACTAATGAATAAATCAAAGCCTGAAAATGACAAATAGTATCTCCAACGCACCATGGTGAATGATACAGCCAGTTTTTGAGCAATGTCTTGCTTCTGGGACCAGCTATGTGACCATAAGCTTAGACCTATATCCTTTGAACCCAAATTTTTAAGACTTTGCTAGAAAAACAATATGATATATATCAACACTGCCTAGAAACTATAAGGAATCTACTTCAACCTTCTTTTGGTTCCAAACACATGACCATTTTTTTCAATGTAGTTTTTGTCTCCAGAGCGGTTACTATTAGAATTCTCTACTTGGACTTGGTAGATCATGCTTTTTGAAATTGTTTTTATTGAGTTATATATTTTTTTCTGCTCCACTCTCTTCTTCTCTCCTCCCCTTCTACCCTCTCCCATGGTACCCATGCTCCCAATTTACTCAGGAGATCTTATCTTTTTCTACTTCCCATGTAGATTAGATTCATGTATGTCTCTCGTAGGGTCCTCTTTGTTATCTAGATTCTCTGGAGTTGTAAATTGTAGGCTGGTTTACTTTGTTTTGTGTCTAAAAACCACTTATGAGTGAGTATATATGGTTTTTGTCTTTCTGGGTCTGAGTTATCTCACTCAATATGATGTTTTCTAGATTCATCCATCTGCCTGTAAATTTTAAGATGTCATTGCCTTTTTTCTGTTGTGTATTACTCCATTGTATAATGTACCACATTTTCCTTATCCACTCTTTGGCCCATGACCATTTCTTAAGACTACCCAGAGAGCTACTAAGAGAATGCATAATGTCAGTCACAACATTAGGCTATCATATTTGTACAAGAATGATAGATAAACAAATATTATTACCTAAAATCTTGCAACTCCAAAATATTGAACATTCCTATAGTATTTCTTTAGAGCTTCTCCAAACAATGATGTATTATTTTTTTGTAGCAATCCTCCACTATTTGCTACTTTGGGTTGTTTGGAAAAAATGCTATTTTCTTTCACAAGCAAGGTTTTGCACTATGACACTAAATAATGTAAATGATATTTTATTTGATGATGATGTTATACTTCTTACATCCTCTAGTGGGACAAGATGACCCTCTAGTGGGTCAAAAAATGCTATTTTCTTTCACAAGCAAGGTTTTGCACTATGACACTAACTAATGTCAATGACGTTTTATTTGATGATGATGTTATACTTCTTACATCCTCTAGTGGGACAAGATACTTGGGCTTTCCAATCTGATGCAACTATCTAGCTTTCCCCTGAAAAATTTAAAACTCTCCTTAAAACAGTAACTTCTTGTTCACTTAATTTTTTTTATTGCTGAGAGTTTACAGCTGACTTTACGGCCCTGGGAAGATTAATTTTTAATGGCTTTCTTTCCTTGATCAACTTCACTCACTTCCAATTTGAATGCAATTGTACCTTTCTAAAAAGCATTTGTCACTTGCTGGTTTGGATAATTTCAGACAACCAGAAGTTGTTGGTGCAGAATGGAAGACAGGCAGGCGTTCCTGCAGAGAGTATCTGAAAGATACATAGCCACTTTGTGCCTTTCTTGTGTCTCCTGTTGATAGCAAGCTCTCCATCACCCGTAAATCTTACAGCTCTGGGTCTTGGCAAGCAGCGAATTCACTGAGAGGGTTATGGTGCTAAATTCTGTCTTTGTCATGCATAAGGTGGGGACTGAGTTGCATCTCTCAAACTACTGAACCTCATTAGGCAAAACAAATAGGAGAAACACACATTAAAAACTCATATTTCCTCACTCAACCCCAAAAGAGCAAAGCCAAAATAGAAATTTGTTTACAAATCAAAAGGTTCTATGCTTTTTATATTCGAACAGCAGACAGTCAAGTGAAATGATGTAGATTTAATGACATGAAAAAAGTTCTTAGAGATTCTGTAACAAAATGACAGTTTACAAAACAGTGAGTATATAACTCTCTAAGGTGTATTCATTCCTGAATTGACTGAAACCTTTGGTACTGATTATCTCAAGGACAATAGGAAAAAAAGGTTTATTCTCAGTTTTTGTTTCTCTGTTCTCTCTAAATTTTCTGCATAATTATAGTTTTTGTGTTATTAAGAGTGATTTAAAGTGGAAACTCAATGCATTTAGAATAAAAGTTAAAAATCAATAAATGATGATAGAACATTTTCTTTGGGATGTAGAGAAGATATGAAATTTGGAAATAAACTAGCAAGATACAGTAATAGCTTAAGAACACCAATAGAGCTTTATGTGCTCATTGGTGTGCTTTCACAACAATGCAAACCAAGTCTCCAAAGGTGGACAGAACTTGTCCAAATCATCACGATCAAGGGAGATCAATCCTAGACCCACAGGACTTCTAAATGTCTATCACTGTCAATCTGTGATTAAAGCCAGACTGCTTTAATTGCAGTACATTTCTACAGACAATTGAGCAACTTCACAGATCCAATCTTTTTATAAAGAAAAGTAATGAGCCCTACCTCAAAGCTAAATCAAGAGCATATTTCTAAAACATTTTTATTCTTGCTTTAAAATATATATAGGTATGTATAAAATAAAATATTAATTCCTCCCATTACAATTTATGAGCATGCTATAGTTTATGATGCATTTTTCTTACCTGCTATACTTCCTAACTATTTGATTTATGCACCATGCCACCCAGTATCATCAGAAATTATATTTAAAATATTTATCAACCTATACAAAAAATAAAATATAGGTAAAAAAATAAAATATGTTCCTATTGTGTGTCAAAATATATCAAGCTATGTTTATAAAACTGGTTAGCAAGTGATATAAGGTGTGACCGAATACATTCATCTAAATAAAATTATTTCTGTCAATATTATAAGTTACTGGTATTGTCTTTTGTTTATCAGACAACTGTAAGTTGCTTTTTAGCAGGGACAGTAATTGACAGATAGCAATCATATTCTTTTTTCATGTTATTTTATTTATTTATTATTGATTTATATTCCATCCACAGTTTCCCCTTCTTCCTCTCCTCCCAGCCCTTCCCCCAGCATCTACTACTCCTCAGCTTCTATTCAGAAAGGGGCAGGCCTCTCATAGATATCAACAAAACACAGGATATCAAGTTGCAGAAAGACTAAATACCTCTCCTCTTATTAAGGCTGGACACAAGGCAACCCAGCATGAGTAAAAGGGTCCCAAAATCCTGCAAAAGAGTCAGACAGCTTCTGCTATTACTGTTAGGAGTCCCATAAGAAGACCAAACTACACAACTATAACATATAGACAGTGGGCCTAGGTCAGTCCCAGCAGGCTCCCTGTTCACTGGTTCAGTCTTTGTGAGCCCCTATGAGCCCAGGTTAGTTGACTCTATGGGTTTTCTTATGGTGTCCATGGCCCCTCTGGCTCCTACAATCCTTCTTCCCCCTTCTACAGGATTACCCCCAGCTATGCCCAAAGTTTGTCTGTGGGTCTCCGCATCTATTTCTATCAGTTGCTGGATGAAGCCTCTCTGATGACAATTGGGCTAGGCACCAATCTATGAGTTTGACAGAATATTGTTAGGCATCATTACATTGATCTCTCTCTCTCTCTCTGTTTCTCTCTCTCTCTCTCATCTCAGATCCATAATTTCACAGAAAATACAGCTCATGTGAAGAAGATCACAGGGTGGTCTCAAAGCTGAACAGCCTCTGCAGCAGCAGACCACAGCGTCACCTGACATTGGTGGCTTTCATTTCTCAAAGTGTGGCATCACTACCATTATTGTCTTCCCTGCCAAGGTTTGGTCTGACATAGGGGCACTAAGGTACAGAAGCCAGAGGAAATGAACCTGGCATGCTGACTAACCAGCACAGTGGCAGCCACCACAAGATATTTACTGAGTGACCAGTGAGAATAAGGATATATTGAAAAGAAAACTAGGTGGACTCAAGAGGCATTTCTGAGAGAGCTCCATCTTGAAAATATTGATTAGTGAACAAAATAGCAGTTGAAAGATAAGTATTTGAATATAAAAAGACCTGGGGTGTTAGCAGAGGTTTCCCAAATAAGCAATTCACTTACTGTAAGAAAATTGGTCATATTATTTTGGAGGCTGAGGTTCTAGTATCATCTGCTATCCACAGCTTTATGTGTGAAGAAACCCATGGTGCACCTCTGAGGGCCAGAAAGTCAATGCTCTAAGTCTACAGGGAAAGCAAGGAGAAACCTGACATTTCAACTGATGAAGAAAGACAAAAGTTCTCCTGCCTTTCTGTCCTAGCCAGGTTCTCAGGAGAGTAGAGGATGCCTTCCCACATAGGGGATCATATGCCTTTGCTCAGCCAACCAGTTCAGATGCTAATCTCATCCGAAAAGGCCTAAACAAACACAGTCAGATAGAACATTTAACCTGAACACCTCATGTCCCATTCAATTTGAAGCATGAAGTTCCTCATTACTTCACTGAAGAAGGAAGTAAGAATCAGGATAGGTTTCCAACAGATGAAAGCTTTGTAAGGTGGAAAGTGGGCTACAAATGGACAGAGAAGGCTTTCAATTCCCCCTCTAGTCTACTGTTTTTCTCTTCCTATTGAGTACAAATTGCAGTCTTCCCAAAGGACTGATCAGATTATGTCATTCAGTTGAAAGCCCTCCTCTGCTCACCAGAAGAGACCCCAGGGACAACTCCTGAGCACCTCCCAAAATGCTTGCAGCTGGCATCTGCTTCCTCTCCCCTGAATACCAGCCACCCTGAATTTCCCCAAAACACTATTATCCGTTCCATTTGCATACTTATCCTTCCTCTCTGATATTCTCTCTCCTACTCATTAAAAGCTGAGTCTCAATTCAAGGCCCAGGTTAAGGGCATCTTCCTTGAGGCCACTTCTTTAGATCCCTTCCTCCCAGAGTCCCTTTCCTACGTACTGTCTCTCAGGCTCAGGTCCATGAAAATTCTGATGATTTTTCTCTCCCTGAGGATAACAACAGTATTATGTTTTCATTTCTGAACATCCAGGCTATAACACAACTTTTGGCAGAGCTTGTTATTATTGGTTCTGTTGTTGTTTTCATTATTTTTATTTTCCTGTAATAGATGAAACACTAAATATTTTAAGCTTGATAGGTCACGTGGGCTCTGTCGCAACAACTGAACAGTGGCAGAACAGTAGGAAAGCAACTGTAAAGGAATAGGAAATAAGTGGCTTTTGTTGTGTTCCAACAAAATTTACTTCGTCAATCCCAGACCTGTAGCAGAAAGCCCAGCACATAGTAAACACAGCCAGCTATCTAGTGAAACAGGAGTCCTTTGTCTCTTGTTTTAAAGAGAGAATGGGGTCTAGCTTACCTTTTCCTGATGGAGGAGGGTCATCTTTCTATCTGTTGTTTCTTTGGTTAATTAATAAAGAAAACTGCTTGGCCTTTGATAGAACAGAAAATTAGGTAGGCGGAGTAGACAGAACAGAATTCTGGGAGAAAGAAAGCCAAGTCAGGCAGTCGCCATGATTCTCCCGCCGGACACAGACACAGGTTAAGATCCTCCCTGGTAAGCCACCAGCTTGTGGTGCTACACAGATTATTAGAAATGGGTTAATCAAAGATGTGAGAATTAGCCAATAAGAGGCTATAACTAATGGGCCAAGCAGTGTTTAAAAGAATACAGTTTCCGTGTAATTATTTCGGGTAAAGCTAGCCGGGTGGCGGGACACAGCCCGCCGTTCCTATTATTACAGAGTGGCACTCCAACGTGATGGACTAAATCCACTTAAAAACTCGAGAGGGCTTTTTTAAAAGAAAAGGGAGAGAGAGTTTAACGCAGCTTTTTTGCTGTTTGTGGGTTGCGTGCGGCAAAGAAATTGTCCTGACTCAGCAACAGGAAAAAACTGGCTGTTTTAAAATGCCAGCTTTCTGGGCTGTGCCGCCATTGCGATCTCTGTCTGGCTCCTGCGGGAGACAAAGATTTTGAATGGAGCATTTGTAGTAAAGTGCTGCAGCTTGCTTGATGGCAATGTGGACTGCTGTGTGCCTGGAACTGTGTGTGGCTCAGCTCTTCCTGCCTGGGCAGGTGGTGGAATCAAACTTGTTCAGGAGGGAGAGCATGGCAGATTCCTGCTGCCATACACAGAGATGTTTTCATAAAGCCTGAAGTCTGATACAGCGGAGCTATTTGCCTAAGAGGGAAAGGCCCTCCTTTGGATATCCTTTCTCTGACGTTTAAGGGTATTGAAACACAAAAATGGTTCAGAGATGTCGGGGTGGCCCTAATAAAAGACAAATGGCAGGAAAGGCTGAACAGGTCCCCCAAAGACTCTAAGACTGAAGGTAGACATTGTTTATGGGTTTGTGGAAAGGATAGCTCCACACCACATATTCTAAGCGTTTATACTCCACAGGCAGCGTACTGAGGTCATTGGAAAATCTGGCTAAGGAAATGACTCCTCCATTGTTGAATTGGCTTTGGCATGGGATATAAGCTTTACTCAAAGCAGATTGTTCTTCTAATCCCTCTACACAGTCATGGACCATTCTCCTATTCTCCTCTCAACCCCTTTTGATTGGGCTTCATGGATGTGATCCTATCTAGGAAGCATAATAGGTATCAATTATATACACAGAGAACAGGGCTTCAGACAGAAAGCAGGAGCTGTACTGACCATCTGCCTTCAATGACTTTCTTGGAGTTTTGAAGCCAATAAGGACATCCTTAGAGGATGAGACCACATTTCCTACTATTCTGGGCAAATAGGAAGCTACTTACTATACATATTTATGTGTCTCTTCCAAAAGACTTTTTTTTTCAGTACTGGGGTTCAAACCCAAGGCCTCGTGCATACTAAGCAAGTATTCTATCACTGAACTACATTCCTAGTCCCCAAATGATACTTAATAATCCTAACAATAATACAAACTCCCCTTGATCACAATTTTATCAGTAAACTTCTAGTATGAACAACTGAATG
Organism: Chionomys nivalis; assembly: GCF_950005125.1. Taxonomy (NCBI): domain Eukaryota; kingdom Metazoa; phylum Chordata; class Mammalia; order Rodentia; family Cricetidae; genus Chionomys; species Chionomys nivalis. The sequence continues at coordinate 73,286,275 of NC_080094.1, read as the reverse complement.
AATAATGGATCATGTGAGTGATCCGAGAAACCTACATTTGAAACAGAATTTTAAATGTGGCTTCAAAAGGGTCTGAATCAAATCCCCACCCCCCAGCTTTCTAGACAGGCCTTGCAAGGTTTTGCGCACTGTGATATGAAAATCATGGCAACCTGGTACATGAGAGCTGACACCAGCTAACAGCTTTTAGAAATTTCTTTTTCACCCTTGATGAGCACAAGTTCACAGTCCATGGGTCCCTGAAACCCAAAATATCACCACAGTAATGCGTTTGGCATAGCATTCAATATCTTTCTTCCAAACTGTCACGACCAAGGCAATGATGCCATTACATTTCATTACAGTGCATCTGTCAGGTATAACCCAATTGTTTTGCTCAATGGCCACTAAATCTGTCAGTCAGTCTTCATGGGTTTCAGTAGGCTCTCCTATCCTTTCCTCCAGCCTTCATCACCAGAAAAAGAAAAAAATACTAGAGCAGGCTCTGTCAAAGTAAATCATACAACTATTAAAAAGACTGAAAGGATGATCAGAATAGACATCTGATATTATGGAATTTGTAAATCAATTTATGAACTGTGTGATATATTGTACAGGAATCAAGAGGCCATAACAGTTTTATGGGGGAAGATTATAAATCTGTCACATGCTTTGTCCCATGTGCATGGTTTGTGGGTTTCGTTTTATTTGTTGACATTTGCCGAAATCCAATGTTGTCACAGATCTCCTATAAAATATCTAATGCTTTTCTAATTTTACTATTAGTGCTGTGTTTTTTTTAATATGTCCCCTCCAGATAATGACTTAGTTTGTTTTATTTTGGGTTTTTTCCTGACATTTTCAAGAGGGTGGTTTACACAGCTGGGTGGAAGTCACTAGCCCCTTGGGGACGAGCAGAGATTTGCACAGCAGTACTGGCACTTGCAGGAGCCCCAGAGCCCCTGAAATCAGCACTCCCAATTCCTCAGCGTGTCTTTTTAATCGCCAGTCTCTGTGTTCCCATGTGCTATTTGGAGCACCTGAACACATCTGTTTTCCCAGCAAGTCAGGTGAAATGTCATTCTGTGACATAGAAGTGGGCAGGGGGGGCCTTTGGAGACTGTGAAAACATGCAGAACAAATGTCTCATTATATGAAGGGTACTGGATGTACGCCATGCCTTGTAGCAGAAGTTATGGCCCAGATTAAAGGTTTGTCCTCCTACTCAAGATCTAGATCAAAGTCCCATGTCAAAACAACACTCCACTGTCTAGCAGTCCTTATCGCTTAAAGGCCAGCAAGTAAAATGGTATTTCACCCTAACCAATTTCCCATTAAAATGATATCACTCCATCTGACATCCCAAAGACCTTTCAGGTTCTCTGGTCTGTTATGTTTGATAGCAATAACATAAATGATGCTTTATTGTTACAGTTATCAATTCTTTATTTTCCTGGTTAAGGTGCAAGAGCAAACAACTGGTTTTGACCGAAAGGGCCAGAAAGACGGAGGCCTAGATAGTAAACCCCTAGACACATTGAGACAGCTCTCTTTCTTTGGCTTAGCTCAGAAAGATTGTTACAATTGATAAAGTTGCTTTTAAGGATGGCTTCCAGGTCCTTAAAATAAACATGCAATTATTGATATTAGTGGTGATAAAAAGAACAAATGCCACTTGCTTTGACATGAAACATGACTGCTTCATAGGAATATTTATGCCTACTTTTAATATAATATTTAACATAAGGAAAACAGAAATAGTCTTCCCCAGACTGACAGAGCCTAAGGCTGGAAGAGGAGCTGTCGTTTTTTCCATCACTACCTGTCAGTACCAGGTTTAACCAAAACATCTATCAATTCTCTATTACTTGATCTATAACAATGCTATATATTCTAAGTCTTTAAAGTTATGCTAATAAGTCTCCTACAATACCCGTTACCATTCCTTTAACAAACAAAAGAAAAAT